>NW_028262290.1:27067763-27375000 GCF_047370975.1 Nipponia nippon
GAAACGTATGTATGCATGTGCTTAAGTCCCTAAGGTGTTTTCACAACAGGACCATTCTATAAAAGCCTTTTCAATATGTTTCTTCATGATTCTGTCTTCAAATGCCATCTGACCTTAATAAAACTACGCTAGCTGCTTTACAGGGCATAACATACTGTTCCTAGTGGTCTCTTACAAACAGTATTTTTATAGTGTTCTCTGATAATCTTTCAGAGCTGAGCCCAGTTCCTGATAAATTGGTGTTATTCTCCCAGGTTGATTGTGAGTAGTTATTAAATATGTAACACGGTGTAAAACATGACCAGGAGTTTATGTGTGGAAAATTTTAGACAAAGTGTGAAAGTTTATCTTTGAGTAGAGAAAAATGATTCTGAGGAGGAGAAAATCTTGTGTGTATTCTAAATATTCTGTTTTTTAAATGCACTGATTTTATGCAAATATTTGCAACAATCATGATTATAGGTTTGGTGTCATCAATTAAAAGAAGGGTTTGCACTATTTTTCTTGATTTCCTGGGATTTTTTATCATTTACTTTCTTCTGTTGTGTGATGTTTCTTTCAGAAGGTGTTATGGTTTACATAATAAGGTGCTGTATAAAATGATATTTATATATTGCTCTATACTTTCCCAAGAAGTTGCATTCAAAATAATATTCAAATTCCACTTCCAAACACCATAATTTGATAGTGTTCACCTCTAAGGATATTGTTTTAGCCCAATATAGATGCTCAAATTAAAATTAGTAGTGTAACAGCCCATGCAGTGCTTATGTTCACAGAACAAAGAGACTGTATTTGTGACTTTATTATTAGTATGCATTTCAGTATTTTTCTCTTCCATGTTTGCTGAGGGTTTAACTCTGCAGTGAAGAAGAAAGGGGATTGTGCAAAAATTTAATCCCTAATTCTCAGTTTCTTCTGCACAGCCTTTACATTTGTTCTTGTGGAGGGCTCTGAGGCAAGGCTTGTGTAGGTAGCTAGAAATCTTTCTGCCAAAATGATGCAGAACCTACTACTCAGCAAGAGTCAGCAATCTCTGACTTGCTTATACTTATGCAAAGCTCCACTCACACACTGCACAGATCATCTCCTTTTTTTTTGCTGCCAATTCATATGGAAAAGTTTTACTAATTCCATAGCTCATGAAGTAAGGCCTGTGAATGCATACCACTTCATTTGGCTTTTTTGTTGTTTTTGTCTTTTCCTGTTGCAAGTGTATATCTAATATTCTGCTCAGCCTCAGCCCTTTTGCATTATTGCTTTTTTCCTCCCACTAAATATCTCTTTGGAGTGTTTTCTCACAGGTATAGTATCTTGCATTTTTCCGGCTTTAATCTTATTTTCTTCCTCCTCTTCCTAACCACTTGATATCATTTTAAATATTTTTTTCCTCACTGGCATTAGCAGTTCCTCCCACCTTAGTATAATCTTTGATTTTCATTTATATGCTACATCATGATAACATCAAATATGCTTAGACTGAGTACTTACCCCTGCAGTACCCCAGATGAAACCTCTCCCTCCTCTGAACTGATACATGGCCATTTATCATTCCCCTTTGTAATTCTCCTGGAAAGGTTAGATCTAATGGGTTTCTAAGCAAACACATAAACTCTTAACTTCCCTATCAGAAGTGAAGTGGTGGAAGACAGAGTTAGGACTGTCTTTCATCAACATAATATTTATAGCCAAGCAAATGAACACTTCAGCTCTGCAAATCCTAAATTTGTTGCCAGACAGTATCTGGAGATTGTTTTGCATGTTTTGATTAAATGCAGATTCCTGAAACTTCTCTTTTTTTTTTTTTTTTAACAAAGCCAGAGTCCTGTTTTAGTTCTTGTTCTTTGTTTTCTCTGGTAAGGGTCTGTGATGAATGAGATGTCCAATTAATGACCCACATCACTGAGTGTAAAAAGTCTCTTTGTTCATGAATATAGCAGTTCACTTAAATTAACTTTTTACAACAGCTCTGAGGCAAAATCTAAACCTCTGCTCAAAGCAGGCACCTGGGGAGACATGAAAAAATAATAATTCTCAAGCTTTAAAACAATTTGGCTTTTTTTTATATATGTGAAATTTTTTGAATGTTTCAGTTCTGCCAAAAGTTGGACCTAAGAAAAGAGGTAATCTACTTGAATAAATAAGATCTATCATTTAATATGTCAATGTTAATTTACTGTTGATGTCTGTTTCCATGCTACTTGAAAAGAACACGCTTGATTCACAACTGGGTAAAAAAGGACAAGCTGGCAGTTTGCAGTATCAGTGCAGTTGTATTATCAAAATTTCAACTGAAAACTTATTACCGGTATGATTAGTGTTTTTGAAGACGTTGTAGTCCTGGTTTTACTGCTCTCTGAAATGTTTTTCTCATGGTCTGTGTGACAGACATATAGAAAAAAAGAAACCTTCATCAGGAAAAGAGGCAGAACTGAAACAACTGCATTTTTCTTTTCAAGCTGAAAACTGAGTTGTGGTTACCCTTTGGTGCTCCTCAGAGGCCCCTGCGACACACATGGCCCATGGGAAGGTGCCTTGTGCTCCCCTGAAGCAGCACTTGGACTGTGCAAGGGAGCCAGCAGTGAAACTTTGAATGGGACCACAGGTTGTATCAGGGTTAAAAAGCAGAAATAATTACAGAATTCAATAGCACTCATCATTGTAGCAGTTGAATTTCCAGTAACCCTTTCATATGACTCTTGCAATCAAAAGCTGGGTATTGGTGAAGACATTTTCCCTGTCACACTAGAACTTTACGAGCTTCATCGATGTTTTGTGGTGTTGTAGTGTTTAGTCAAAAGCAAATCACCAGCAATTTTTTACTGTGACTTGCTACAAAAAATGTCTTATGTTAAACAAAAAATGCATGTTTTAATTTTTCTTGGAGTGTCCCACGGATCAGGTTAGTGCTGGAGAACAAACTAGCTCAGCTGCCTCTAGGAGCGGTTTTGCCCGCGTTAGTCCTGTTGGGCTGTGAAGGGCTTTGCTTGTTTGTGCCTAAATTGGACTCCCCGTGTCTAAACAGCAAGGCCCCGTCCCACATCCTGCAGGGCTTGTCCCGTGATACCTTCTGTGGTGCAGCCAAAAAGTGGCACCCGGCCCCCAGCCAGCTCCCACCAGCCTCATGGTGGGGAGCATATGGTGGGTGCCTCCGTCAGCCCCCAGATGGGTGAGCTGAGGCCATGTTGAAGCACTGATGATGCTCAGGGGAGTTTCCCTTTTGTATGGCAGCAGAATATGGAACAAAATGCATAACGTACTCCCAGAGTAAGACTGAAGTCAGGTGTGACACCTGAATTTGAAAGGGTTTAATGATTAATTTGGATACTTAGAGGACAAAATCTGAATCTTATCCCTGACTGATGATTTCATCTTCCCAAATGCATCCACATACTTAACACCTATTACAAATAATAGGTATTAATTATACTACCTTATGATAATACCTTAATAATTACTTAAGATCCATTACATTTTAAACACTAATTAGAGCAGGGACTGTATCACAGTTGTCCCTTTTGCAGCAGAGTGCTGTAATCAGTGTGATGAAGAGGCATTTTAGTTCTCTCTTCTTCTTTTTCAGAAAAAGTGTTTTCTGACCTAGTCGCCCCTTAAGAGGTCCTGGAGTAGCACACCCTTTCTTGACTGAGCACAATCCTTTAAGGAGAGCATGGGCTGAATCTGGGTTTCCCACATTCTTTTCCATGTTTTATTCTGTCCAGACGAGACTGAATCCTTTCTACTAGCTAACAAGGCAACCAAAAGTCATGTGCCATCATGCTGAGTGACAGTGCTCAAATAATTTGATCAGTCTTGCTTATTTCCTGCTATAAATCTTAAGAACATTCTGAAAATCTTTAAAAGGGTTTATAAACTTGTATTTCTCCTGTATTGCATATTTTGTTTTTGCAGTTGCAATAGCAGGAGACGAGCCGCTGTGAAAGAATTGCTACGTTACCTGTTAAGTCTAAGCAAAAGCTGAGAGGCAACATGCAAAAAACCAAAACCAACAAAACCAGAAGAATATATATGTGTTGTTGCATTGTCTCAAACAGCAGTACGGAGAGAGGAGGATGGAGTTTAATAAATGTATACAAGCTTATAGTGGGAGATGGTTGGACTGAAGAATAAATATTTATATTCCGGATATTGGCCTTGCCATCCATCCTGGTACTATTCCACACACCACATTGCAGAACAACAGATAGGCATGAAGGAGAAGTAGATGGAGAATGAAGACACCCCAGAGGCAACTGTTGCAAGTGCTTCTACTGTGCTGTCACCAGAAGCAACAGTACAAACCGTCTTGTTAGCTCACCCAAGTCATGCTCAGTTTCTGGATGGTTGGTTGGTTGTGTCTTCCTTTGTAAGACTTTTTTTAATCTATTGTCCCAGGTTGTGAGCAATAGAACAGCATTTGAATATCTTGCTAGCAAATTGCTGACCATTGTTTTCCACTTCATGTATGTAGGCATGCACAGTGTTGTAAAGAATTCTTGACGAATAATATAATACTTCTCTAATAGGCTCTATATTAGCCAGAGGAAAGTTTTTAGTAACTTGAGAATCCTGTTAGCTAATACTGCTTGAAATACGATGACGATTGCTCTAAAGGTTGCTTTATTCTGCTTCCCATAAGACATTTCCTGCCCATAGGAGTCACTGGTAGGATGAAATATCAAAATATTCATAAGAACTTTCATCAAATATCAAAAGCTCCATATTTCCCTGGAGAGGCTATTTCCCCTATCAAAGGATATGAGAAATTGTCCAGAATCAGTGTTGTCAGTGTATCCCCTCCTGCTTCCTCCTCTATCCCTCCCCTCCTCCTCCCAGCTCCCCCTGAGGCTGCTGTGCTCAGCAGCTCTTTCTGCATCCAAGGGCAAGAGTCAAGGTGAATAACAACAGGCCATCTTAACCCAGCCAGGTCTGTCTTCCCCATCAACATGTTCCCACCATTACCTTTAAAACCTTGCTGCTTGTTTGTTTACTCTGCCCTTTTTTAAAATTCCTTTCTCTGAGGGTGAAGCTGGGGTAGTCTAACAGCTCAGTGCTGCCAAGAGGGAGGTCCTTCTCCTTTTTGCCTGCTCCTTTCTTGGCCAGGCAGTTCCTCTTCTTTCTTTGGGCCAGCTCTGGTGCTCATCAGGCCTTTCACTGAGCTGGTTCAACCTGTGAAGCTTGTCACTTTTTCTGGCCACCTTAGCTGTCTTCAGGCCAGTGACCTGAACTGCCCCAGCATGGGGCTGACCTTCAGGGCTGGTCCAAGGAAAAGGGCAGGAGGGAAGGAGGAAAGGAGAGGGAAAGCAGGAAATGACCATTCAATGTTGCTCTGCCGTTAGCTTATTTTAGGTGGCGAGGTGTAACTTTACCCTAAAATTCATTATTAACTTGAGTGAAATTAAAAAGTAGTTAATATAAAACCCAACATAAGAATAAAAGAGCCAAATGTTATTTTCCTGCCCATGCACTAAGCTAGTCTTCATAATAAAGACACAGATTTTTGTGCATAATGTCTTGTGCTCTCTAAAAGACTGTTTTTTGAGGTGAACACCCACATGTTGTGGCTTCCTTAGGCTCCTGAAAAATCCATTTTGCTCCATTCTATTCAATATGAGTATTGATATTGCCACTTACTTTGCCTTAGATGCCTGGGGATTTGGCCATAGGAAAGAAGTTCTGAACTTTCAGTGCCTACCTGTTAATGGTATTAAACCATTACAGAAAAATAAGAATAAGAATACAGGCTTTTGGGCAGTAAAATCCTAATTCTGTTGTTCATCGTTAAAAAAATTCCTGTTTCCCACCTCCTACCCAGTGTCTTACAGAGCAATCTAAGCTGGTGTGACTCCATGTACCATCACATTAAAAATTATGTGACTGAGAAATGAGTTTTCCCCTATAGAGGTGTGTAGCAAAACTAGTTTCTCCTGTCCAGAGAAACCAGAGGGCTAAGTTGTGCTGCAGAGGTGCTTGCTTGTGTTACAAATCGTATGGTCATTAATTCCTGAGGAAAAAGAGTAGTCCCTGCCAATCAGTCTCCTACATACAGTACGTGTGAGAGACATCATTTATGAGAAATGCTACTGAGAATACTTTTTAATTGTTACATATCCTGTATCACCATTTTTACACAGCACACTAGTTACCTTTAAAGTAAAAAAAGTATATACGCCCTTTTTTCCTTCCTTTTACTGATAATAATGCTCTTTTCAAGGCTGAAAAGCTTTTCAAGCCATACCATAGAAGGCTGCTTTACTCAAAGGCACAACTCAACCCATTCCCTTACAAAACCATCCAAAGATCTCTATGCTGATCAGCCTATGTTTTCACTTTTGCTAAGTCCTATTTTACATATGTTTGGATTCTCCAGCTCTCACATTGTTCAGATAGACTCCATTTTTCCTACTATAAACTTGCTCAGCATTGATGCCTGTTGGCATGAGAGCTGATACTGTGGCAGAGGGGGGCACTGCATTCTGAGCTGAAGTATTTTACATAGTTAATGAGGACTGCCGCTACCCTCCACCCCCACAGAGCTGGTTTCAACTTAATCAGACAATCAAAAGTTGATTTCAAATAGACAAAAAGTAAGGTAAAATATGGGAGGTGTCATTATTATTATTTTTAAGTCCTAAAACCATATGGACAGTAGTGATGAACACCTGGAAATCCATTGGCCATGATAGCATGGTCCTCTCATTCTGAATAGCATGTAGCCACCCAGCTCCCAAACTCAAGTAATATCTTAACTGATGAGCTGCAAAAACCACTGTGTTTATTTGTGTCTTAGAAAACTGCTGACCGGGACTACCATATATAGAGAAGTCTGTACATTCAAAACAGTGCATAGACTGCCTTTCCTTCCAGCTTACCCTGCAGTTTCTGAGGGTGTGGAAATCAGCTGAGAAATGAGGGTGCAAAATATTTGTTTGCTAGTTTTGAACAAGTGCAAATCTCTGTTCTGCTCCTCAGCTGGGACTGAACAATGTGTGGCAGAAAGCAAGATACCAACCTTCTTGGTCCTGAGAGGTCCCACAGCCATGGGTGTTCCACATCACAAATTAGAGCAACTTCAGGGTGGCTTCTGTTTGCACTGGCTTATACTGATAGACCTTCAGCCTCCTGGATTCATATCCTGAAGCCACACTCCTGCTGAGATTGTAGGCAAAGAAGAAAGAAAATCATCAAGTGGCCCACTAAACTCAGTTTAGGACAGGCTAACTTGAACAGAGAGCAATAAGCAGCTTTGTCCCACAGCAGAACCCAACAAACACAGACAAATGATATGCACCTAAGTAGAAGAACTATTTACACATTCATCTGTATAAAAAACCAAAGTCATCTGGAGTCTGTGGCCATTCTGGCAAATGAAGTCTCTGTAAATTGTGTTGCTAGGGCCGGATTCAGGCTGTTGTGGAGACAGCGAGGGGTGCATTCTCACAGTACTGAATAGCACAGCCTGCTGGCTGTCATTTCTCCTGTGAATAAATGACTTTTCACTCTCATTGAACAAAGTCCTCAACTGAAAGTCTTCAGGCAAAGGCTCTGGGATGCTGGATAAAAGCTGAAACAGGGCTGTCACTTGGTGGTGACACATCACTAGCCACAGAAGACACTTTATCTGTTCCCCTGTCTTTCCTTCCCTGAATATTTTCCATTTCATGACAGGAAGAAGTTACTCCAGAAAGTACAGTTTGGGTGCTAGACAGTGTCAGTCATGTCTGAAATGCTGTTAAAAGCAATGTGGGAAACCAGGAGTTCCTCACTGGGATCCGAATTACTCATCCCCTCTGAGTGCCCTTCCCTGGGGCTGTGTGCAGCTCAGAGCTGAGTACCACAAGCCTGGTTTGCTAAACTCACTTGAAGCCCTCCTGCAGAGAAGGCATTTAGCCTTCCTTGCAAGGAGGATGGTCCCTGAGGGGGGAAATGGGGACAGAGCAGCTGGAGGGAGGGGCTGTGTTTCACAGGGCCCGGTGGGGCACAGCTCTGGGGAAAGAGGCACCATTTCCACAGCTGTCCTTAGAGAGGTTTTTAGGGAAAGCCAATAACTTTTCAGGTGGCCAGTGAATGAAGGGAAATATTCAGGTTTGGTTGCAGAGTTAACTTGAATGGAAGTTGAATAACATTAGCTTTCTGCAGATTCCCCAAACCATGGGACAACAATAAACCCACAGCTGGACAGCACAGAGAAGATCTTTAGTTCTGTTTAGCTCTGTTTTAGTGTATTCTTCTGAGGTCTGGCTTAGCAGGACTTTGGAATTATGCAGTATTTTTGCTGCTTTACTCTTACGTTGCTTTGATACAGATATTTTCTTAAGCTGTAAAAATAGGCTGTAATTCACAGTAGTGCTAAAGCAGCAGATAAAGGCAGATACCCATATCTAGATGGGACTGAGTATTATTTTTCTGTACGTCGTTTCATCCCTAGAGACCAAATATGTCTATAAAACATTAGAAAACTGTGAAAGCAATGTGAACTCTTAGGGGTGATAATGCTATATAAACTAAACAGGATGAAAGAGATCCTGGTAAGTATACAGGCTTAGCTGTATCAGTTACAATGGTACAGATATAATTGCTTACAGTTCTAGCCTCAAACATGAAAAAGGCCTGCCATTTGGTCATTCCACATTAAATAAACCAGAGATAATGCTTTGATGTACTGATCTTTTTTTCCTTTGAGGGTACCTATTTAAATCTGGTAACACCTTGCCTGTAATGATGAACAGTGAGGGTCTGAGTCTGCTTTCAGATTGGTGAGCAAGGTCAGATCGCAATCCCAGCGCTAATGAAGTTGCACGAAGCCTTAGTGCTCCTCGCTTCAGAGAGAAAAAACATGCAGCTCTGCCTAGTACCGGCTCACAGCTCTTGAAGTCTGCTTTGTTTCACCTGAAGTTATCTCAAATAGCTTCCCCTGCCCCTCCCCAAATGATCCTCTGCTCTGCACAGGCCAGATCTGCTCTTAACAACTTTTGTTAATACAGTTGCATGGGCTGGTAGCGTAATTTATTTTTTGTGACACTTTTACACGGATAGCTTCCCTAACATACTCTTAGTTGAAACATCAGGTCCTTCTGCCAGCGTAGTTTGTTTCATCCAAGGGATGGGTGAGGCATATTTGTCAATAAGCACCGCATCTGCACCGGAAGAATGTCTCATAGAGCTTCACCAGCAAATCTTTTTATTTCCTAAAAGTGGGTCTTAAGCCAGGTTTGCATTTAGATGGCTCTGTCAGGATAGCAATTCTAGCAAGCCTTGTTGACAGCCCGATAGATAGATTATATATCTGCAAAAGTGAGCTTTCTGGTTGGTAAAAATCCTTTAACTGAAAATTACTGTCCATAAATCGAATTAAGGCGTAGGGCCTGCTGTTCAGAAGTTTGGGCATCACTCCACCAAGGTACTTTTGAAAAATTTACTTGTAAGGGCTTGCTTCAGATAAAATATTGTCAAGGCAGCGTTTCTACAGGATGCCTTAAGAGTGAAGCCTTCATATCTGTGAACAATGATTTTCGTAGTATGCAAATGTTTTTTAAAAATTACTTTATTGGCTCTGTCCAATCTACATAAATTACTGGCTAGGGATAAGAAATAATGTTTGGGGGATTTATGTTTTTATTTTTAATTTGATAATAGAGTTGAAAATTTAGGGACAGAACTTTGGTTTAAATCAAGCCAAAGAAAACCTTAGGCATTTCATCAAATAAAAATAATTATATCAGTAAAACCTACTATTAATAAAATAATGTTACCATATATATAGGGAGGTGAACCGAAAACCTACTTATATCAAAATACTAGCCAAACCCACAAAGCTGTTGTTTTTTTAAGTTTCAACTGATTTTTTTTTCATCACATTCTTTTTCAGAATAACATTTAAATTCACAAATAATTCCAGTCTCTTTTTATGGTGAATATATTACTTATCAATAACTTTGTTTAGTACGGTTAGCCTGTTCTTGCTTTTTCATCTAGTTTTCAAGACAGAAATAGAATTAAAGTAACAAACTCAGAAATACTGCTAAAGGTTTTTTGATTGGTTTTTGGTTGTGATTTTTTTAATGAAGATTTTTTATGGTAATATGTCTCTAATTAACAAAAGAGAACAAAACCAATGACATTTTCATCCTTTTGTCCTTAGAAAGGCTCATGTAGAAATCTTTTTTTGTTGATTTTTCTTACAGCAAAGCAGCCACAAAGCTTGAGTTGCTATTTTACTCCTCCAGATAAGAGAGCTGTGTTGTTATTTGGTCTAGGTATTAACCTTAATAACAATTAATTTCACTATTTGACATGGCAGTAGTATGATTTACTTTAGCCATGTGCCTAGCACTAAGCTGTCAGATACTTTTTTTCTTCCCAGTTCATGCAACCAGAATCTTCCAAGTACATCTAAGAGGTAGATAGCAGTGAACTTTTTTAAATAGTCTGTATTATTTTATTTAACAATCATTGGCATAAAAGACTTGGCGCAAGGTTCAACTCTATTACATTTAGCCATTGGAAATGTTGCCTGTCACTGTGAAGTAACATTTGACTATTGACTGGGTATTGATTTCAGTGAGACTGACTTCAGTCCCATTGATTTCAGTGGGATTTGAGCATTTCTGAAAATCCCACTTGAGATCTGTCTACAATGTTAAATGCCAAATTGCCTTAGAAAACCCTGCCTCTTGGACACTAATATCACATTTTTAAAATGTAGTCTAAGTTCCTGTGTAATTTAGGCAGTTTTGAAAGTTCAGTGTATCTGACAGCTCATTTAGGGGAAGGACATATATTGCCTGCTTTCTTAGACCTTGAACCCATACAGGGTAGGACAGTACTTGGTCCATCTTCCACCACCAGAAATTATCTGGTATCTTGTTCTTTGGTCTATTTTCTTATCTATATGCATAGTTTAAAAATCAGGCTTGGAAAACAGAGTTGTTATCAGAGCATAAGTACCTACAAGTCAGTGGAGATGGATAAACTCTCTATGTATATGTACATAGGGCACAGGGAGTGCAAAGTTATAGGGATTATTTTAAACCTCTTCAAACTATTTCACATTTGGTGAAGACTGAAAGCACACATATAACTTGGCTTAGTTAATGTGTAGTGATTTGGTAACTCGCAGTAACCTGAGGATGTCTCAGTTCTTAACCTGCACGGTCAAACTTATATCTGGATTCCAAACACTTTCAAAAGGTATGCTTTGATCTAGAATTTGACCCAGTAATGATTTATGGATATTTGGGAAAGTTCAGAGCAATTTGTGAGTTCCAACTTCTAATATATCTTGGAATCTAAGAATGTTTTAATCTTGTGTCTGTACCCATCTTTAATTGTCTGCAGGTTTCCTTTTAAAGCTGCATTATTTATTTATTTGTTTGTTTGTTTGTTTGTGTTGCATAAAGCCAGCAGTCTGAAGAAGAATGGAAAAGAGCTGTGATAGTTGGTTACTTTCTGTGTTCTTTTATTGGTATGATAATTAATGTCAGAACAATAAAATTTGCATGTGGTTGGTTTTGGATGTTAGGCATGTTTGTGTACTATCATGAAATGAAGACATTTTTATTGCTTTTCACAACTCTTGTTGTGTACAAATTGCAGCACAATATTGACAGATCAGCTAGTAGTAGATCTAGACTGCATATCAGTTCAATAACAAGGATGAGAAAATACCAGTACTCCAGCTGGATTGGATTCCACCCTTTTAAAATATGTGTATTTGATCAAACACCGCGGAAGAATGCACATCACATGTACACATCTTTCTTATTCCTGAGGTATCTGAAAAAGAAATTTTTGTTAATCTTTTGACGCTTAAGAAGTGAATTCCAAGGGTCCAATATATACAATTTTTCCCAGCAGGAAAGAAAAAGAGAGAGGGAACAAGCAGAAGCCTACAAGCTGGTAAAAATGTTAAAAAGAAAATAAGGGGGGGACAGGGAAGGTGTTCACGTTTCCATGTATCCTTTGGTAACACATGGTAACAGTCATTCCACCTGTGTCCTGATAGGTTCTCATGACCACAGCAGCTGACTGCTTGAAGAAACAACCAAATAAAAAACTTCATATAAAGAAATTAGCACATCTATTTATTTTTTTTCCTCTTCTTTTGCTGCCACTCAAGCCAACTTTCCTTTCCACTTGCCTGGAAGCAGCTGCGCTTCCACTTTTTAATTGGAGAAGCAGTGCTGCTTCATATGAGTAGCATTGGCTTTTGGCAGCTTGAGATGTGTTAAATTCAATCAAAATACCCATGAGCAGCAGAGAAATCAGACGTTTTTTTCTTCCCACTCATTACTTGTGAAACCTGAATCTTTTCCCAGGTAGCAAGCCCTTCAATTTTTAATTCACTTTTTAATATTTTTTGCATTTAACCAGGTTAAGTTGAAGAAAGGTAACATTTTATGTATAATATGAATTTGTGTAGATGAATGAGATTATTTTGAGAAAACTGCTTATTTCCCACCTATCATTTCCCAGGCTGGTATGTCATTGTTATGAAATGTCATGTCTCTTTGCAGTCTGCCTGAAACTGATTGACATAACTGGAGAGGATGCCTTGGAACTATTTCATAGGAGTTGAGGGCATTTGGAAAAAACCTCACTTGTCTAAAAAATCACAGTTTGAAAGGGGGGAGGGAATTAAATGTCTCGGCATAAAAAAATCATGTTTTTGAGGCATGTAAGGTTTTTTTTAAAAAACTGTTTCATTTCCAATTCAAGATGATATTTCAAATTAGGGGAGGAAGCAGAATGCCCTTATTTCTCATTTTGACACTGTTTTCATGAATAAAATAGTGGATAAGTCTAGTCATTGGCTAAATTGGAAAATATTTAAACTGCCTGCAGAAAACAGGTTACATGATTTTGTCAGGGCCTTGTGCATGCTTTCATGGGCAACATCTCTATACATCAATCTAAATATTCTACTCTGCACCCATTTAAGTTAACAAGACTTATCTCTCTAACTAATGTTGAATAATGGAGAAGGGACTGGCAGAAAGAAGCAAAATCTGTGTCATAGATTCAGATGTTAAAAAAAAGTTGAAAAAACAAAGTTAATTCATAAAACCTGTCTTGTTCATCTGATGTCAGAGGAACACGAGACTGGAACAGATCATGGAAGGGATGTAGTTGAAAGAAACATGGCTTATTAATGATTTTTTAAGTGTTGTCAGCTGCAATATCCTGCAGTCAGCCTGGAGACCTCTTCTGCAATTTATATCATATCTGTACCATCCTCCCTATGGAATGTGTTGACATCCAGAATGGCTTAATTCTCAGAAAAATAATCAGTAACAACAGTGGGGAGGGCTGGGGGCACACGAGTGGAAGGGGATGCTTGTGTACCACCAAGTGCAATGAGAAGGCATAGTAATGCATGCAAGTGGGCAAGGAAGATGCAACCAGATACCCTGGCAGGAAGAGAAAGGGAAGAGGAAATACAGACCATGGTCAGCGGGGAATGTCCTGGCATCACACAGGGAATCCTCAAGCCTTCAGTAGCTTTGAAGCTACCTATCTTTGGGAGAGGATGTGGAGTGATGAAGCTTGCAGCCCCAGTCTACTAGAATATTACTTAGCAAAATCAGCATTGCTCTCTTCTCCAGACTAGGACATCCATCCATGCATCAGAAAAGTACTCTTAGTGCTGTGCAGATCCTCTACATAAATACACACCTAAATAATTTATGGAAATATATATTACATAGCTGTTATACAGGAACACTTTGGTTTGTCATTGAATATGTATAAGGCAAATATTTTCCCTTAGTGATTGCCTGTGGATCTGCTTGTGTTTGTTGTACCAATTTGTATTTAGGACATGCTATCCTGGAGAAAAAAAAAATCCAAGCTACAAAAAGTTAACAGACAAACAAAAAACTTTAATGGAAATGTATAGGAAAAGAAAAGTGATTTCCTGGTACAATACAAATTTTTTTATTTGCAATGCTAAAATTAATTAGATGAACAGAACAATCCCCATGCAATTTTCATGTGTGTATATTTAAAGCCTCTCAAAAGAGAATGCAAGGATAAGGTGGAAGAGGGAGAAGGCAGAATGGAAGAGATGCAGATGTGGTCTTTATGACTCAATGTTTTAAATTGTTTTCTATCATAGCTGTAAAATCTCATGGGACCCAGTGCATCTGCCAAGGGTGTAAAGGAGGTGAAAACTTGATCCACATACTTTTCAAACTGATGAAGGGATCTTTTGGGCTTGTGTACATCAGTGTCTGTATTCCAGAGGATAATGATTGATTTAGATTTCTTTCCTAGACTAACAGATCCTGGTTCCCTCTAGAATCAATGGAAGTAGTAAGACTGCCATTATAAGTATTTAACTTACATGTTGTGTCTACCTCTCTTTGAGTGTTTAAGGGGTCATAGGCTAACTGGTCTGGCAGACCTCGAATTAATTGCTCTGACTCATTCAATGCTTTCTTGAATTTCAATTTAAGTACCCACTATTCATTCATCTTAGATGTCACAGATGTCACAGGAGATAATCTCCCTACATATATGTTTAGCCCCCTTAAGCATATTCTTTAAAGGGAAGAACATTCACCTACAGGACAAGACAGCTGGAGTGAGGTGCTTGGTATTTGTTCTTGGTGTAGCTGTGTCTTCAGTGAAATCTGTAAAACTCACTTTTGCTTCAGTGGGAATAGAGGCTGCCAAGCCAGAATGATTGTCTGAAAACTGTTCTTTATGTCCGCCTTCAAGTGTCTTAGTTGAATTATAAAGTAAAAACACCTCAGTGCCCAACAGAAGATCACACAAAATGAGCAGAGTAACTCTGTGAGCCAGGACCTGGTATTTGTGAAGAGATCTTTGATCAGGACAGCATATGATAAAGCGAAGTGGATTGAGGTTGATGGTGAACTGATAAGGCTGATGAGCACTTTTGCACTGATTTTCCCACCCAAGGTGGAAATTGCTGGGGGGATAACTTTCTACGCTAAGGCCAGCACACTCAAGCTCTGCAGATCTGATGGAAATGAAGGATTGGCTTCCACTAGCATCACAATAATTTCTCAGGCACAATATTTTTAAATTCTGGCAACTACATCTCCATCCAGAAATTCATAGGCAGTGAGTGTATGTTACTGAGCTCCCCAGTATCAGAAGTCTTGCTGAAGCATGGGGTGGTGGGTTAGAACATGGATGCCTACTCTACTCAGGTATCCAGATGGTCTGTAACTGGCCTCACATAGGGGACTTAGCTACTGTCAGTGCTGCAGAGACGAAATAGGTCCTGACGAAAATGTGGGGCCACAAAGCAGAGAACAGGATGAAACTTCTAGCAAACAGGATAGGCCTCTAGAAATATCAGTCCACCACTTGCCTACAGAACAAGAAAATGAGTAGGTGTGATAAATTTGATGGCTGTTCTGCAACTGGCACCTCCAGCATTTTCCACCAGGTGAAAAACCTGACTGTGAGATATTTCTCAGGTGCCCAATAAAACCTTTAAGAATCTTGTTTTGGAAGAATCTAAGCAGGGGTGAACTTGATTTTTTCCAGATGCTTGTCCAGCTCTTTTCCCTGTTCTTTTGATATATCCATATGCAGTTCACTTTCTCACTTTAATCTCAGAGGTTAATTTCTCACTCAGAAACAGTCCAAAAGAGCAAAAGTTCTCTTAGGGTGGTGATGATCATGAAGTAGACTTAATTCAAGAGTGTTGTTTCCTCAGACTGACATTATTCATTTATATTCTTATGGTGTGGATGGGGTGCTAGTGAAATGCGTTAAATACTGTAGTCCAGACCAGAGGCATGAGTTCACACCTTACTCCAGATCTGTGCTGAGGGTTGCTCCCAGTCAATGGAGCTGTAAGCAACATCTGACTGCATTGTTCAGGCTGAGGAACTGCCGGCCGTCGGATGTTAACACATATCTGTCACTCTTTTCTGTGCTTTTGGTTAGAGAAGTTAGCACGCCTCAACTACACTGGTGTACAAACTGCACTCATACAAACCATGTACTGTATCAAACTTTGAAAAATGTCACTTTGTTCTGCAGGTATTTGGCTTTCAAATAAATATTTTTTGTAGTTTAGTTACATGTGAGGGTAAAAAAAATAAAATATGTGAAAGGGGAGCTTGGACATGCCAGGGAGAGAGCATTCAGTAAAATGGTAATGTTATAACATTAGCAGACAGCTAAGTCTTTGGAGTGGTTTCTATGCTGCATGTTTGTGCTATAAGTCAGAGAAGTTTGAACAACTGAGCTGTTTGTGCACAAAGACACTGGAAGTGAGCTGCATGCTCTGGAGTGTTCTCGCCATTATGCCCAGTTAGTGGAAATAGTGAATTTAGCGTGGGACAGATCATTGTCTTGTACAGCATGAAAGAGATTCCTAATTGATTTTCCTTGGTGTGAGAAGTCATACGGCAAAGGCATTTAAAGCAGCCAGGTAAGGATCTGACCATACACTTCCTAACTAGGACTGCACATGCATATATTACTTTGTGTGACTGTGATGACAGAAAATTACACTTCAGCTCTGCATGCAGACTAGATATTCTAGGAATGATGCCATAGGCAAAACGAGGGCAGCCCAGGGGGAAGAAAGAAATTATTTCTAAAATTCCATAATCCTTTTTATCTCCTATCTTAAAGTGAACTGTTACCTCCCCACAAGAGACAAACCTCCTTTTTTTCTCTTTCTTTGTGTGAATTCATCCATCCAGGAGAGAACAGAATTAATTCCCTCAGAGTTTATCCCACATAGGTAGCGATTGGAGAAAAAAAACCTTCGTTTTTCTTTGCAATAAGCTCTTCAATACAAATCTATACACTAAGGAGACAAATGCATCTCTTCATTGACATCTGGTACATATAATAGCCATAATAATAAATGAGGGTGTCAGTAACTGCTGGTGGAATATCTTCAGGTAGAAATAAGGAGCTAAGGTCAGCCAATACATGTTTGACACAAAGCAAGGAGTCAAGGTAAGACTTAGGATCTAGAAACAATTCTTCAGTTAGTGTTACTATTCTGGAGCAAATAGAGATGTTTACTCTGTATGGGTGGCCACCAAAATGTGGTTCAGGAGCACAGTTATTGCATGATGGGGTAGTTGAAGATTTGAGGTAGCCTTAAACAGCAGCAGATAAAATGTCATTTAAATATACTTTAAAAAAAAAAAAAAAAAAAAAAAGCATAATGTGGTTATACCAGAATGCTGTGGTGTAATCATATTACATATGCTGAAAGTACTGCTGACCAGATTCCTGACTGGAAGCTGATGGTAGGACTGCCTGGATACTAGATGTGTCCCCCTAGGAAACCACAATGGTTCAGTTTACCTTCTCTGCTGGCTAGAAACACTGGAAGCATGGATTAAAGCATAGCTATGATGTGTCCTTTGGAGCAGGTGAGACCACAGGTAGCAGAGCCCATTTCATGAGGAAGCCCAGGACTTTCCCAGAGAGGATGCAGGGTGATCTGCTGGAAGGTTGGTGGATGGTGAGTGAGAAGCAGAATAGGACATGCTTGGAGCCAGATGTCTATCCAAGTAGACCTACCTGGATGCTGTTGAAAATCTGTCTTAAGGTTTAAGCCTCTATATAGCAGCCAGCAGCGACCCATATTATGGTTTGAAAGTTTCCCTGGCTTCCTGAGTGTCCTAAACAAGCTATACCCTAGACTCAACAGGCAGCCTTTGGAAAGCCCCCCCAACAACCTGATGCAAGTGCTTCAAATGAAATACAGACTTATGTTCTGTCCACTTCCAAACTATGAGGAAATAACTTCACAGCTTCCTCTTGAGGTGTTTTTCCATGTCAGGATTTTCTACACTGCTCATTGCCACCATGCCTGATCTTAATCTACAGCTGCTCACTGAGAAATGGAGGCATAGATAAGTGGCTTGTTCAAGGTTGCACAAGAAGTTCAAAGCAGCACTTTGAACCAAATTCAAGTCTTGAGACTTGTATGTATTACTCATTAGGTTTTCCTCCTTCCCCTTACCTCTGGGAATGGAAACAGACCACAAACGCCATACTTCTTAGAGCAAATTACCTGCTTTGTTATTCTGTCTTTCAACCTTTGCCATAAATTCCACTTCATTAACATTGGCCGAAACACCCCAGTGAGCTGCACTGCCTGGGCTATAAAGTGTGTCTGGTAAGTAGGCAGGAGAATCTCTTTAGCCACAACCATGCAAAAGAACAGGATCAGGAGACTCTGGCTGTTCTGACATGAATTGTCAGTGAATACTAACGACGAACACAGATTTTTTATTTTTTTTTTAGCTGCTTACCACTGTGTTGAAGCAGCAATGTCTCTCACCACACACTGTGGAAAAGGGTTTTGCACTCTCTGCTAGTGGATGATGATTTCAAATGGACAGCCTGTGCAACACTGCAGGTTAAATCCCATCTGGATTAAGTCTTTCCTCTCTGAGGCATGCCTTGGAGTGACAAACTAGCCAGCAGCTCAGCCCATCTGCAGATCATTACTGGTATGTGTGACAAAGGAAACACCTGAGCAGGGAAGCAGAGCACTGTGCAGAGTTCACAGGCAGGTGTTGCTGTCTAGGGAACAGGTTGAGTTCTGGAGGGCACCTGGAAAGCCTCAGACCACCAACGTTTTTAGCAAGGCTTGGCTATACACCTTCTGTGCAGTGCTCTGATAACCTAAGTGTCAGGTGCAGCAATGGGGGAGAGATGCTGAACTTTCATGAAGAATGCAAGAAAACAGATGAATCCTTCTCCTGTTTTGAAAGGGGATGTTACAGTCAGATCCTGAAGTATCTGGGCTGGAGCTGAAGATACTCATCTGGAGAACAAAGTTTGTCCTTTGATATCCCAAAAGCAGTAAGGTACTACAACAGTGTTCAAGTGATGTTTGCTCTATTCTGTTGGTGGGCCAGTTTCACAGAACTGGGGACAGAAATGACCTACTGGATTTCCATCAACTTCAAACAGAGTCTGTAGCAGACCAGAATAATAAGCAGACCAGGTTAATAAAGGGTCTTTTTTAAACATTACTTGCAGCTTTCCATAGGAATATGTTGAAATGCTGTGAAATGAACATTCACCAACTCCACACAGCTGTTATTTACAAAAATAGATAAACACCTTCCTTCATTGGGAGGGTGTATTTGCAGCTTTATTTATCAAGGCACTTATGAGAACAGGTAGTTTGTGGCTGACAACACCAGAGAGAGCTGAAAGGAGGGACAGGAGAGAAGAGATTCGGAAGGTGGCGGGCAACTGGCATAGCTGGAAAACCAGCACACAGCTTCTGCTCATGCTGAGAGGTGAACTAAGCAGAGCCCTGGCAGGCTGCGTGCTTCCTTTGCACCTGGGTTCAGATATCTTGCACCATTATTGTTTCAGGAAAGTCTCAGCTTCTCAGAAAGCCCCGTATTAAACGAGTACAACAGGATTCAGAGTCACAGGCTCAGAAGAACAGTATTAGTTCAAAGCACCCTCAAGCAAATGGGAAAGTTTAAGCCGTAGTTTGCATTCTTGTTTTAAAATTTTATTTTACTTGCTTGAATTTTTCAGGGTGGAGACCATCTAAAATCCAATGCCACAAAACCACTGTCCTTCCAAAATGCTGTGGCTTTGTGGAGGTCAGAACAGGTCTCTGGTTTTTGTTTCATTCATCTCTGTACACTGTAATAACAATACATCTGCGTTTTTATTCCTCTCCGAGTGAGGCATGGGAAATGAGGCGAGGAAAGGCATTACCAAGGGCAATAGACAATGGGAGATTGACCTAGGTATATGTTTAGCTAAATTAAGGAAAGGGAATGTGAGTGATATAAACAAGCATCCGGGAAGATGGCTACTGAATTTCCCCACCAGTAACATATCTTGAAAGCTACTATCAGCAGCACTCAAATCTCTTTGATCTGAGAAAAGACAAGGCAGAGTGCACAGCTTCTTTATGCTTCTAAGCAGTTTTCCCCTCAGAGACAACTGTGTGATCTACTGTTCATAAAGATATTTGAATGTAAAAGCAGGAATTGGGTGAATTAACCTTTATACTAAAGCACCTCAAATACTTTGGGTTCAAAAGCTTAAATTGCGCTTGAATGTTGCTGAACTGCTCTTCCACTTATCAGAGTCAGAAAAGGGACAGCAAGAGAGAACTGAAGGAGAAAATAGACTGGGACAGAACAAGTACCATGAAGAAAGTGATAAACAAATAAACTGTGACAGGAGACCTAAGGAAGAAAGAACTGGATCCTAATATAGAAAGAAATAACACAAGGGCAATATGGTCTTCAAGACTATATGGAGCAGGCTAGCTCTTATTTCAAAATATTCTGCTACTCCTAAAAGCATAAACTTCAGCATTATCTTTTTTTAAAAAAAGGGAAAAAGAAAAAAAAACATTGTCACGTTTGAAAATAAAGAAAGGTGGACTCATAGAATTAAAAGTCAGTGAGACTCCCTTCCTCTGCAGAAAAAATGCAAACATCCAACAGACTCCTGTGAGCATCTACAAGATAGCAGAGCAATAAATAACTGAGTGGAAGTGAACAAAACATGCCAGATAACCCACTACAGAAGTAAATTAAGGTTAATAGGCCTTCTGTATAAAGCAAAGAAGTAGGTGTCATACATCTTGACTTTACTAAGGTTTTTGACACTGTCTGACATGATATTCAACAAAAATAAGTGAAGGATATGTTGCCAGAATGTAACTGCTTGAGAAACTGTATGGAAAAAGTAGTTATCACAGGTTCACTGTCTGACCAGAAGGATGGATTCCTCAAACTCTTTCTTGGGGCCAGTGTTATTAATTAGTTTAATTAAAATCCTAAATGGTAGAATATTAAACCTACAGATGATACCAAGCCAGGAAGGACTGCAAGGACTTTGGAGGACAAGAATTCAGAATGGCCTAAACTGGGGAAATGGCATAAAGCAAAGAGGGTGCAACTCCGTGCAGAGTGCAAGGTGGCATGCTCGGAGCTGAGATGTGGGCTGCAAGACAGCAGGGTGGATGGCAAAGCAGCCATTCTTCAGCGAAAGAGCTGGGGGCCAGAGCGAACACAAAATGAACATGTGTCAGGAAGGTCAAGCTGTTGCCAAAAAGGCAAACGTCGTACTGGGTTGTATAAACAATGTTGGTATATGTAAGAAACACAAAATAGTCCTTCTGCTTTCTTATCACAGCTGGAGCACTGGGTCCAGTTTGGGACACTGCATTTCAAGAAAGATGCGAATCAGTTGGAAAGAGTCCAAAGAGAGGAGCAAGATTGATCGAGGGTCTGGAAAACATGACCTGTATGGAAAGACTGAAGGCAGTGAGGTTGTTTAGTCTAGAGAGAGGCAAACTGAAGGGATGTATGATAAGTCTTCAAATGTTTAAAAGGTAGCTGCAAAGAGGAAAGCAATAAACTGTTGTGAATGTCCAAAAGAAGCAGTGGGCTTAACTTTCAGGAAAAGAGATTAAGGGTAGACACTAGGAAATGTTTTCTATGATAGTAACAGAATTGATTGGCTAGGAAGCCTATGCAAACTCCACCATATGAGGACTGATAAACAGGTTGGACAAACATCTGTCAAGAATAATTTAGGAACAGCTGATCCCGACTCGGTGGAGGAGATGGCCTAAATGATCCTTTGAGATGCCTTCCAGGCCTATTTCTACAATGTTATAATCAATGGGTAGAAGAAAGGTATGGGTTTAAACTAATTAGTGCAGGTGATGCGGAAAAGGATCTGGGAACTGAAACATTCATTCACAGAGTTTACAAAACTTCAAGCTACATGTGCATGACCTTCCCTTCCTTAAATTAAGATGTTCTCATAGGGGTAGGGGCAGATCTCAGACCCAATTAACATTTAAAGCACAGTAGAATTTGGGGATGTAGCCCTTGTGCTGTACTACACCAGCTAACTTCTCTGCAAAGTTAAGAGGTCTCAGGTCCTCCAAATGGGATACTGATGAACTACTCTTTTTTTTTTTTTTTTTTTTTTCCTTGGCAGTGAGATAGTTCTGTTTAATCAAATATGCTTCTGGAAAGGTCAGGACTGATATGAGTAAGGTTACTTACCAGTATATACCTCTTCAAAATTTGATTCCAAAGCAGGACTTGTTTTAAATTATGAGTCTAAACATATTTGGAACACTTTTCCCTTCATTTTATACAATAGTTCATTTTGTAAAAGGGCAATAATATATACCTGACCATTTCATCTTCTTAACTAAGATAATTTGTAGTAGTCACTTTATCAAAAAGTCCTCCTGATATGTGATCATCATTCTGTATCTTTACCTCTCCTTCTGATTCTTTTTTTCCTTGGTGTGTCCTGAGAGTTCTAAATAAGCTCCACAGTGCGTATGGTGGATTTCATCTAACCAATGAAAATGGGGTTTTGTGACAATTATGCAAGCTTTTTCAGAATTTTTATAGGTGTGCTGGTTGGCGTTGACTCAAAGTTGTTTGATCTTTAGAAAAAGAAGTCTTGGTTCCATAAATTCCCTGAAATTTGTAGAAATGCAATGTATGTAAAACCTGCAAATTCAGACCCTTGCAAATGACTGCATGCTATAGATCTCAACGTACGGCTCATGCTGGGCGCTTGCGAAATACATCTATCAGCCACAGACAGTTACCTTAAAAGAGATCTGCATCCAGGTAGATGGTTTATAGACTGTCAGGCCACACTGCTGGTTTAGATTTGAGGAATTACTTTGGAAGAACAAGGCGGGTTCTATTTTTGACATTTCAGCAGTGAGACCACTTGTACATTATGACCCAATTTGATTTACTGTAAGAAAATAAGAGTGCTGTAATTTGTAAAAGACATTTATTACATGAGTCAAAAAAAGAAAAAAAGGGGAGGGAAGGGGGAGAGAAAGCAGCTTAACGTCTCTGTCCATCCCCATCTGGTTTTATTTTAATCTCACTCCAGTCACATATGAAATTTTGCTTAGCTGTCTTCATTTTCTTAGTCAATCTTGATTAATGGCCTTCAAAGTAAAAATAATTGGCCTGCATCAGGCTTGTTTTATAACTCTTGTTCACAAAGAATGTGAAAGGCTGGAAAATGAGCCTAAACAGAAGGAATGCATTACGTTAGCCTTTGAGAAAGAGCAGTCCTCCAGTTGTGTTTCACTGTGTATTTTTATAACAGGCGCCTCCTTGACTGTCCATGATATTGCAGATATGCAGTGCCAAAAGCTTTTGTATACTTCATCAGGCTGACCATGTCACCTCGCAATCTCCCAGCAGCCGCGTGCGCACAGGCAGAGGAAGGCAGAGCCAGCCCCTGCCAACCAGAGCACCTCGACACACGCCCGCAGAGCCAGCACGGGCTGTGCAACATGGAGCGGGCGCTAAAAGAAGCTGAGGGGATGCTTTTGTGCAAGTGCTCTCTAATTGCTCTGCTCCTGCTCTTAAACTTCAAGAGAGTTGCCATGCAATTTAGAGAGTGTGGATCTCACTGAAGCACAGAAGAGCAGTCACACATTGATTTTAGCTAGGGTGAATGTGGCCCTGTGGCTTTATAATTACCTTTATTCCCTTCCAGTGAATGCAGTCTTGGTAGAGAAATCCACCAAACTGATTATAAATTTGACATTTTAAAATATCTTTTATTTAATAAAAGATTGCATCAATTTACTAAGCTCAATTTATTTTTAAATACGCTCATTTTTAAGGAGAAAAAAAACCTTTTTCTTCGGCATATCAGGAAAGGACCCGATACGGGAAGTTTGCTCCTGTTCGGACAAGTATTGTTTTGAACTTGCTTTCTTGCTGTCAGACAGTTAGGGAGATTCAGCCTAGTCCTTCCTTTGCGTAATGCACAAAACAGATCATTGTGCTTGCATGCTTATGGCAAGATTCAGTGTTATGTCCTGCTTACCAAAAAGGAAGTCAGCTTTCTGTTATACATCTTAGAGGTGAAAACCATTACTTAGACATTAACCAAAGAGAAAGAAAAGTTCTTCATTTGAATTATTTATGTTAATTTAGGAATATTTGAGCAACTCATGACAGTCCTGTGAAGTAGTTATACCATATACTTATTTCCTTGTACAATTTGGAAACAGGAACAGTTTATGCTTTTCCTGATGCTTTTCGTGTAACAGCCTCAACATATGAACTGAACTTCCATTAAGCTTCCTAAGATTTCTCTGGAGTATGCATGTGATATACTTATGATACTTTTGCCAGATATGGCTGGATCCAAACTTGGTCTGGAGATGAACACTTTTCCCAGAGTAGCTGAGACCAGCTGCTGAGTCCTGTATCTTCCCTTCTCCCAGCAAGGCAAGGCGGGGTTACACAGATGGTATTTTCATGTCAGTGCAGATCAAGCTGAGCATTAACCTCATGGCATGGACCAAAATCAATCTGCAGGGCTGCCTGTATTCGGTGGGAGAGGAATGCATATTTTCTTCTTTTCAGAAAGTGGCACACAAAATACAGATATCAAGAGATCCCATTCCCTACACTCCAACATTTTCTGTGTTGTTCTTTTAAACAGTTAATGATGTATTGTAACCCAGACATCTCACCTTCAACAAAGCACAGCCTCACCATGACACTCCTCCTCTTTGATGCCTCACCAGCTTTTGGAAAGTTGGTTTTACAGTAGCTCCTGCCAGTTCCAGGGCAGGTAGCCAAGGCTGATGTAAGGTCCATGAAGAGCAGAAAGAAACCCGCCGTGTTCCCCCCCCCTACTGGAATGTGTCCGATTCTTCAGCTGCAAAGTCTTCTCAGTCCCTAAAATCTTTTCTTCAAGAGACTTCTGGACCTACCTGAGAACTGAACAAAGGAGAGAAACCTTTGCCAGGCATATGCTTGAGAAAATGTCACCAGCTAGAGAAACAATAGTGCTAACTGCATAATGTTTAAAGCTTTGAAATTATGGCAGTGCCCTCTTGTTCCACAGACATATTTTTCAAGGATTAATCACTCCCACCATCAAAAGCTTTCACCTATACCTTGTTCAGCTTTGGCTTGGGCTACATTATGCCATTGTTCCATTAGACAGCTACAGGATGCGTGTACCTACATGAACCTTCTGCAGCAAGCTTTTATGGCAGCTGCATTTTTTACGTGGGAGAGATGAGAAGCTGCAAACCTAAGACAGGTACTGTCCATCTTACAGCAAAAGACTCTGTAATCGATCCCTTCCTTGCTCTCCATTTAGGTTTTAGGGTCCACCATGGTACCTCCTCTGTTCTTTCTTTGTCTTGGAAAGACTCAGCCAACAGATACCCTCGTGTTTGTGGATGGCGTTGTGTTTGATGATTTCGCTGGCGCCCAAGTATTACCTTTAAATCTTGTGGGCATAGGAAATGGACTGAGCTCAAACAGCACAACATTGTGTGAGTGGCACAATACTGGCTTTACTGACCCAGACTCTAAATGCTAAATGTCAGTGGAAATCTGCCAGGTACATGTCCTAGATAGTTATATCAAAGCAATAGGAATAACAGATATATTGATAGTGGTGCATAGATTAGAGAGGAAAAGCCTAGAGAGTGCTGGTCTAGTTTGACTCCTGCTTATATCCGTTTGCTCATATTATGCTTTCTTTTCATGATTCACTCCAGCCACCTGTTTTGCCATAAATTTCAAAAAAGTAAGCTCTTTGGGGTAGCATTTCCATAAGTTTCCTTTAAAAACTGCTGAAGTCCTTAGAATAAAAGAAAGTTTCTCATCTCATCTGGAAATAAATGATATTTCTTTTTTTTAGAACTAGTTGTTTGCTTTGTGGAAATAAGTTTTTTTTGTTTTGTTTGTTTCCAGTTGACTTGAAATGAAATTTTTCTTTCGGATTACTTGTTTCCATTTGACCAGCAACTCTCCCAGTCAATATTTGCGTAGTTCAATCTGTGACTTCCTATGTGAAGCTATATGAGTTTTCTATTATACTGCTCTTATATGGTAGTGGAAAATGACTGAAAACATCATTGCATTATCTTATAAATTAGTGGTACATTATGTCTTATACTGTGTGCAGACAGTGTGGTAAAACTAGGAAAGCTCCTAGATACGGATAGCAGATATCCATAGGTATGCTATGGCTTTCATATGCAAAGAGATTAAACAGCCTGACTTTTCAGCTTAAAAGAAAAAATGTTCTGAGGATATGAGAGCTACATGAAGTCATGGATGCTTCAGAGAATGTAAATAGGGAGTTCACTGTTTCTCACAACAGAAGAATGAGGGGTACCCAGTGGTGCTATTAAGAAACAGGTTTAAAAGAAAGGGAAATATTTCTTCTATACCAGCCACAATCTCATTTTGTAACACACTATGCTGCAGAGGCCAAAGTTTGAAGAGTATCAGGAAGAAATTAGACTTTCCTGTGGTTTGGTCAGTTTGAAACAAAATTGAAACCAGTGTCAAAGGGAGATGGGCAGCTCTGCCCTGCTGCTGCTGCTTCCCCCCAACTGGTTTGGCTTCACGGGCAGGGCCTGGCTGGCGGCTGGCGGTCCAGCTGGCTGGCTGGGACATGTGCTGGTCCTGCCTGGCCACGGACACGTGCTGCCTTCAGACACTGGGCAGCCCAACATCAGCAGACGGCTTTTCAGATGACAGAGAGGCAAACGAGTGACTCGGTGATGCATGTGTGGTCGTATGCTGTGCAGAAACACTTTACACGTATATGGTGAGCGCAAGCGCGTCATAAAGTTTTGAAGTAACAAGGGAATAGAAATGCCAGAGAAAGGTAGTGTGTCGTTTGCTATGTTTGCCCGAAGATGCAAAATAAGTATCGATGTGGGAAATGAGGAATCGCCATGCACAATCTCCCCGAGAGTGCTCAAAGGCTATCCCACTTCTCTATTTTTATTCTTTGAATGAGAGCTTCCCAGAAAAGGCTATCTGAAGGGAGTTGGTGCATAATGAGGAATGCTGAGACTCATATGCATATTTTCATATAATATTTTCACGATTCCAATGTGGTACATGACCCTGTGATAAAAGTGGGCAGCAGAACTGTGAGAATGTGGCCATTGTGTATTTTATAGTTTATAAATTCATTTTGTTTCTTTTTTCTTTTTTTTTTTTTTCATTCTAATTGGCATATCTTCCTTCCTGGAAATTGATTTTTCAGTTCAAAGCAGCATTCAAAGGAAAATGAAAGAAGAAATTGAAGACATTTTGAACCCATTTACATACTTCTAAAAAATTAATCCACTTTTTCAGAGAAAATGAGAGACAAGTATTTACATTTACTTACCTCAAAAGAAGCTGTGAAAAAATTAACACTTTCATCCAATTTTACTTATGCCAACGTTTCTTTTTTTGCTGTAAGAAGTCAGCACTTTTTTTTACCTCTGTCTTATAGGACACACATATCTAGAATTCGCAGGTAATTGCATGAGGTATGTAGGTGTGTACTTAGTATACTTGCAGCTGCTTGACTTAGGAGTTGGCCTTGCTTTGCTCTTTGACCACAAGAACTTTCTTGATTATTAAAACCTAAGGATTTTGGCAGTGCTGATATACTTACCTACGCGTGAACAATGGACTTTATGTAAACACTGTAACGTTGTCAAACAGCCTGTGACATGCAGTCATTTCTAGTTCATTTAAGGTTCAGAAATGAAGTCTCCTTCATGCTAACAGCAGATCATTCACCTCATACAATTTAAAATGTTATTATTGCAGCTCATTCTGTTATTCATATAAAATGTCATAATATGATGCTCACCTTGGATGTGGGAACGGATATTAATCTGAAACTGCTTCTGTTGGTTGCTCAGGCTGAACCCTACCATGTGAAAATGCATTTGTTTGTTTGTCTAAAAAGATTTAGGATTGCACATCATCTTTATCCATGGTAAACATTTTGTTATATACAGTATACTAATTATTGTTGAACTTAAGTGTTTTTCTAGCCCCAGTGGCATAATGGAAATTATACTTCGAACTGCATAATATTCTTGGAAAGGGAATATAGACTTAGCAAAGAACATCATCATTTTGCTATAATGATAACGTACCTATTTACATAATGATAATGTACATATTTACTGCCAAGCATGTTTGCTCTGCATTAGTGTTCATAGTGTGGCAGGGAGAATTGCAAAATGGAACTTCGATTTGTGCCTGGTGGCTGTTGTCTTGCAGGGGAGTGAAGAAGGGAGAGCAGGGGATGGGGTGTTTCTGAAACAAAAAGGAATAACGCTATGTGTTAGGCTTGCATTGTGTACGAGATCAGATCTGCACGTGCCCATTTGCTTTCCTTTCTTCTTTTTTCTGAGGGACCTTGTCTGTTAAGTAAGTGAAAATCCTTTGTGAGATTCCTGGCAGCAGGCATCAAAAAGATGCTAAAAGTCTATGTTAGCTGCGTGCTCTCTCTTTGAACACATTCTCAAGTAATGCCACTGTTGGAATCATTTAATCTGAGAGAAGGCAAAAAAAAAATCTACATTTTTGGTTTAATTTCAAAACCTGTAAATCTCTGTATACATCTAAAGAAGTGGGAAATCTTACACTTGGAGGAGACAGAAAAAAAAAGTTAGGAGACACTGTTTGGTGAGCTGTCATATGTTTTCTGAACTTTTTGTAATAGGATGAAGTCTCTAAAGAGCCCTTTTCTTCACTCCTCTAACAAAGGCATGTCCCAGTTTATTAAAAAATCATACACAACAATGCTGCCTGCCAGGTTTTATAGCCCTAATGAAAATTTGGTCCAGAGCACAAAAAATATCTGGAAAAATGCCTGAAATTTCCCTGTCGCAGATGTTTCAACAGAAGGTGCTTGCATGCCATTCGTTAATATAACGCCATACGGGACTCGGTATGACCACTGCAATAACCAGTAAGTAACACACGCAGTGTGCGCATCACTGCGCCAAATTTTCCGTCTGTTGTGTGGGGCTTGTATCCTGTGGATTGAGACGTACCTTGATGAAACTGTATTGTCATTGAATGATAATATTTGTGGATCACTCTGCTAGAAAACATCCTATCAAGAATGTGGGAGGTCTGTGTAAAGAGTCGGTGCAGCTCATTGGCATTGCAGTCAGTTAGGAAGGATGGGAATGTTAGTATTTATGCCCCTTTTTTAGCCTGTCTTTCAGATGCCAATTTACAGGAGCAGCACTCCAGATATTAAAGCACTTTCTCTTTGAGAGAGGCTGTTGAATTTTAATCTCAGGCATTATGAAATTAAAAGGGGCATGTGAAATACAGTAATTATCGATACAGTGGAAAAAATTACACAGACATAACATTCTCCTGGGATAATTATTTTTTATTTTTTAAGTTTAAAAGAGGAATGGACTGAAAGGAAAAAGGAAAAAAAAAATCCTGAAGTATGCTATACTCCACCAGCTCCAGTTTTGTATCCTGAAAGGCAGAGAAGCAACTAAACAACTGACTACAAAAATTTCCCTGTGCACACAGATGAATATTGCCTTCTGCTCTTGGGAGGGAAGCTGTGGAGTATACTGCTTTGATTTGTGTATATCTGAGGGAGGTGACATGGACTTTTCCTACTAGTAGAGGTGGAAGTTGTGCGTACAAATCATCCATGCTGTGGTGAGGATGCACATGAGTGCTTCTCATGGACAAAACCGACACCCTTAGAAACACTTCTGCAAAAGTTAAATCTGCTAATGACAAGGGGTTTGAGAGGCTTTTATGATTTTTCATATTCTTCCTCTCTGTTCAACAGTAGGATTTCCTGGACAGTTTGCCATCTCTTTTGTGCAACAATGACCAAAGCAGGAAAAAGGGCTGAGTCTGACTTGCCTAGAATTTAATTTTGGGTTCAAGGTTGAGTAAGGGCTGAGATTCAACAGAAATAAGTCTTTTCCCATTGGCTAAGAGAATCATGAAGGTACCATCAGGTTTTATTAACCGTGTTTCTAGGAGATTTCATTCACATCTGAAATGAATCTGAAAAATATTTATGGGTTTGACACAGAAGCGAAATCACTGAAACAAATTCAGAGCCTGGGTTGTGAAGCTACATTCAGAGGACTTGAGTTTACACTTCATATGAAAGGCAAGGCTTTTCTCTGTAGCAGTCCTACTAAAGTAATATCCCACTCCAGTAAATCCAGTTAGGCTATTTATGCTCTTTCACTTCCTTTATTTTAAGTGTCACTTCTTTTCTAAGACAGAACTAAATATAGATGTTTCTATGAACATGTAAACCATCATGAGTAGGAGTAGAAGTGATGTCTCCAGACAAATGGAGATCACTATATCATAATAAAGATTGTATATTTTGTTTGCTCAGCACTGTTTACAGGACAGTGCTATTGGGTTTTTTTTCATTTTGTTTTATATGTACTTTCATATATAACTTTTCATTCATAACTCAAACCTTAGACTTCCAGATTAGGTCTCTGCCAGTGGGCTTTCATGACATTGTGGATTCAGGAGAATTCCCAGAACATTCCTATTCGGGAGAACAATCTATCTTTACCTGTCCCATAGCCAAGTTCACAGTCAGGTTTCCTGCTGCTGCCAGGGAAGGAATAGTTGGGGTGCCTCCGGTTTTGGCTTCTTGTGAAGTCGTCAGCTGCCCCTGCTGTGATCTCGGCAGCAGAAAGGACGAGGCAGCCCAACTCTCTAGTACTGGTCTCCATCCCAGTTGTTTGATTCCTTTGAACCATTCTTCCTGTGACAGGAGTGCCCCAACCCTTCTCAAGTTTGTGCCATGCCAATGTTGAAAGACCTTGAGTCTGCTCTGCCATCAAAGACGAGGTTTTTAGAGTTTAGGCATATCAAATGCACAGAGCGTTCCTGGGACTTCTGCATGAAAATTACATAAAAGCCAACATAATCTCATCACGTGGACAGTTTGCCTAATGTCATCTCAGAAACAGTGGGCAAGTAGGGCACCGAGAACTGCCTCTAAAGCCTTTGCAAACTGAACCTCAAGAAACTTGCAAACTAAATATAACTGTATTAATGCAAAAAATATAATTATCCAACCTTTCCTTTTATCTGGGAAGAGATCAGTATTATTAGAATGGATTAACTGCAGTAAGTCAATGGTATCTGTTGGCTGTACAATCATTATTATCTATTTTTCCTGGATATAGAACTGATTGAATTTGCACGTCAAATTTCCCTGCACTGTACAAACTTTTTTCTAGAAGTTAAAGTAAATGGTTATTATAGAATTGCTCTGAGGGAAAAGAAAAGTATGGGGAGGTGGAGCAGGAGGAGGAAAAGAGAAGAAACAAGAATAGGAAGCACCTTGATTAATGCCCACCAGGCTGAATCATGCTGCAAGGGTTGTGTTCTAGCCTGGTGTCTCATAAAAGAGGTGTGCTCTTTTTTCCTCAAAGCGTATATTTATTTGTAATTTGTTTTGCCTTTTGTAAGATTTCTTTTTGCTTTTGTAAGCACACACCTGCTCTATTTTCTCACTGGCTTCATCAGACAGACTCCTTTTTATATTGTCTCTGGAAGTACCTCATTTTCTTCAGGTGTTTTAATGAACTTGGACAGCATTAAGGGATCAGAGAAATCAGAGCTGGAAATGACACCCCTCCCCAAGGGAACTTCTTGCCAAGCAGGATGATATCCCTACCCAGATCTGTGGAGCCACTAAAGGCGTCCTCAGTTTCCAACACTGTTTACAACTAAAGTGTTCCAGGACCTGGGAATGATCCTCTATGGGACTGAGTCCCCTTTGTGGCAGAATATGTACACCCCAAGGTGATAAATCTGGCAGCTACAACAGTGGCAAAAGACTGTTGCAGGACCCCTGCCCAACCTGGCTCTTTGCACAGGAGTGTAAGCCCAAGGGCAGAGCCGTACCCAGGATGCCCTTGCCCTGTGGGGGCTGGCAGCTGTAGTAGATCCCCTTGTGGATGCACTTTGGAGGATCACTCTGAATCTGTTGGATGAGTGAGGGCAAGCCTGAGGGGTTTTCCTATCGCTCCTTCATCCTTCCCTTCCTTCTGCCATGGCAGGTCTCTGTAGTATGACCCCTCAGAAGAAGGCAAACAAGCAAAATCATCACATAAAATATGACATTTCCAGCCTGGCTGAGAAAAAGAGGACCCAGACACCTCCCAAAGAAGCTTGACCTTGCAAGATTTCCAAATCCTTGCAAAATCTTTCTGTGAGCAGAGGTATTAAGGTCACACACCAAACCAAGGTCCTTGCTCTACTCTCACATGCGGGTTACAGAGCTTGAGAACATTTCTGATTTGTTGATTGCTGTCTCTTTGGAATTAATTTCCCCCCCAGCATCTCTTCCACTCATTTGCATTTTTTGATTATCATACACAACTTTTAATTGTGATAAGGGAGTGAAGTTCTCAAGGTGTTCCTTACTGTGTCTGGTTAGGCTGTGCTTTTCCTGGGGTAGTGCGTCTCCTAAATCCTCTGTGCATTTCTTTGGTACCTGTGTGCTGCTGGTATGTAGATCTGCTTGGCTGTTTCTTATTAGTATCACCATAAGTGGGGTCTTTTGCACAAACTTGGTGTGCATTTGTGCATGCGTGAGAAAGCAAGACAAGGAGAGAGCAACGAGGGATTGGTTTCATTCATTAACCCTGAGATTGCCATTAGATTTGCAAAGTCAGAGGCCAGCCATGTTACTCTTAATCAACAAAACACAAATATTTACTCTGTGGCAGCAATTTTCTCAAATACATTGCTCTGTGGCAAAGTTCCTATGAGTCATTTTGACACGTCATAATTCATTTGCTGAAAGACCATTTTGTATATGAGAACTACCATATACACACTGAAAATTTCCAGTTTTATCAGACACTCATCTTCAAGAGCATATAAAGTATCTCATCCATCTCTTTGCTAGCGCAAGACTGTTCCTTTTAGGGTAATCAATAGTGTCCTGTACATTTCACAACATTCAAGATATGACGCTTTTACTATTTATTTTGAAACTGGAGATGAGAACATTTATAGATTTTTATTCCATTTCATTTACCCTGCACTCAAAAATGTCCACAAAGAATTTTTTTTGTCTGTATTTTGCCTACTTCATTCTCTGCACCCAAAAAGATTTTTTTAGAACACCATATCATAGCTCAGAACTTCCATCTGCAATAATGTCTTATTTTTCTTTGTACAGGTGGCCAACATTTCTAATTTAGTTCCAGCCAAACTAAACATCTGAAGCTGTTATTCTTGGAAAATAATCCTGAATGCAAAGGGTTTACTTTTTGGACAAGAAACGACTGGCAAGGAAAACTGGATAGCAAAAATAAAATTGGTTTTACCTTGTCAAACTACCAAAAAACATTCTAGATTGGTACTGCTCATCCTTGTTTCGATTCTGCACATGGCAGTGGTAAAATCCTATTGGTATTGGTTATTATAAAATGGCCTTATGGAACAAGCAGATCTTTCAGACTAGTTGCTAATTATGTCATAACAAATCGTGTAATCAACTGCCATTAGCCTCTGTGTATTTGCCTTCCATTACCTCATTTATACAATTTCTATTTCATAACTTCACTTCAGAGCATCTTACTCCAGGCAGAAATTATCTGGGAACCATAGCATTACTTACGTGCTATAGATCCAAGACCTTGGAGAGCATCATTTTTAAGCCATCTTCCTGAAATCCTCTTGAAATGTCTCCTTTATTGCTCAAATCCTGGTATTAAAAGACTGATAACTGCAAGGTAAGTATGAGAAAGCATGAAGGAAGAAGCAATGGAAAAATGAACCCTTTGAATACAGTGTATATGTGTGTATAATGTAAAAATATGAACAAGTTCTGGTCCATAGGGTAGTAAACAAGGATAGTAAAAATACTGTTTAAGAACAAGAAAAGTTGTGGAGGTTGTATGCACTGTCCTAACAGTCAAGAGTTTTTATTTGCAGTTTTCCAGACGATACTGTCTATCTGATCTAGCAGTATTTGCATTATCTCCTGAATGTTTCAGGGCTGGAAGGGAGCAGATCTGAACTTCCCTGTTCATTTGGCTTTTCAAACATATGGTAATACAGCATGTACAACTGCACAACTTATTTACCCCATCTGTATATTGTATTCCAACTTGCTGGCTAACAAATGGTATATACTACATACCATTTCAAAGTAAAAAAATAATAGGAAAATTACATTTATTTAAGCAATTTGTGCACAATATTAAGAGTCACCTGTTAGTATTTCTGGATCTACTGTAAGGTTGTACAGCTATGTAAGTAACTCAAAGATTTTAAAAAGTTTACTCTTTCTTTGTTTGATTGATGGAGCTATAACTTAGCTAGCCTTCATTTATTTGGGAAAGTTACTCTTCACTAACAAGAGCAGTTGATTTTGTGTGTATTTCCTAGAGATGTGAGTTATGTTCCACTGGAAAGAAACCTTAAGGCTATCAAGTCCAAGGCCTTTGTGTTGCAAGCCACCAATGGATCATATGAGCAAGTCTTCTCTGTACTGTTCTTATTTACCTTCTTGAGGTAGCCATGCACCAACTTACCAGAGACCTTTCCGGTATATACACATTAACACTTCCCCTGCTGAAAACATGATAATGTCCTCATACTGCATTTGCCTCTTCATTGTTGTTTTTCTTCAGTATCATCTTGTTAGCTCATAGTCATCCTGTGACTGACTGACACCACCGAGTCCATCTCTTCTGTCACCTCCTGCCCATGACTTAGCAAGCTGTGTCAGAAGTGTGTCCTAGCAAGCTGTCATCAGAAGTGGATGAGCTGCTGTGTGGTCCAGGTCAAACCTATAGGATTCAAACCTGTGCAAACATATCAGTTGTTGCTATGTGCATGCCTTCTTCCACCCAGCAGCAGAGCTCACTGACCTTACCCCACCATTTAACTGTGTCTGTGTCCTAAAGGAGAAACTATGAAATATCATCTCTGCCCTCATATAAAAACGGATAATGAGCCTTTCTTGAAGAGGTGGACAAGGTGTGCTTCACTTACTCCTAAGGAGTGTTGTACCATAAATGACAATGTTTACCAGTGGAAACCAGCCACCCAGCACTGGCAGTGTCCCAAACTGTTCCTACTCCAACCAGCCACACGCCTTACTTGTCACTGACGGATTCGCGGTGTGTGTGCAGTGGATGACTAGTGGTGGCTTTGTGTTGCCAGGGCACGATGCCACAGAGCTGCATTTCCCCTCCACATGGCCTCCATTTGCCTTTTTCCGCATGATTATCACCCATCTGTTGCCCTCTGCCACGTGTGGGAGGGCAGCAGATGGGCCAGGAAACTGGAACACGGGAAAGCAAGCTCTTCGGAGAGGGAAGGAGAGAAAGCATAAGGTCAGAAGAGGGATCCTCAGACTAGCTCCAGGCAAAGGCGTGCTCCATGAGTGCTCACCATCCACGGAAAACCCAGAAAGAGCAATTAGGCAAAAAAGACAACAGTCAGGAGGCAACATTTTTACTGGCTGGAAAGAGTTAGGAAGTTCTGTTTGAAGCTGTCAGTCTGACTATTTATTCTTCCTGAAAGACAAAGAAAAGGCTTTCTCTTACTAAGCCATGATTTTATACAAAACAACCAGGCAAGGAATTAGTGCCCTTTGCTTCTAACCGGCAGAACCATCAGTTTCATTCAGTTTGTTAACATACCTGTAAGGACTGTGGTATTTATTTGCCTACATAATACATCATTGCAAACCCATAGCATAAGACATATGTAAAAAATATTGCTATTTCTCTGTATATCTTCTGGTTGCTCTTTAGCTTAGAGGCTACATGATGTGGGGCAGAGACCAAGGTGATCTCTACAAAGCTGTCACAGTGCCCTCAGCATTTGGAGTCTCTCTAATAGATTAGTAAGGAAAATAACAGAGTCAAAGTGTTTCCTAAATAATGCTGTCTTTACCTGCAGAAAAAGATCAATAATGTTTCATAAATGCATGTTACCAATGTAACGGAGATCCTGTGTGTAGTAACCAAGCCATGCTTCTTCAGCAGTAATCCTACTGGATCCTCATCCTCAGATGCTTGTTGACATTCCCATTGCTCATAAACATTCTTTCTTTTTAAAAAGCATGTAGTCTTTCTCTTTTTATTTATTTATTTTTAACTGACAATATCAAGAATTACTTTGAAGCAATTGACGTTTTTAACAGGGGCAGCTTGTGAATCTATATCCCTTTTATTTGTAGTTGTCAGTGTCATTCCATTTGATTCCAGTGAGAAACTAAAGTTTATGCTCTGAAATCTGCTGATGTTAGATGCTGATTAAATGAATATTTCAGTGTCCCTCCAGCATCAGGTAGAAATAATGTATGCAACTCCCATATTCTCTCAGAAAGGAGTCTCATGAAGTTTTTCTCTGAGAATATGCAAACACTGTGCTCATCTCTGCCTTCACCTCTTTCACTTGCCCAGCCAAAATGCAGATAGGGGTGCAAAAAACTTGTGGCTTTGAACAGTATTTGTGAGTTTTCTTCCTAATTATCATGGTTTCCCACATACCAGAAGTTCTGATACACTGTGGAGCTGAGCGACACTGAGTTGTGAAGAGCTGAGTACTCAGCAAGTACTCTGCACATACACAGTATTTCAGAAAATCAAGTCCTCACTCAAAAGAAAGTAAGTGCAAGAGGAATTTTGAATTATATTGGAGGGGACCTTAAGGTACAGATGGCAGGAATCTAATGAGGAGAAATACAGTAGTGTTCAATGGAAAAGAAGCCACAATTTTAGTATGTTTGGAAGCATCCAATTAAAATTAGTGATATTTTCTTGAATGGCTGCATGTGTGTATGTATGATATTTGTAATTAACATTGATTAATGCCTAACACTTACTTGTGATTAAGGGCTGAGTATGCAAGGCCTTCAGCATAGCACAGGATCATGCATCTTCAGCTGCAAATGAACTGCATGCTACCTTCAAATACCATCAGGTGCTAAACTCAAAGTTTGCCCTGATTTACTCCTACAAAGAGGCTTAGCAACAAGGTTTGTTCCTTCATGATTAGCAGAAAACATAATGGAGCAACACTAAGCTACGACAGAGCTCTGTGTGTGTGTCACTGCTCTGGGTGATTTGGGGAGAGGGGAACAAAGGGGAAGTCCTACATGCAAGAGTCTCATCTTTCATACCCTGAATCTGGCAGAACAGGAACTTGAATTTGGGTCTTCCTTGTTCATGGCCAGTGGAAAACCAGCCCTCCACCTCCTCCTGGAAAGCCCGGGTAGGAGCCAAAAAGAACATTTTGAGTGAGGTGTCGTTACCAAATGTGTTGGCATTGGACCTGGAGGCTCCAGGCATAAGAGGTGCAGAAAGACATGAAGCAAATACTGGCAGTCAGCTGGGCAGGGGCCCCCATTTCTGGTCTGGGGTCACTACACCTTGTTGATACAAGCTGTTTTTATAATGTTTTTGAAAAGTTTATTTTTTCCTCACCATGTTCCACTGCAAAAAAAAATATTTGGAAACTGTGAAGGCTGTGAGAAAGTGGAACTGCTGTCCTCTGCTCAGCTCCTCAAGTGATTTCTGGATCACATAGAAAATCAGCCATGCTTCAGGCCACGTCACCACACAAGCGTCTGCGGTAACAAGAAAGCATCCTTTCTCTAATCAGTGCTATGATGCAAAAGAGAAATCTCTGGCTCCTTCCCATGCTCTGTAGTTAATAGAAATCTGTTCAGAGGTTTGAATTTCTGTGCAAATAACCCCCTCAGCTGCAATAGTCAAAAGAGTGGAAAATACAGGAGACTCTTTGGAGAGTTAACACCCAGGCCCTGTGAACATGAAGATGATTATTTTCCTCTACAAGGCTTTTTCACATGTGATAAGCTTGGCATGTTGCCTTGGTTAAGTGTCAAGCCCTGAATGTTTTTGGTTTTGCCCTGGTGGTCCTGAGGAGTTACTGGAATACTTGTTGGACCTGTTTTATATCACTGAGTGCACTGATAGTGACATTGAGAAGAAACAGGTAGAGGAGTGGAAGGGGGATCTGGATTTTCTCTTGTTCAATTCTGATAGCAGTCTCCCTGTCTGCCCAGGCAGCCCTACAGCTTTCTTCAGTCTTTCTTTGGCTCCTTGACTGTGCTTTTTTACATTATTACATTGTAATCTCTTCTTGCTTTTTTTTCCCCCTCTTGCTCCCAAGGGAGAGTTGTCAAAACTCCTTATCTGTTGATGAATGAAAGGAATTTTTGTCTCCACTGCCTGGAACTGGTTAATGCAATTCTGGACAATACCGCTGGGTCACTGAGTCAAGCGAACAGCAAAAGTTTAAATACATAGAAAGATTTTGTTTGGTGCCAGTTTGTATCGTCATCTGCAGATATTTTCTGCCATGCAAGGAAGTGAAAAAGACAAGACTGAAGGCAGTTGTAAGGAGTTTCTAGAGTTGGAGAATAAACATTACCAAATTCTGCAACTTAAACGTTGGCAGTGAGAATCTGAAAAGAGATGCTTTAACATTTGTACTAAAAAGCATTTTCATTCTGTTGTTTGAACGCTTTTTCTCATTAGTGTTCATTAGAGTTTGATGCTAAAAATGTTGTTGTGTGTCTGGTGTGAGAAATGGTACTTTTGGCCAAATCCTGCTTATCTGAGTACAGACAATAGACATTGTCCATGAATACAAGAATGATTAACAGCTATGCCCTTTGGCAGTGGCCCAATTCTATAAGGTCCCATGAGTTCAACATCCATTGAAATGACACCTTGCAGAACTGAAATTTAAAGGAATCAGGAAATACCTAAAAACACTGAAACCTAAAGCCCAAGTTCATTTCTATTTTCAACATTTTTTGTAAGTTACAGTGCTGAGAACAGTCTTGATCCTGCCTTTGCTGAAGTCAGTGGGAAATGTGCTGTTGACTTCAGGGAGCACAAGGCCAGGCTCTACCCATTTGCTATAGATGCAACTCTGCTGCCTCCTAATCTTGGACTGACCGCTCTGTTTGGGACAGAAATATCTTTTTTTGAAGAACTAGATAAAATGCATGTGTCTATGACTCCATAGTTCATTGCTGTATCCGTTATTAATAACGATTACTCATAGATTCTTGTGTTGATAACACTTCCATATGACCATATGTAGTCATAGAAAAAATTAATGTATTTGTGCAGGAATGTGCATTACCCCAAGTAGAAGCTTCTCCCCAGTATTTGCATGAACAAAGCTCTGCCTGGATAAACACTCGTGAACAACAGACAACTGGAAGGCAAGCATTCCTTTGAATGGAAAGTCTTGGCTTGGAGCTTGAGCCAGACTTCTGCAAGCCAACAGGAGTCATCCTATGGATCGTAACGAGCTTTGTATCATGCCCTTTATTCATAGCAGTGTTTGCAAATCATCTTTTGCAGTATTCACCCAGCTGAAATCATACTGCAAGCATATTCATATGGTATATTCACATAAATATGTGCTGTGATTCATAAACAAATTACATTTGCATCTGTCGGCTATGGCTGGGGAAACGACAATAAAGAAAATAACAAAACAGAGAGGAAAGGGAGAAAAAAGTGACTATTGTGTGACACTGAAAGGAAGAAACTTAACTACATTTCTTTATCATCCCAGGTATCACGTAGCAAAGGATTAAAAGGTTCCCTTAGGCCTTTCAAGAGAGTTCTAGCAGAACAAACTGTTTAATTCCTGTAGAATAAAAATGACATTGTTTATTTCAGATCATCTCAGGAAAATGTTTCTACAGTAACTCTTGCACTTCGAATCCCATCTTGGCTTTTCCAAAATGTCTTTTTTATACATCTGAATTTCAGCTTGATAAACCAATATGAATGATAGCAGGATCCAAACCCAAATTTAAGGTTCTCCAATGACAGCTGTTGCATTGCAGTAAAAAATTTCTCATGAAGAAAAGGAAAATGCTTTCTTTGGTGTGTGTAGGCACATGTATGCACACACTCTGGAAAGGGCAATTTTAGCTTAAAGACAATAATTTTTACTTCTGTTGCCTTAGGAGAGTGTCAGTATTTGTTCTTATTTGTTCTCTTTGTAACACTTCCTTCTTAGCTGAGAAAATGAACTCTCAGATGATTCTGCCACCACTGGTTTATGAAAAAGTGGCAGTAGATGTGATTAAAGAAACACTTACTAAATCATTCGTCTAGGTATGCCAGGTCTTGTAGGGAACCAGGCAAGATCCTTGTCATCCACCCACCCAGGCGGAGTATGTCAGTGCAATCCACTGAGCTGGCTTATGTGCCGTGTTGTAATGTTGTTTCTTCCCAAGCCATGAGCTGGGCTTTGAAATGTATTACATATTTTTCCTTGTTCTTGTTCTGAATCCTGTCCCCTCTGTACAGAATATCTATAAAAGCAGGAATCAACATTCTCAAAGCAGGCTAATTATTTTGGATGCCCAATTAAAGACAAATTAAATGGACCTGATTTTCAGAAGGTGTTGAAACATGGGAAGTTAGGACATATTAAGACAACTCCGTCTAGATTTCCAAAACCAGTCTTCATTTCTGAAAATTATATTCCAAATCTATTTAAGCCTTTGGCTGTAAGGACAGAAGCAGCGTTCACCATAATACAGATTCTCACGATGCAGTCAGAATCTGTGTGAAGCCTCATGGCGCCTGTCTTTGGTTTAAGAAATAAATGAGTTAATCATAAAAGCACATATCTGGGGAGTTTCAAACTATACAATCATGCAGGCTTTGTACAGCTGGGCACTCATAATCAGTTATAGCACAAAAAGCAGAAAGGTCCTTATTACTTTCCATATAATTTTTTACTTCTCTCCAAATATCAATGCTATATTGACTGTTAACCTGAAAAACCTCATTTAATGTCAGCTTGCTCACAGTTATGAAAATTCAGGTAATGTATTCCTGCTACTAATTGTATTTGAGAAAGTGTTATTAATTTCATATATCAAGTTCGTAGTGGCCATCTGTTCCCTCCGAACTGCTGCGTCTCCCTCCATCTGCCCTGTTTTTCTTCTGCTAATCGGGTGGCAAGGGCTCAGATGATTGGGAAGTTTCAGTCTGACTTTTGATTTGTCACTCATCATCAAGCCAGCTGTGCATTTTTAAACAGACTCTTGCAACGGGTGGTGCTGAATTTAAATCTTACTGTCTGATTTTTTTTTAAATAAAACTTTTTTTTTATAAAAAATCAAAAAGAAGACAGATTGTATTTTCTATAGTGTAAAATGTGCTTTGCTGCCACTAATTTGGCTGCATCTGCACTCTCATGAATATAGATGAAGTTACATGTCCAGGATATTATTAGGGACTGTGGAGAGTGGGGAAGAATTTCAAGTGTGGTAAGACACTGCAAGTTTCTAGCCCTCAGAGTAGTGAGCAAGCACATGTGAAGCTTCTGGCTTCAGCTGACACTAGATTGATGTTATGATGTTAGTGCAGACCTTTAAGAACAGACATGAATAGTAGTAAATGTTCATGTTTTCAAGAGGGGTAAATGATTAAAGAAATATAGAGGGGCCTTTAAAAGCTTTTCCCTCCTTTCTTCCCTGTGAATCCAACCACAACAATCAAGGGTTACTGGTAATCATTGGAAAAACTTACGGGATTTCTGTTTCCTGTTGCCGTGAAATTCCCATTTCTCTGTCATAAGAATGTGGGAATTATTAGACAGGAGCAGGCTTCGAAGTCCTTGTGGACCCCGAAATCACAGAATATTCCAAGCACCCCATCTCAGGGGGTGGCCCGTAGCAGGTGCTGGGAACAGGGAGAGCTGAAGAACATCAGAGCAGTCAGACAAGACCCAGTCTGCTCTCAGGAGGGTCCCTTTATAATTTCTGGTAGTAAAAGGATAGCTAAAATTCTGAAACAAGGGTTTTATCTCCTTTCCAAAATCCATGTTGTCCTCAGCTATAATGATTCTAGATATTTCTGTTATCCATGCAAATGCTCAATTCCTTTTGACTGTTGTTGAAATGATTCAAACCTCAAGTGAAAGATTAAATATTTATGCCTGGTACAGAGGGGATATTGCAAGAAACAATTGGATGAAATTAAAGCAGAGGAACTTCAAGCTGTACAAGAAGAGGAAATTCCCAGACAATGAGATCTATTAAACAATGGAATAAAATTCTAAGGGATATTATGGAAGCCTCATCACTTGGCCCATTTGAAACAAGGGCTGACAAAACAGCCGAAAACATGCGGCAGTGGAAATGAGGTGAACTGGACAGTTTATCAGGCTCCTTCTACGTCAATTTTCTATCGTTCTGAGATCTGATTTATGAAATCCAGACAGCACAAGGACAGTTGCAAGTAGGAATACATCATAGTACCTGAAGCATATGATACTGTTTTACAACTCGGAGGTGAAGTTTGATGGCTTCTCTTTGCAGGGGTTCATGAGAACATTTCCTCTGCTCTGTATTTATGAGAGGTCTGAAATAAAGCTCACATGTGGGATCCTGTTTGTGTTAGGCAGAGACAAAAAAGAGAGACTTGCCAAATCTACCACCTATTCTTCACAGTGTATTCTCCACACAGAGACATGCTTACCTCAGAGGTTTGTGGCAGTTCTCTACAGGAATAGGAACACGTTCAGTACTGAAAAGTATTTCTGTCAAAGCCATTTCTTCATAAAAGTACATACAAATTTTATATGTATCTATTGCAATATTAAAAAGATTTCACTTTTGTTTGATTTTCCCGTTTCAACAGTCCCAGAGCTCTGATAAAATTTAATCAAAACTGTCGCGTTTCACCTGATTCTTAGCCTCTGCCAAGAAATACCACAAATATTACTGATCCTGTTGTGAAAATGTAAGTGCAGGCCAACCTACTCTGAAGCTTTGAGAATCTAATCAAACATCTCGCTTAACTTCATAGCACAATCCAATAGCTAATTAGTTCTTCCTGGTTTCTATGGGTGGGAGCAGAAGGGGGCAGGAGCAGGAGGAGGACTGTCACAATGTCTTCTGTCTGACAATATTACCAGGATTTTTGCAACACGGCATGTATTCTTTCATCTAATTTTATTCACAGCAAACATAGGTTTTGTACATCATTATAATGCATTGTATTCACAGGTCACAGCATTTGTATGTGCAGGTGACCAGCTAAACATGTGGTTGGTCATTTCCAGGTAGACTTGATACACTTGTGGCTGTAACTGTGGCAACCGTGTGCTGCTTTTGGGAACCTTTCCAAAGATATGTACCCAAATACTAGATTGGCTGTGTGGGGTGAATGACTAATTAATTGAAAAATGAACCTAGTTACAGTCCAAGCTTTGCAAATTAGCAAAAGCTCCTTTTGGATTTCAACTTTTGCAAAAATGGCCCTGCAAGCTAAAACTGAAACTTGACTCTTTTATCACTGAGAATTGTTATGTTACCAGGGACTATAAAAAGACATTATTTGGAAAGAAAAATCAGAAGTCAAAGTAGAGTAAGAAACTATCCAGTTTTAGTAAGGATCATAGAGCTGTTCCTTTAATTACCTTATATTTGTTTGTTCAAACTACACAACTTTTAATACATCCCATGAACAGAAGCATTTTAATGTTGATACAAAACCATGGAGAAAAGTTATATTATGTTCTTGTTTCCTTACTCATCTACAGTATGAGGTCTAACTTGCTCTTGGTCTTGAATTTTTCAAGTTGCAATGTGTCTTTTGTAAGGACTTACATGTGGGTTTTTTTCTGCTGAAATGAAGGGGACTCTGTAATTGCTATTATTAATAGTAGTGACAAAATATTTACCTGGCATCATACTTTGACTGTAGTCCACATGTGTAATCTCATTCTTCTGTTTCTCATGCAAACAACCCTGAGACAATTAGTGCCATAACAACTCAAATAAAAGCAGGAGTAAGATCAATATCTCTTGTAAAAGCTCCCAACTCATTACACTTCAGCACAGCTATACCAAGTTGTGCAAAAGAAGGAGCCCATCTGTCATTCCAAAAATCCAGTTAGAAGTCACAGATACAATAATTACACAATATACTTACTTACACAACAATTGAGATGCAAAAGTTGGTAGAAGCAGTAGATGAAAAACCCTGGTTAAGAATGCCTGTAATAAGATTAGCCATTATAAAGCACACTAACTCAAATAAATCTTGTAGAAATTTTCAAAATAGGGAAGATTCAGTCTTGTAAAATTCCTGCATAGAAGAAATCTAGACTCCCAATGGCTCTTTCATCACTTTATTACCAGCATGTAGGCCAGCTGCCTCCACTACCACAGACCACTATATAAAACCACTGCAGGAGTGTGAGCCTAAGAGACAACCTGATCAATGCAAGAGGCCTTTGTAATTAATGACTGATTAGAGCTGTCAGTGGGCAGAACCTTCAGACTCCTCTTACTAAAGTCCACCTGTGGGAAGGAGAATACACAACGGCTGCAGAGCAAAGACAGAAGCATACAAAGCCTTCATGTAACCTTCTTTATCCCTATTTTACAAGAAAATTATTCATGAGGAAAAGTGCTCCATTTTCCAGACAGGAACAGTGAAGTACAACATAAGCAAGGTTGAATTACAGACCAAATTAATTGTACAGTTTTTGTAACACCAAAAATAGGAATAGCATTTGGGCTCTGACTGTGTACATACTGGCACAGTAATAATTTCTCTTTTCCAAGTCCAGTCCTATGCTTTCTCAAATCAATTGTTAAGCTCCAAGATCAGATCATTGATGACTAATACTAAAACATATTTCCCTCCTCTAATTTCTTTCCTATCCTTGTGACCAATGGATAAAAAGTTATGTTATGCTTTGGGAATTTATATGTGCATTCGACAATAAGAGCAGACTTAAGTAAAGAGTCATGTCCCCGAGCTAAAATACCACTATCCCCTCTCTGCGTGGGTAATGGAACAGATTCACCTTCACCGTAACATTGGACTGAATTACATGTTATAGTCCTTGACATGCTTTGACATGACTAATGTGACCCAGCTGGTCTCAGCGGTAGAAAAATGTGAACATAGAATGTGTGGTTTATGAGATACACATATGCGTTGACAACAAAAAATACCCATGGTTGTGTTTGTGTGATTAAACCAAAAATAAAAATAAAAAGAGAGAAATCCATGCACTTACAAGGGTCTGCAAATACGCAAGCTGTCATATTTCAGTATTTACATGTATTGAAAGGTAGTGGATGACTGCGTGTTTATAGGCAGTGGGTTTCCAAGTGTGCGTGTATAAACTGTTCCCTCTGTTGTTTAGAGGATGACCATATAGCCGTTTTTTTTTACTGCAGTGTTTAAGCAGGAACCATATGATACTATGTTTTATTTAAAATTGGGCTTGTACCACTGAGGCTGGAAACTTGTATCTTTAGAACAATTTCATATTGCACAGTGCCACCATATGTTGCCTACTTTAGTGTTTTTAAAGAGATTGCCTACTGCCTAAAGGTAGCATGTCTCAAATTTACAAATCACATATTGCTTGAGGGCAGAAGTGAAACCATTGATTTAAGAGAATGCAATATGCTTAGTTTAGGGGTATTAATTCAACTCTATCATCCTCCAGCGTTCCTTACATTGAAATATATTTTAATGTGGGGCAGGGGAAATGAAAAGATTGGAACTACAGGTTCTGTAATTGTGTTTCGGTCTTAAAAGGAGAGAAGAAACTGGCTGATTAGCTAGAGAGACACATCTAGCATGAGTGTTCTTGGAACCTCTTGAAATGAACAATCTGAATTATGAAGCTGGCCTTTTACATTTCTCATCATTAGCGCAAATGGAAAAGTAGCCACTAGTACCTTGCAACTAATTTAGCAGACGGACTTGTTCTAACATTTGCTCTGAATTACCTTGTGCATATTTTAAAGGGAAAACTTGTAATTTATTTATATATTTTAATATTTAACTTTCTTAAAAAATTTTGATTGCTCACAGTAATTTAATACATTTCTATTCAATGTTTGCCTTCAGATAGCTTCTGCAAATTTAGAGATAGAAAAGTCCTAATCCCTCTGGATGTAAGATCATTACCCCATTCTCCACTGCTTTATCAATTCTAAATTAAAATATTTCAGATGATGAAACTTCCAGTATTTTTCTTGAAAAAATATTCCATACCAAAATAATTCTCCCGAGCTTCAGAGCCTAAAGGTGATGAGCAGCTCTTACAATATTGTCATTATTTTATTTCCTATATTTCTATTAATGTACTTAATGGGGAGGACAAAAAAAAAAATAATTGGAGTCCCATCGTAGCGCAGTGACCCATAATAAAGATGAGTCTCTGTCTCAGAGAGCTCCCTGTGTAGCCATCAGGCATAAATGCACAGGTGGACAAAAAAAGCAAACAAACGGTACAGGGTGCTGATGTAATGAAGTAGCTGTGCTCAAGGTCTCAGGACGGGGATCTTGCTTTCATACTGCCTGTAAGCACGGAGATTGGGTGAAAACCAGTCTTGTCCCCAGTTTCCAGCATCACCTGTGCAGATTTGGGCCTGTGGTCCTGTCCAGCGCAGCATGAGCCAATGTGTTAGCGGTGGGGAAGATTGGTGGGTTTGTGCTATTACAGAATTAAGTCCTAGATTACCGTGAAAGTGAGGTGTAGCCTAAGGGAGAGTAAGGTGATGACTTTCTATATTTAATGGGGAGAAATGCTAGGAAAAAGCTCAGATGTGCCTGATAAAGAAGCCAAGAGTTGAGGTGTCGAGGCTGCTGCTATTGCAGCCTGATGAAACTGAGGGTGCTTCACGAGAAGGTCTCCAGACAGGACTCAGTGTTAGCAGATTGTCTTTGCATCCATCTTATTGCCTCACTGTTAAACTGAAGGGTGGAAAATACGTCAAAACTGAACAGTAAAACGGAGCCTGAATAGGTCATGCAATTATATGTCCTAGTTTCTGCAGTATTTCGTTGTGGTTAACTTAGAGATTGGAATGGGAAGTTTCTGAAATAACCTCTATTTTTTTTGCATAAATCCTGTCTGTGTTTCATGTATTTCTTGCTTTCTTATAAATTTGATAATAAAGACATTTTTATGCGCTTTGGTGACAGGTTTCACGTAGTATGTATTTTTTGGAGAGTGCTGACACTGGCTGCTGGGGCTCACACCAGCGGGTTGGGTAATTCTTTACAGCAAACGGCTGTGGCATGTGCTGAACTGCGTCTCCAGTTTCCAAAGCAAGCGTTCAAGCTATGCAGCTTACAAGTCATCCCCATTAGCAAGGACCAGCACTGGCGTCTTTACAACGCTTTCACATCGCTAAATAGTCTTCAAAAATACCACCGTGGCTTAATTTACTTAATATTAGTATCCATGTTAACCTAATACCTTTCTTTCTTAAAAAAAAAGGGCAGTTTACATGACGCTTTCTTGTCAGGTAATAGCTCTCTAGATTTATTTAAAGAGCCCTTTCTTGTCAGCACAAGCAGCAGCCCCCCACGATGACCGGAGATTAGGTGCCCCCCGAGGCTGAGCCGAGCCAGCTCGCGCCTTTGTGAGGGGCGCCCCTTTGTGTGGCCTGTGCCGTGGCCGCCGTTTTGAAGCCTGTGGGGAAGAGATTAAGGTCTCCCCAGCCAGCCGGCGCTGGGTGTGGCTTTTTACCATTTTGGCTAGCAGATGGTGGCAAGCCAACAGGTGCACCCCGATGGCGGCACCGAGCCCAGCGCATCTGCTCGCTGGGCGAGCGGGAGGCTGCGCCCCGGCCCTGCACCAGCTGCAACGTGTGCTCTTACCAGGCATGGCAGCAGACAAGGTGGTGAGAGACGGAGGCTGGTGACCTTCAACTATTAACCTTTTTACATTATACTCTGAAAAGGGGCAGTATGGCAAGAATGCTTTGATCTGAATATTACAGGATGAAAAATGAAGGGAGACCAGGAGGGGATTGATTAGCGGGTGTAGGAAGTGGTGGGCAGTTTTGTTTTAGGTCTTGCAGTGAGTGACAGAGTCTCTCAGCCACTAAAAACACCCTGTTTTTACCCAGCTCCTCATTTGCATCCATTACTTCGTAGGGCATTGGTGGACGGAGACTGCAATGACTCTAAATTATATTTTTTTTCAGCTCAGAAATAAAAGCAGATCATTCAGACTGGAATTTCTGAGGCCCTTCATGCTCAATTCTCCTCCTCCCCCCCAAAAAATCCCAGCCTGTTTTATGCAAAGCATACAGACTCTGCACTCAGGGCAACATAGTATGTTAATGTTAGTGCAGTTATAAGCACCACAGGAAGGAGAGGACTCAAAATGACAATTAATACTCCATTTCTACGAATATTTGTCTTAGTTTCTAAATTTTATGTTCTGTACTACCTTCTCACTTTATAAGTCTCTGTATTGAACCCCTTTCTCTCCCAACCTGACCAGATCCTTCCATACTCTCCTGCCTCACATTTGCTTCAGTCCAGCCCTAATACAGCTCAGCTATCACCCTGCACAAACAAGCAGCTCTCCAGCTGATCTCCTTGGCTCAAAGTTAGACTTTTTAGTTGTTCTGTCTCACTTTAACTCTTCTTCCTCCCTGCTTCCCCCTTTGCTCTACTTTCGGTCTGACTTGAGGTAAGGTCCGCTCTTCCCCCAGGGCCCTTTACTTCTACTGATGTTCTGGGTCCATTGCAAGGTCTTCGCAAACCTGGCGGTTTCTGCTAGACTAACAGCTGTCTCTGTCTCTTGTAGCTCTGGGGCTTCCTGGGGTCAGAAGCACATCATGAAGCAATGAATTTCATGACTCTCATGTGGAAAAAATATTGGCTCAGATGAGGTTAGAAGAAACCTTCTGGTCCAGAGGATACAAGCCAACCCGCTGGGGTCCAATAAAAGGAGCTGCTAAAATGTGGCCAAAGACGGGAAAGCCCACTGGATGTGCTTGAGGTGGGGTAGAGTGGTGGGTTATTGCTCTACATCTTTTGAGTTTTCAGAAAGTCTTAATGGCTGGACTAAGCTGCAAGTGGTTGCTTCTTTCTTTTGGACAGCATCAGTTCCTCCCAGGGCTGGAGACAGGAGACACAGATGCAGCGAGAAGTGTTTCCATCACAGCGAAAGCCGAACTACATAATGTCTGGAAAGATGAGTGGCGGCATCCAGGCTTGTCTGGGTGCCTATTCGGGAAGCTGGAGAACAGCTCTAGTTGCAGTTATGTGAGTCCTGAGTGTCCTTTAGATGGCTCACTTGGAAGACAATATAATTGATATTAAGCAGATTGCTGTCTCACACCAGAATTGCCAGGAAAGGGTACAACAGCCTTCCAAAGAGGAAATTCTTTGGTGGGAGCAGGAGCTGAAGGCTACAGTGATGGAGTAACAACTCCGTTAATTGAAACCAACCTGAAAGATCGGGAGACAACAGGTTACCGGATCTATAATCCTAGTAAATTCATAAGTTCATAGGTCTTTATTCTTTCAACTCCGTTATCCCTTTTTCATCTACCTAAGCTATTGATGGCTGCTCTGCGTTTAGAGATATCAAAAAAACGCTTTATTTCTAAAGAGAGAAGCCCTCTCTACAAATATATTTTATTAAAACACCTGTATTCCTAATTTCAAATGATTAGTCAGAAGTTTATATTGGTGAAAAAAATAGCTAATGTAAAATGTTTAAAGATATTCTTACTGCAAGCATAGCTAAATTCATACATAGACATTTTCAACAAAACTACTAATGTTTAATTTTTGTGATTTACTCCAGAAGGTACTAAATGCTGCAGCCATCTCAAATACCTATATAATATTGACCTCATGTTTCTGAGGATTTCACAAGCCCTAAGAATAAACCCCTGTGAATACGGACTCTGGTCCCCTCTGGAAAGCCTGGAGGAATTTCATGCAGGTGCGCAATCTGTCTAAATACTTTTTAACCACTACACAACATGCTTAAAGAGTGACAGCATAACAGTAGAGTATTTTACAAAATAATTAAGATAGTTACAGAGCAGAGATCATTCCACATCAAACTCAACAAGTCATAAAATAATGCCCATAAATCCTTAATACATTTGTGTATGACATTATTGTTTCCAAGTCTGCTTAATTCTCTTACACCCTTGTCTCTAAGCTCTATAAAGAGTTAGGCTTAGTACACGAAATAAAAATCTTTTCAGACCATGGCAAGCTTTTCTCCCCAGTTTAAAACATATACTGTCTTTGCTGGTAGGGATGCTCCTATTGCAAGCCCCAGGAGGCTCCTGGAAAGCTGACAATCCTGTTTTCTTTTGCGGCCATAAGGAACCAGCTCAGAAGGGGTTAAGTGGCTGGAGACCAGATGCAGCTGGGCTCTGTTAATCTGCAGGGACCAGCTGCTTTTTATAAAAAGGAAGACAAGAAACAGAGTGGCTAGTGCTGAGGGAAAGCTGAGGGTATTGAATTGCTTATGTTCTGGAAAGGGGGAGTGAGTGCTTGTGTGTCAGCCTTTTGGTACGCTGGAAAAGGAAGAAGAGCTCTGTAGGTATTTTGCTTCGGTTGAGGAGGTGCTGTTGCTGGTGGTGATTGACAGCCCACCCAGGATACTGGCTTTCAGTTCTCAGGCACTCCTAAAAAAGATGGTCCTGTGGGGTAAAAGCTGATAACTGGGCAAACCAGGTGTAGTAAGCCACAAACTGGCTTTGATTTCATTTGAATGCTTTTGAAAGATGGAAAAAGAGCAGTGGAAGCTTTTGGTACCTTTAGGAGTCCTAATGTAAGAGCCAGAGTGACCACTCTTTTGGCTGTCCCAGCAAGTTGTTGGACAAATGTGACTTGTATTTCTCAAATGTGACAAAGACCTTCATCTGCACCAATGTGCATTGGCATAATGATTGTACTTGTATATATGACATGACTGTCACCCATTGTAATGCTTGCCTGTGACAAATAGGCTGTAGAAGGAAAATCCCTCACCAGTTTTTACTAATTCTTTTCTTTAAATATTAACTCTGAGAGACTTTATTGTTTATTTTATTGTAGCTGCTGTGAATGAAAAAGCTCTATAGGCAGAAGCTGAATTGCTTAATACTATGTACAGAGCTATTAAAATATATTTAGTGATTCCATTAGAAATCTGCTGTTGAGCAAGGCAGAACATATGGAGAGAAGTTGGTGAAAACCTGATTAAACATTTATATGGAGCATATTTTGATTTAACTTGCATAAATAATTCATTATTTTTGTTTTCTTGTTTTCTTTCTTTCAAAACCGCCCTTTTCTACACCTGCTGTGCTAAAAATAATGCTACTGTATCTGCACTGAAGAAGTAGAGGGAGTGAGTGGGTATATCGTACCAATCCATCTGCATCGGAGGCTACTCTCTCTCGGGTTTGATAGACCTGTGTCCTTTTGAGAAACAAAACACTTTATTCCTATAAAATCTGCAGTAGTTTTCTTTTGTCCTTACAAACGGTAAAGTAGTGATGTTCCAAGGGCAGTAATTATTATGCAGAAGTTAAGTTGTGCTAGGAGTCCAGATCAATAGGAGAATTTCCCCAAAGCTAATGGGAATTGCAGCTCACATATCAGATGACTGATCTATTTTCTAAACCGAGTAACAGTTTTAAAGGGAGATTCATTTCTGAACTTTGCCAAAGTCTGGGTTTGATATTCTAGTTCAGCTTCAGTTTTTGTACTCTGTTGGGATTCAAAGTCTGATTTGCAATAACACTAAAGGTCTTTTATGGCTTCTTGATATTAATAATGTGGTATAAAGTGGGTCTAAATCCTGCTTTAAGGCCCCCTCTCGCCACTAAATATATAAGGGAATTCAAGCTTCTTCTTTAAGAGTTGATCTGAGTGAGCATTCAGGCACCCCAATGCACGGATTTTTCTTTGAAACTCCTGAGAACAAGGTATTTCACAAAAACTGCTTCTCTTTTCCCTCCCACTGAGTTTCAGAGTTCAAACACTGGCAATTTCCAGTACCATTTTTTCCTGTCTCCTCATTACAAGTAGGGTTTCATTACCCATGGAACAACCAGAGCCTGCTTTCCAGCATCAGCATTGTCCCGAGATCCTTTCTCCAACTGCTGTCACTCATTACAGCAACGTGCTGCTCTTTCATGGCGGCCCAGCAGATCGCAGAAACGTGGGGCTCTGGATCATTACCAGGGAACAGAGTCACTTTGGGGTCATTATCAGAGAAAAGTGTCGCTTTTTTTTTTCTTTTAGAAACTGCATTTCCTCTCCAGCTCTGTGCGGCGGCAGTTGTCTTCTGAATCCCATCTAACTTCTGCAACCCAGCGTCTTCAGCTGACGTGGTTCAGCGGGGAATTAAATTACGAAATTTTGTTGGAAAGAAGCTGCTGAAGTCTTTTGAAACGGAAATATTATCTCCTGGGTGGAATATGCTATGTCGAGTCCTGAAGGGCCTTATGAAGCTGCTCAGATAAAAGCTTCTGATAGTGTTTGTTTGCCAATGTATTAATCATAATGCCATGAAGCAAAAATCCACCCAAACTCTGAGAGGCTGTGCAGAGTAACTCCTCTAATATTTTAGCCAGTCTATGGACTGATGCTTTTGGCTTATATGAAAGCAGACTGTCTGTTAGACTGCAAAAATGATCTCTAATGAAAAATAATACTCTCAGCCTGTGGCTTTGACAGTTATATCTTATTTCTGTGCACTTTTCAGCCCAGTGAGAAGAGTTTAGTGCTACAGCCCTGTACTTAAGCAGTCCTTGCAACACACGGCATGCAGGAGAGCATGCAGGTAGCACTCAGCCAGGTTGATGCACACTGAGAGCTGCTGATGCCGTAGTAGCGGCGAGCATGTGGGGGAAGCTATGTTGGTTTGTGAATTTCATTAAAAATCTGAGATGTCTATGCACGCAGCCTTATTCACAGTTTTTTCTGTATTGTGATTTTAGGATATAACAAGGTGTTAACAAGAAAAACATGTTTTCATTAAAGCTGTATACAAAATGTATCTTTGCCCTGAGCCCTTCTGTGTGTTTATTTTTCTGAAACAGTCTGTTACTTAAAGAAACAAACAAAAACTGAAGCAGGGGAAAGAAACTTTTTCCTTTCCAAGCGAAGGTCCATTTCCATCCCCTCTTTGATTTCAAGCCATTGAGGGTTGTGCGTCACCAGGTGGGCTGGGATGGGCTGGCCCAGGTGAGCACTGCACCTCACCTGTTGAGCTTATTTAGTTAAGCTGTTGTAAACATTTGCTCTGTTTTCTTTCTCAGAGTGAAAACACTGTAAAAATAATGGCTGCCATAAAGCAGCCATTAAACACTTTCTAAAAGGTTATAGTTCACAGCTGTGGGGTCACTGCCCTCTGATTATACTGCAGCAGTGGAGCAGGATGCCTTTCCCCCACGCACCCTCTGTGGAGCAGGGCAAAGCATTGCCCTGCCTGTCATGCTTGAGGCGTTTGGGCATTGAGCAGCGTCTGGGGGTTGGGGTGGGGATGAGAACTGGGTTGCAGAGACCTATTGCCAGCCTGCTCTCTCTTGCTGTGTGCAGTGGGGTTGTCCATGCATCCTATCAGTACCTGTCCATGAGCTGAAGGTAGCAGTAGGGAAGGGAAACTCGCTGAGGAGGGTGGGTGGAAAAGCAAGAGGGGGAAGCAGAAGATGAGATACAAAACTACAGAAACTGGAATTCCTGGAGGAGACCAAGACCAGGAGTGTTCTGCTGACTTGTGGTGGTGAGAAAAAGGAATGAAAACTGGAAGCTTTGATAATTTTAATAATGAATTGATTAAAAAAGGGGTGGCGTACAGGTACAGACCTAGGTAAGGAAAGCATTCACTGGACCAAGTTGGAGTTCATGAATAATCATCTAAACACCTCTCAGTGGGGAATGGAGGTTTGTCTTCTGCTGAGCACATAACCTGTGATGGGCAAGCCCTTAACCCGCCTTCCCACTAAGTCTTCCTTGGCCGCCTCCCTCCTCATCTGTACAGGTGAAACTGCAACAAAATCAGGCTCCTGATCCAAGGCATTTGGGACTTGATATGGGAGCTGTGGGCTTGTGGGAAAAGAGGAAGAAGCTTGCACCTAAGGGTGTGATGCTTGTTGTTGTTCATATTTGTATGTCTGTTCCTACAACTGTGCACAAATTCACTTTTTTGACATGATGGCAGATAAGACAGCCTTTTTTGTCCCATACTAGCATTAAGGATCCTGCTGGCATTTATGCTGCGCTCAGTCTGCTACAGGAAGGATTTTCTCATTTTTAGTTATTTTTTTAGAAGTAGGTACATCAGACTTAGGCAGACTTCAGCCTTAGAGTCCTTTTTGTTGTTGTAAGCAAGCATGGGGAGGCAGTGGTTGTTTTGCACTGCAGTATTTCTCAGATTTTAGAAGCAGGCAGCTAAAATCATACCAGGTTTTAAAAAATAAAAAAACTTCAAATCTCACAATTAAAGCATGAGGATTGACCAGTGACACCAAGGAGGTGCTCTGGGACAGATCCTCAGCTAAGTGTGTTGTCATGTCAGATTCAATGGAGCTATGGCCTCACTGGGGAGCCTGCCCATCATTTGGATAGCACGAGTAGAGCTGTGTGCTTTTCCAATATAATGGGCCTGTAAGTTCACATTCCACCAAGATAAAGTCCAATCTATTAGGAAGAAGAGAGAAAACAGACAGTTACATGCTGGGATCAGTCTGGTGAGGACTACAAGTATGGAACTGGTTCTCTAAGCTGACAGGACCTCAGGTTTGTTCCTGATCACCTATCCCTCTGCCTTCTAGCTGCCATGCTTTTTACTCCCATAGCGTAGACCTATAGCTTGGGAGAAACAATGAACAACCTTTGGGGATAGTATGGTCCTTGTGGAACTGGCTGGAGTTGAGGGAGCCGCATTCTCCATCCCAGCCAAGAAATTCATCCTGGCAGGAGTTTTACACTTAATTTGGAAATTAATTTAGTGCTCACATTTTTGCCTATGCTGCCAGTTTGGGGAGGAAAGAAAAGGAATACTTGTTGCCAGGTAACTATTGTAACTGGGCACATGAAAAGTAGTTTTAATCCACGTGTAGTTTAGCTGGAAACTGTCCTTGTCATCTGCTTGAAAGGTGCTTAATGAATACAAGGAAAAGAGCTGCCCCTTGTACCCGCTGCATGCAAGGAAACAGAGAACCAAAAGGTGTGTTACTGCTCTCATCTGAAATGTGTGGTGTGAAACTGCATAAAATTTAAACCAGTCAGTGTGCATGATGTTCCTTGCACTTGAGGAGACATTCTGCTACATTGCTACTTTGTGCTTATTTTTTCAGATCCATTAGCACTGCACTTTCTTGGAATGTTTTATTCAAGAATTGAGGGAATACTTTCCCTTTGCTTTGTATTTATTACTTAACCTTGATATTCAGAACCTTTATTGCTTAGCCTTAGGAAACCAGATTGGTTATACCTTCTACAAGTAGGTAGCCACAATGTGGGAGGCGCACAGCTGTCGTCAGTCTGTCTGTCTGCACAGGGTTCTAGCACTATTAAGGCTCTCAGATCTTTCCCCTCACGCCAGCTTGGCGCAGGACTAATGGGAGGTTTGCGGTGATGTTACTCCTCTTTCACCCTGCACCAGAAACAGCAGAAAGACTGAGCTTTGCTCAGGACAACTGAACTAGCAGTTTGCCCTTTGGCTTTTTCTCCCCCAACTGGGTATGTCCAAATAAGTCTTTAGAGAGAAATTATTGGTGCTAATTGAGCCCAGATATTGCTTTACTATTATTTATAAGACTGCAGATGTCTTTTTGCACCTGACAGTAATCATTGCAATAACAAGAGAAGGGTCCACTCTTGCCAACATCTGTAAGAGCTCTGCCATGATGTCAGAAGAAGCTGGATTAGATTGACAGGAGCAGATTTTCTGCCTGACTTTGCTTATTTTGTGCCCAATGAATCTGTTCCCTTTCCCTCACCATGCTCAATTTTGTACTGCATAAATTATGTCAGGCAGAGAATGGGAGAGCCAATGCAGGGTACGATGAACCCCAAGCGCATCTCAGCTGGCCCTGGCTCTGGGAACCGCTGGCAGCCGATACGTGGTAGAGCAGCACAGAACCTGTTCCCAGCTTTGCCTGTGGCATGTCCCACAGATGAGTACCTATTTGAGTGGGATGGAAAAGGCAGTATGGCTTATGGTCCTTAAAACATGAGATAAAAGGGCTCATTGTAAAGCTGTACTGCAAATGAGAGGCTTCATTTTCTTCTGTATTATGTTTGTTTTCTGGGGGGAAACTTTACCTGAGTGTGCAGTTCCTCTTGCCTAATATCAGCAAAGTAAAATGACAGTGTTAACCATGTAGGTACATAATCTGTCTCCTATTTACACTCTTTCCATAGGCACTGGAGAGACATAGGCACTTCCAGCAGTAATTCATTCCTTAAAATGGATGAAACCTCTGAAGGTGCCTGATGGAGAACCCACTCAGTGGACTGGAGTGGATGGCCCATACCTTTAGACAGCTGGAGTGAGTTGAGCTGAATCCTGCTCTTAGAGCATATCTCGGTACAAAACGTGTCCAATGCAGTTATAATCTCTTCTCCTGGTTTTCTTCTTTATCACTGGCTTTTCCTCACAATATTTTGAAAACAAAATTACTTATAAAAAAAAGCATGGAAAATGTTGAGAATGAGACAACAGGGGTTGGGTAGGAAGTTCACTAGCAGCACTGCCCATGTGGATGTACATCCAGTAACTCCAACACCCATCCAAGTATCACTTTTGAGCTTGGCCCATCAGCATCTATTAGTGATATTGAAAACAGTCCTGGCTTCTTTGAGCTAGCTGGGAAGGAACAGTTCACTCATTCTCCGTCAGATTTTTTTTATCCAAACGCCTGAAAGTGAGCATCTTCGTATATCTCCTCTTAAAATATGCCTTGGTTATGCGAAAAGCCAGTGGTTTGTATTGAAAAGTCTGGGCATTTCAAACCGTTCTGCTTTTTTAACTGATATATTTTTTTGGATAGATTTTTCATGAGATGACACCACTTTCTGGAATTCAAAATGAAACATAAATCCTTCCTGCGGGCTGTTTTTTCCATTGTCTTTGTCAGTTCATTGCCCATATATCCTTTCATTAGATAGAGAACTAATGACAAATAGCATTCAATACATGTCTAAAAATAAAATATTTTATTGTTCTCTTCTAGAAGTATATCCAACGTTTCTTCATAATCAACTAAATAAATGATGTTTGTTGCAGGAAATATTACTAGGGCAATTTCCGCACCATGCTTGTAACAAATAGACTAACCCGATGCCTACAATTAAAATAAATCAAGCCAGCTGAGAAGGTTCAAATACATGACACAAACTTGACTAAATAGCAACATGACATAAAGGGATTCTGTAATGCCTCCATGATAATAGTTGCAAAGGCTTCTGTATGCAAAATGTAAAAGACCGCTTTTCTGTATGCTGCCATATGTCCACTGCAATTTGTGGACATATGGACGTAGGACTCTCTCATGTGTAATGTATATCACACAGACAAAAATAAAACAGGAGCAAAGGGCTAATATCATGAACACTGTTTAGAGGACAAATTAAAATGTTTGTTGTGGCAAAAACATGGATGTACTAATTAATAGCTCTAGATTGCTTACTGGCACTGGCTGCGACAGCCTCAGGTTTTTGATAGGTTTCAATAAAAGAAAAAGCTGCATAAAACTAAATCTGTGACTTTAAATGTAATTGCTTAGATAAGGTCTCCTTTTTGGGGAAACGCTCTGTCTGATCTTTTAAATTGCAGTTTACAGTGTGAATTAGCGTATCTGCAAATTTACTTATAATGCCACTGTATTTATTGCTTACTACCATTGCTCACTGGATGAGAAAGTGGGCTTTGAAACAAACAGGAGGAATAAGGAAGCTCACAAGAAGTTTTCATATTGATGAAAACATTTGGAACATAAGTTTTATTTCCTAGCCAACAAGAAAGTGATAATGTACATCTAGTGATACACGCATGTTGTGCTTTCATTTCTCTTGAAGACAGAAGCTGCCTGTTAAATATTGCCTTGCCAGCAATCAAAATGGTATAGGCTTAGCCTTCGTCTCTTTGAGAATCCGTGGAGGTGATCTAAATCAAAACGGATGCCCTCTTCACTTAGTGAAGCCAGCTGTTTGTGTCCTCTTGCTAACAGCTGCAGGCTAAAGAAAAGGGTAAGTAAGACTACCTCGCACCTAGAAAGAATGGCAAGGAAGCTTAGAAGTTAAAAGCGAGTAGTATCACCGAGTGTGTTACTTCACTGTACTGCTTTACAGATTAATTTTAAATTTTCCCTTTTGCTTTGCAAGCGGGGCTGGAGAATGACACCAAGTTGGGAAAGGACAAAATGTTTTTTATGGCAGATAGAAGCTATACCCTGAATATTAAGAACACAAGTGAGATCGGCAGCTAATGTGTGCATAGCAACTTGCTTCCATAGGAGAGACACCGATTTGTCCCCCAGAGAGATTAATCTCCTCATAGATGAGTCATTCGAGCATGAAGAAATATTCTTTGGACATGGTGCACCAAATGGAAGCCCATACATCAGACAATGATGGTGTATTATATTGAGACATTTATAGGATTGGGACATGCCAGCTGGGATGTGCAGCTTTAAGGGAATAAAAAAAAAATGAAAGGATTTAAGGTGGATCTGCAGAGAAAAATCACTCAGCCAACACTGTAAATGGGAGTACATTCACTTCTCCCCTTATATGTATTTCCAAAGAAGGGAGTGGGGGGAATCTGTTCTTATGGAAAATGTTTACTCAAATTTGTATCATCTTGGCTTTTTTCATCTACATGTCCCAGTCTTCGTGACAACATGATAGGATTGGTGCTCCTTGTGAGAGCTATACAAGTGGGAGCACGCTCTTGCCCAGCCTCACATCAGTGCTATAACTCAGATTCTTTCTGATATTGTTATGTTAATAATGGCCATACTGACGGTTTTGATAATTCCTGCAAAGGCCCTGAACGACGGCAATCTGTCAAGGTTTCCTGAATAAGTTCTGGAGAGTGGGTTAACAAGTATTCAGAGATATGAACTGTTAACTTTTAAACTGGAGATGGTAAGAGAAACGACAATAGGTTTTCCTCCTTCTACCAGGGAAGACTTTTTCTCAGCATGCAGCCGAGCAAACGCTGCTGGGCTTTCTGCAATGCACAGCCCGCCTGACTTCTGTCAAGTAATGTAAACTTATGTGTTTATTATTAAAACACAATTGACTCATAAATCTTCACCTACAAATCAATGAAGGCAAATACTGCCCAGTGACCATGTTTTTTCAATTTGACAAAATTCCCCTGATCAAAGCTTCCCTGGATTGACAGCCCGGGAAGGGAAGAGCACTGGTTACAGCAGGCTCTCTCTCAAACCAACGGGAGCACTTCCAGTGCACTTCCTATTTCTGCGAGTAAGTATATAGATGCACTAAGTAAATTGCTATTAATTATTCTGTGCGTAATTAACTTCCTTCACACTTAGGCAGCATTCTTCCATATGTAGGCAGACACAAGTCTTGATAAGCAGAGCGATGCATTTCACAAAATATGGTACTCAAAAGCTTTCCCAAACCCATAGAGAGCAAATGTGCTCTGGAGTTACGGCTCCATGAGCAAGGAGTTCACTCCAAGAAGGGGCAGGCAGGTGGCTGGGTGCTTACACATCTAAAAGAGTGCTGGGGGGACCCAGACTCACAGGTAACCCCAGGAATGCACCTGCACTGTGGGCTGGGAGACCACAGCTGTAGGACTGGAAGGGACAGATATGAGAAAATGTACTTTTGTAGTCCTAGTTTCTGCAGTTCACTTGTGGCCACTTTAATAATTCCTGTTTCTACTTTGACTAGTTTCTGGTTCTTTTTTTCTGCATACTTTTCCTGCACTACAGAGAAGTATTGTAGAACCCTCTCATAGAAAGTATCTCTCAGACTGTATTTGCGCTTGCCTTTGGGGTAAGGTTTTTTCCTATGGCAACTTCTCTGTAAGACGGACTGGCTTAGAGTTTGTGTTCCAACCTTATGAGAGGTGCAGATCTCCCTTTGCAGCGCTTGAAATCGTTTATATTGAGTGCTAGTGCAGCCCTCAGGATAAAATACAGCAGCTGAGGCATTATCCTGTGCTCACTCACAACTCTGTCAGCTCCCTGCAGCCCATGGTCCAGCCCAGCTTCCAGCATGATTTCTGCTCTGGTGCTGCTCGAAGGCATAGCATGAGGTGAGCATGCACTAATCCTACACATGGCTGGAATAACTGCTCTCTGCCCTCCCGTACCCTTCTGGTTCCTGCCAGAGTAGAAGCAGAACAAAAACAGATCAGCCCTCCAAAAAGTTTCATTTTAGTAAAAACAAAAAAAAACCCCAATCACAAAATATTGACCAAACTTTTCCAAGACTGTGCACTTTTCATTTCCCATCATCCTCTCTCTAACAGATGTGTTCTTCCAGGCAAAAAACATAGTATACTGGTGGCTTTTTGCATGCTGTCTGCACTCTTCCAGACTTGAGGTTGTGAGTGTTTACCTTGCAAAGTATCATCTTTTCATGTCATAAAAATTTCTAGTGGTAAATAGTGTCTCTCAGGAAAGCTTCCTGCTTAGGGTATTTAACTCTACTTCATTTCCCTGGCAGGAAATCTGGATTCTAAGAATATTTTAAAGTAGGCTTTAATGGATGGTTGTGAAACATTTTCAATTTTAAATTCCGCCTACCTATATCAGAAAAACTGTGTGTTTTTTCAATAAAATATTTCATTTTACATTCATTCTTGCCTCAGAAACACACTATATTTTGGTACATGATATACAGTAAGGAGAAATCATACACATTTTATGTGCAACACATATTGAATTTGTAATACATGTCTGATAATGACATTGTACTAAGCTCTTATTCCTCTACAGTTGCAATGTAATTGCTGTCCTGAGCTAGACAGAGTCTGCTTTAGTGCTACTTACTTGCTTATACAGTTGTGGGAAACCTATAAATCTGATTCGAGTCTCTGATGAGACTTTCATACATCAAGGAGAAAAATGATACATCGTGATAAAATAGAATCCAAGACTTGTTTTCTTCTGGATGGTTCTTGTCTTTTAGGGGTTGAAGACTTTGTTCAGGCTTAAGTACATTTTGTGTATGTTTTAGACATATTAGAAAAAGTTTTTTACTAAACATGGCTTCACTTGCCAGAGAGACTTTTTTAATGATTTCAGCAGACAGAGTTGGAACAAGTGCTCATGCTGCCATAAGGAGAACTAATTATTAGATTTGGGGGTTTATGTGTGTATATTTATATATGTAGCTATAAAAACATAAAGGAATAAATGTAATGGACGCCTGATATCCTCTGCAAGTCCTGCATGAAATAAAAGCTTAGCATGAGCATGGAGGTAGGACAAGGCTATGTACAGCATCAGGAAAAATGAGACTGAGAGCTAGGAGTTATTCATTTTCCCACACGATGGTTTTGACTTCCCGCCAGAAGGTCAGCATCTGATAAAGTATTTTACACTCGTGCCTTTCTTTTTTTCCATGATCCTTAGGAAAGTGAAGCATGTGGGCTTAAGCTGGTAAAGGACAGTCACAGATTTCAATTTCAGCATAACACTGCTGAAAGAGTGGTAGATAGCTAATATTTTCACTTGTTAAATAATAGACATAAAGTCTTTGTTAATGCTTTGCAATAAATAGCGGTGTCATTTTTATGGCACATTTTTAGAATGAAAAAGGGAATCCTCTTATTTCAAAATGCAACATCAAAACATGATCTTATTAACATCGTCAAAGGGAGAGCCAGCAGCTCCTCTCCCCCTTTTCCCTCTCCTCTTCACCTCAATTCTCAGCTTTTAATCAACAAAAAGAAGCTCTCTTTAGGAAACTCATCTCTTCCCTCACAGACATCCCCCACAGCTGGACTACGTTCCTGCCACGCAGGACAGGATGTCACTATATGTTAGTTTTCTCTGTATTACTGAAAGCACACATTTAAGCATTTCCTACAATCAGAGCCTATGGTCTGGAAAACAGGTATGATTTTTACCAGCATCTCCTCCTCCTGAGACTTAATAAGCTGTTCAGGGACTGGCATGAACATGGGACCTCCTCCAAGCCACTTGCTTAGAAAATGGGAGAAAATGTATCCTGAGTGATCTCAGAAGAGTCCCCTCTGGGATCTCAGCTGAGCATTTCCAGGTCCAGCCTTGAAGATGCTCCAGACAAATGCCAGGCATTCCTGGGCCACCCAACTAAGGGAGTCAATAAACTGGTGCAAAACAGGAGGGTGTCATGACTGTTACCTAAATATTGTCTTTTGCATTTACATGAAGATGAACGAGAGTGGAGATTATTCTTCCTGTAAATTTGTACCATTCCCAGAACATCAGGGCTCTGATTCCTGAAGATATTGATGCTGCTGTAATATTCCTTCACCCCTTATTTCTGTTCCTTTGCTCAAACTAATCACCTGCACCATTCCTGGACAGTCATCTCTCCTCCTACGCAGCTCTTCTGAAGTTACCTACACACAAGCATCCTTCATCCTCTAGACATATAGGCAATTGCTAGGAAGAAAAAGAAATGTTTGGAAAGTGAGGACCTGTGGTTTAACTGGCTTTTCAGTGGTTGAATGAGGCAGACACACTCCTCTCTATAGATACAGGCATCAGGAGCGAATTCTTGCTTGAATATATCAAAGCTGGACCTTGCCTGGAGATCAAATGAATTCTTTCTGTTTGCTTTGTAACTATTGTCAGAGCAATCAGCAGTTGAGATTGGAGGGGGAACTGTGAGATCACCATAATGCTATGTTAACCTGAAGACTGTCATCAGGCTACAGTGAGTGTGCATGTGAGACCCTGACCTCAAACTAAACCCCCATCTGTGGCAGATGCGATGGTAGTTGGCATTATTCTGGGTCTAAGTGGGAACTTCACCTGTATGCATGGGTTCCCATGTGGGAACTTCACATACTGTACGAGTACCAGCTGATATTCTTTTATCCAGGCCAGAGTTGCTGAGTGTCTACACCAGGTGTTGCACAGCTGTTATTATCTGAGGGAAAGTAACTTTTACATAAGTCTGAGCTCTGCCAGCTGATGAGCATATGAACTGCAATGGCATTGCCCATGTAATGTATTTTTCTTCCCAGAACAAAACAGGTTGATGTGCATCAGAGCTAGCAGAGACTGGTTTCCTACAAGTCTGCATCCCTCAGTGTGGTCTCTGGTGTCTAATCAGGAGTCACTTTTGGCAACGCCTTGTCTGTGTTTTCTGTGTGAACTCGGTGTGAATTCTCTGTGTGAAAAAGAGAGAACTCTTCCTGCAGCCTCTCCTGCAGTAGGATATAAATAGGGTCTCCCTTTCCTACTTGGCCACCTAATTTCCTGGAAGCTGTTGGAACACAACTTGTTTTAAACACTTACAATTCTGTCCAATTCGGTTGAAAATGACCAAATAGTTCAATAGTTACAAGCAAGAATTTCCAACTGTGTGAACACACAATCTTCTTTTGTTTAGAAAATCAGGACAAAAAAGGACTTTGGTATCTGGATCCAGCCTTCAGGTACCAGTCAATCAGACAAATAGAAAAAAGTAACAATAGAAAAATGACCTCAAGAAAAATGCAAATGATTAATAAAATATTTAAAACTTGATTCTTCCTCAGTTTGAAAAGGTAAATTAATGAACGCATCAATCAAACCCCTGAAATCCTGAAAACCTTCAATTTACTCTTATTGTAATTGCATGGCAGAAAAATAGCCTTCACCCAGAGATACCCAGTAAAATGTAATTAACCTTTTGTTTGTGGAAGAACTTTCTTGGGGAATTTCAGATCCTTATTTGGAGCTTTCAAGGGGTATTGAATCTTTAACAAAGACATCATTTCTCATCAGTGTTCATTTGTTACTGGAGTTAAATGGGTGTTAAGACAAGTAAAGAATCTAGAGAATATAGCTAAAAACATCTGTTTTCAGAGTTGTTCAGATTTCTTTATTCTCTTGGGATGTAACTATCTGACTAGTTCTGCAGCTGATGTGCTGTCCTCCAGGGTAGACAAGACTTGGATTTTTAACATTAAACCCCTTTAAAACAGGCAAAAAAAAAAAAAAAAACCCTCCCTTCTTTTGTTAAGGGTGTGTTTTGCCTTAGGAAAATTTTCAAGGCTTTCATATGTATCTGTTGTATTCATGCACACAAATACACAGAAACGATGAAAACAAACCTCTTATTTTCTTCTCTCCAGGTGACTTCTAAAGTTCTTTTTAGCTCCAAAAATCCATATAGCTCTGACTGTGACCCATTCTGTGTATCCGAGAACAAAGGGAAGCTCTGAGACAATTACACAGAAATAGGACATGAATTCATGGAGCAACAAGTATTCATGAAGTCCCTACACTAGCCTTCACAGATCTGTTAGCTAACAGGAGTTACACGAAAATCAATTAACTTGGGTTAAGAACTCTAATATTGACGAATCTGTAAGAAATTTGGGGGAGGTAAATCAGCAGAGCTCTAGTCTCCAATGTATTAGAACCATATTGCATGCACTAGGAGAGAAATGTTCTCATGCATACTAATGTAGTTTGATTTTAACTATGGGATGTATGAAATGGTGATAATGACATGTACATATCTTTATAAAGAGATTTACAGGTGAAAGCAAGAAGTGTGTTAATAGCTCTACTTTACAATGAGTAGAACTGATTCTTAGCTGAATGTCTTTGAGGATTCAGCAGAGATATGCTTTGAATAACATACAGGAGGCCTAGCCCAGAGATCTGAAAGCAATTCTTACTTGATTGTTATTGTAGTAGTAACAATACATATCAGTATTGATTTTACTATAGAATTTTGGGGATATATTTATAAAGGGTCAATATTTGGTTCCTATCTGCTTTACAGTGTCACATCATGCATTGTTAGAATATACTTTGTTATTATACAATATTAAGTAGCATAATTTTTCCTATTTTAATGTAGAAGCATAAATGTTCATGTTTCTGGAATCAAGCTGTGACACTGGTAGCTTGCAGGAGAAAACAGACACTTTCTTAACGTCACCCACTTCAGCTGGCCCACCAAGAGCATTATCTGGATGCAAAGAATAAAGAATGGCATGCCGTAAACACAGTCAGGAGTTACACTCATACTCTTCCCCTGGTGCAAGAGGAGGGCATGTGTAGAGCCATGCTTCAGAGCACACAGTCTACATGGACAGCTGGGGTGGGCCACTGATGATCTCCATCAAACTTTCCACTGTTAGCAATGGCCTAGCCCCAACCTTGAGCTGCCACAAATGATTCCTGAAAAAGCCTGGCTTTGCATAAGGTGGCTGAACATACACGGGATATGATAAAGATGCAGAAGTGGTGGGGTCAGTTGTGGGTGACCTCCAGGTCAACACTTCAGTGTTAGCCCAGATGTACCCATTTCCACCACTACTTTCTCATTTTGGGGTGCCATGATCAACACACCATAGTGCACTCAGTGTTGTGACTGCTGGTTATGACTATACCTTTTTTTTGCATTGCCTGGATTGGAGTGACATTTGACCTTGACTGTCAGAAAAAAAACACTGCTAGTAATAATTTAGGACCTAATTTTGCAAAATTCCCACTCAACTGAATGAAGGCTAATTGTATGAGTAAAGATTTACAGCATTGGTCCTCTATGATACAGCAATGTAAAAAATCCACTTGTCTCCAGAGCTTAATTGTTTCCCAGAGGCCTGCTAAACTACACCTTGCAATTCATCTTGTTAATTCATTGCCATGCTGCATTATCTAAGCAATAGCGTCAGGTGCATGTCCAGAAGGTGGTAGCTAAAGTATGCTGGTAGAACAGGGTATCCTACGGAGCAGAGCAGCTTTGGGTGGCCAGGGCAAGAGACCTACCATAGGGTAGTTATATTTTCTTAAATCTCTGCAAAAACATATCTACATCTTTATAATGCAGTCCTTGTATACTGTTTTATGCATTCCTAAATGCACCAAGCTCCTTCTCTGTTTGCTCACATAGATCTCCTGTTTTTGAAACAAGGCCTGCAATGTATAGGTAAGCTGAAATTGGGTTGTTTTTATTCACAGTTCCAGGTTTCATACCAGAGTTTCAGGGGATTAGCAAGGTGCCAGCATATGGATAACAAATTCTCTAACAGTATATTGCATGACTGGTTTCATTTCCCTATTTTAAGACAGGAATATTTTTTTTCTTTTTCTGGGTGCTATTAGAGGTCTTCAAATACTGCTTTGTTCTGTTTAATTTTAACTAATGTAAACCCCTCTGATGAAAGGAAAACTCATTTTCATTAGTAGGTGAGCAGTGTGGTTGCATTAGTAGTCAAGTCCCATTTTCCTTTACACTGATGGAAATCCAGTTAGCTCTGCTGAGAGCAAAGTTCAGCCTAATGTAGAGAAGGTAGAGTATGATTTTGAGAAACGATTTTTCCTTAAAACACAGCACAATTTATATGGGCCTCCTCCCCATCTTAGAACAGCATTTATGTGTCATTCAAATTCCTGCTTTTCCTTCATCATTTTGGTGTACTCAGTGTAACAATAAGCAGCTGAATACATCTGACTTTGGATGGATTTGTATTGTTAGGCTGTTTACAGTTGAGATGCTTTTTCTCCCACCTGAAGCTGTGGAAAGCTTGACTTTTAGCCTGTACTTGTGTTTTAGGGTCACTCTGTAGCCATTCGAGACAGGCTGGTAAGGAGTCACTCTGGGCTGGTATATATTCCCCATTTTGGCCAACATGGGGCATCCAGGCAAGCATTTTAGAGTAACTGCCTGGTTTCACATGGCTGAAATTAGGAGTGATGACTGGCCCCTCACCCTTACGTGACTTAGAACCACTCCTAAACCACTGCTTCATCCCGACATGGCATTTACATTTTTCTTTCTCAGTAAACAAGCAGAATTCAGCCTGGCATTACAATTAGCTGCTCTTTTATTCACTGTCTCCTTTCCCTCAAGCATACAAAGTTGGTTGCATGTGCTATGAAGAGAGAGGTTTAATAAATCACACAAAACCACTGTTTTCTTCATATTTTTCAAAGAAACTCTGCAGAAAACTTGGGTAAACAAGGCTTTACTATTTTTTTTTCCCCTGAATCAGGTCCTTGTTTACAGGAAAATAAAATGTTCCCCCAAAATTACTGATGAATAATAAATCATGTTCCTTGCTCTAGGTGTATGACCTTGCAACATTCATTTCCATTAGCTGCTTATGCCTCATTTTATTTTGTTTTTTTTACTTGGCTGTGGAGAGGCTTTTCTTGCATTTTATATATTTTTGAAAGAAATGGTGTTTGTGTGCACACTTAATAAAAATTTGCTGTCATTCTACCCAATATACAGTCAGATTTTACTAAGACAAAATAGGTCAGGATCTCTTTCTTGATATGGCAATTAATTTTTAGATTAGCAAGTTGTATTTTTAACCTTCAGAATTTTCTCCATACAAAAGTAAATCTTAAGTTTTGTCATACCTTATAATTGCTCTGACAAAAACGTTCACAGTGACATGAGTGGTAGCTTTGGCTACCAGGACAGATTTTCATAATAATGAGTTTTTTCCTGTAGGGGGCTGTGAACTGCTAATTAGCATCTATGACCCAATATTCTCAGCAAATAAGAGTAATAGCAGTAATTTCTAGCTTTATGCAGGGTGCAAGTCTAATATTACCAGCACTTCTGTTTCATTTGTAATTAACTGCAAGCAATTATTATAGAGTCAAGGAAGTATATCCTAATGCTCGTAGGTAATAAAAAAAATTGAAATGATGTTTGTAAAACTCATATGTTTCATGCTGGGTGCACTGATTTCTTTCAGAGAACTGCAATTATGTGCCTATCAATTAAAAATTTTTCTTTAATGTTTCTTTACATTGATATGCTTTTGAATGTTGCTGTATAAGTATCTAGTCCTCGGTTTAATTCTCTTCCTTTTTTAAAAACGATATCCTTGAAATTTCAATTAATATTTTGACCACAAGACCTTGGTGAATACTTAATCTGGCTACTTGATCTCAACATAAGATTTAGATGGTACTGAAGAAGTTGTTTACACTTGATTTTATGAGGTCTGTAGCTTAGTCCTATTGGAACCGTGACCCACAAGGCTGGTGACAGAGCAGCGTGTGTTCGTGGAGCACAGTTGACTTTCCTAAACAAGAAACAGATCTGGTGTTTCTTTTACTCAGCAGAAAAATACATAAGGCTTTCTGCAAATTAACTTACTTTCCACTGCTTATATACATTTCTATGACAGTGGGATCAGCTATGAAATAGTAGCTATTGGTGGCAATTTCATAGTTATTGGAATGGTACTGTGCCTTGTCTTTGCTTTGAACATCTTACCATAACAGGCTTGGGTTATTTACTCTGAAATATGATTTTATTTGAATGCTGAGGTCTGCATAGAGGTGGATATATAATTAATTTTTTCCCCAAGTTTTGACGAAGCTTCAGATGTTGGGGCATCTTCTCCTTTGCAAAATGCCCTTCCCTTTTAGGATCAGTGATGTTTAAACAACTTTAAACATACATGGATATAGCATATGCCTGAATTGTAGAAGCTGTGATCCAGGTTCAGAGGGGCTTGGCATGGCCTCCGCTGAGCTTCAGTTCAATGGAGTTTACTCAGCATCTCAGGACTGTCATTCAAGAGATTTGGAAGGCAAGGAGCTGATATCTTTACAGAAGCTATGGATTGTGAACAAAGTTTCTCAAGCAATCATAGGCTTAAAACCCACCCTTTGATCATACATGGAGTGTGACAATGACTCTATTGTGCAGCTGGTTGAAAATGAGGCTGAAGAAGGTGAATGAAAAAAAGCAGGGTTTTTTTTCCTCATGTTATTTGTTTCTTTCTTCTAGGCTCTGTCTATTCCACTGACCACTGTCAGTATTGCATTAACCCATCTTCAGGCATTTACCTGGCCATGAATGTGAATTGTTCCAAAGTCTATCCTGCCAACTACCCCCAGGATCCCTAACTGACTCTGTTTTTTTTAATCACTGAATCAATTTAGACCAGATTCATTAGACAGACTAATTTATTTGGTCAGCATGGCAGATGATAGAAAATATGATATAATATACTGATTGCATAACAGCCCATGCTGGCATCCATTTATTCAGCAGCCTAGCTCCAAAGAGCAGCTTTGCATCTCCCCTTAATAGGCATTTGGACAGTTCCTTGTACATTGTATCACACACTTTCCTTTAGGTTATTGTCTTCCAGGTTATGTGCCTGTTGTTTATTTTTAATTGAGCAATCAATTTGCCCATACCCATAAAATTAGCAAAAAATTGTCTGCTATGGATGTTTATATCAGGTGGTATATTTTGAATTGTCAAGGTATGCATCTTCAGCATACAGTAGCAGACATGTCTGATATTGATTGAAATCTTCTATATTTCCTTGTGTAGCTGTGATTTTATTTTATTGTCCAGACCTGTATCAGTCACTTTCTCAAGAACTTTTTCAGGTCTATCACACTAATTAGACTTCCTATTTTTCAGAGCTCTCTGACATAGTTTCAGCTTCAAATGAGGTAGCACAGTGCTTAGCATTTTAATCTCAACACTGCTGGTACTACTTCTGCATACCAACAGTCCAAGAGGAGCCACTATTACCTATGTTAAATCTTTGATATTTATACCTGTCTTTCATTTCAGTTAGCTTTAAAACCATGAAGATCACCAGTATAGGCTTCATAGTTTACTTTTTTATTTAAAGAGTTTCACAGTTTGTCTGAGTTCTCTTTTAGGGCTTGGTGATAAGTGCAGGAGAGGACAGTCCTGATGTTAGTTTTTTTGAAGCTCATTGGACAAGTCAGTTCAAGTGCAGAAGTCATATAGCCACATCAGCTGAGAAGCACATCAGATAACCCAGGATATAGCACCGTGCAACTGGTGCAACTGGGTATAGCAACTGTACCTATCCAGGCAGAGCTGGCCTGTGCAGAACTATTTTGGTTGCTGCACATACCTTTGGAGATATGTCCTAAATTGTTTCATCACCACTCTGCAGGGTGTTATCACTACTCTTTTAGAAAACATTTGCAAAGGCCACCAATCTTTACTTTCTCTGTTGATCTGCAGTGCAGGCAGTATCCTTCTAACAGAAAAGGTCTGTGTTGAGAGGTATTAAGAGAAATCAAGTCTAGTCCAGGATAATAATCTATGAATACAAGAGATTCACAGTTGAATATAGCATCTTCTTATGTAAGTGTAATATATTTGATTTGATTGCCATATATTTGAAAATGTCATCTCAAAATTCAATCAATGTTTGGCAAGTTTCTTAGGAACCATTTCTTGCCCCTAATGTACTTAACATTTTTATTTATGACCTGGAAACAAATATGAACTTTTTACTACTGGAACTGTTAGGTTGCCAAATGACTGGGAAAAGAGCAGTCAAGAACACTCTTGACATAGCATTGTATTTGGCTTCAGCATAACATAAGCATGTAAGAGCAATCAAATGTAACACCATATATCTAAGAACAAAGCAACTGGCCAATATTTCCGTGACAGTGATCTCTGTCATAAGAAGCTGTTTCTTTGAGAAAGCCTGTAAGAAGAAGAAGAGATCACGGTATGAAATCAGAGTCTGGGTGTCACTAAGCAATGCTGTTGCAAGAGTGATAAGTACTTTGTGGATCTGTAAGAAAACTGTTATATTAGTTCAAAAGATATATTTTCATTCAAATCAGAGTTAATTTAAGGAAGTCCCATGGCCCGTATGTACCTGCATATTCTCTGCAGTCCAAAAGGATTTATAATATGTAAATTGAGTGAAGGGGAAGTTTTTGTCCTGCTTGTTACGTCAAAAAATTGACATAAAGCAGACAAGAATAGACAGAACTGTCAAGATTTGGTGTAAGTAATAAAGATTCTGGGAAGAGATGAGTTAATGAAAAAGATCAGGAAAACAACCCTCCATACATTTTAGGAGAACAGCAAAAATCACACTAGAAGAAAACATAAGTTTTAACACACCAACAGGAACATCCACAAATGTTAACGTTGTGTCTTCTCTTAGAGGAGAAGATAAACCTTAAAGTTTAAAATTATATCATTATTACTGTATTTTGATTCTTCAAAATGTTCTCCCACAACATAGTGGGTTATTCAAATGTCTAATTCTGCATGGATCGGTACATTATGGGCCATATTTATTGTTCGTCCTTAATCCTGTGTTGAGTAAACTGAACTGTATTATCTTGACTATATATAGGGATGATCGTGCTTATTTCAAAGTTTTTTTTTTCTCTAGAATGAGGACTGCGAGGCCTCTCTGTGCAGCAAGAACTGCACCTAACTTCAGGCATTGGAAAATTAAGTGTGTGGTCCAGGGCATTTGCTGTGGTTGACGGAAAGAATAAGCACCTCCAGATGGTGATTCATTCCATTCATCTGAGATGGATTTTGGGCATAAGGTGATCCAGCTTCTGATGGCATCTCTTTCTGTCTATAAAGTATAAAGAGACCCTGGGCGATTAACCTAAATTTGTGTCTTAACATTTAGGTGAATTAAATGAAGTAAGATAAGTCCCATTCTAAGTGTCTGCTTACACCTATTTCAGTTTTTGTTTGTAGGAGAAAAATATTAATTCTTTCCATTTTCAACATTTTAAGATTCCCTCCATTTTGTAATGTAGATAAAACACATGGTTAACCCCATTAGTGTGTAGCACAGCTTCATCTCTAATCCAAAGTATTTTTGTCAATATGCTGTTATTCATTCCATACTTAATTACTTTGTAAGTGCACTTAATAGTGTTTTTTATGTGCTAAGTTACATGAGAAAATATTACTTAGTTTCAGTGGACAATTCAGTGCTGCTATTTTCCATCTTCCCGAAATTTCTATTGTTAGAAGGGAAACCCATGTTTCCATGCTTTCTAGCTTCCCAGAAAATTGGTATCTAAATCTGTAGCAAGAGCTGTGCAAATGAAGAAGCAGAACATAAAAGCAGTTATTTATAAATAGCACTTGGAAAAGTCCATAAAAGTGATGTAGCAGTGGTGTATTCAGTAGAAAGCACTTGCCATTAGCTATACTTTGCCTGAGAAAATCTAAGTTGTACTGGTATTTTTAATGGTAACTGTTTTATCCATTTACATATATAGATCAATGTGGAATCATTGAGAGGTAGAAGTCTTGTTATACTCACCACACTCATGTAGATGACCAAAAAAGCAATAGCAATGATGACATTGAAAGATACAAAATGGTGGCTTTTCCTACCATATGAAAACTGAGGGGCTCAGACTTCATGTACAAGTATAAGGAAATATAATTAAACTCCAAGTTCTTAAAACCAAAATATATTCTGGGGAAAGAGTTCTTTGGATTTCCAGGGAAGTCTTTGAGAGAAAACAAGCACCACTTTCTCTGCTGTAGGGCAGGATGAGCAGTGCTGCATTCTGTTTGAGCTGTCACATTTCTCCAGGAAGAAAGCTTCCCTCTCCTTTCATATTCACCCGTGTAAATCATAAATGTGTCTAGTGCAATGAGGTGAAAGCAGAATCTGTCCTCCAACCTAGGCAGAATCGACATCTCCCTGTTTTACATTCCTGCAAGTGCCTTGGATGAAACAGTCATAAGTCAGAGCTTGTCTTCATGTCATCAACATCCTGGTTTGCAGGATTTTGTAAAGTAGGTTTTTGAACAGTAATTCAAAACAGAAGCTGATAGTTATCCTTTTTTTTTTTTTTGCCCCAGCGTTCTTGCTTGCATTTATCAAAGGATGGCGATAATGTTTCTTAAGAACTGCTATTCTTCCTGGACTTATCTTCTATTACTTTAGAAAAGTGTGCATTTCCTTGTCATCTTCCTCTTCATATGGACCCTTTCATCACCTTTATACACTGTATTCATGGTTTTATAACTTCCTTTCTTGTACCTGTGCTTTCCTTCACCCTTCCTTCCCCTTAACTTGCTTTCTTCCTTTCTTCCTTAAGAAACCCATTTCAGCTTCCAAATTGCCTGTCTCCTATGTTTGGAGGCTTAACTCCGACATTTAGCCTTTTGTATGGAACTTCTCAGGGGTCTTTTTAATGAAAGACAGATACAGGGAGGGAAAATTTAAAACAAGATTCCTCTCTCTCCTGAACATCACATCAGGTGTCAGTAATGGATGTAATTTCTATAGTCAATTAAAGTAAATGACAAACATATTTACTAAAGTTCTATGGACTTCACAAAAGTGGCATTCAGTGAAGCGGCAGTGAGAGCATTTTTCTCTCCATGAGAAATACTGAGATATTTCAACCTAAGGAGAAACAGACCACCCAGATGTCACGCTGAAACACTGGCAACTAAGGAAGCTGCATATTCGATACTTGTCCTTTGCAAGAGTAATTTCTGGAAATGCTTTTATTTATGTATTTATTTCTCTCCAATCTCTAGGAGTGCCTCCACATTATTTCTATGACAATGCTTTATTTGATTCATCCATTTTGCACATGCCAGCCTCTTTCTATAGCATAGTATATGATACATGCATAAATTCTGAGGTCTGATACTTACATTTAATATTACCTTACAGATACTCCTATTGATTTTAGTGGGGCTTTTCCTCCATCCTATGCTGCAACTTGGTAAGTGTCTCCATTTCCTTTGAAATCCCACCCTTTACAAGACTGAGTTCGAATAAAGGTAGCACTCAAGTAATACCAAAGGAGCAGCCAGTATAGTTAGTGAAGAGCATATTTCTGTTACTAGAATCAGGCTGATCTCAGTGTAAGAATACCTTGTACTGTCTTCCAGTGGCATGGGTATGGATGCTTGTGAATGACAAAAGTACAGTCCATTAGTGTGATCCAACTCCCATAAGAGATAACGGGTAGCTCTCCATTGACTTTAATGGGAAACAGGATCAGGATGTCAGTGCTTTGAAAAAAGAAAGGGTTTTGTTAAAAAAGTATTCATTTTGAAAAGAGTGACACAATAGGGAAGAAACATTCCCTGCAGCCTGCAAATGCCTTCTGCAAACATAGTCTTCTTGCTGTTTAGCTTCATAATAACAGAGCTAATCAGGGTTTCTGTTTAATTTGAAATACATATTCACTTTCCAGATGATGCACGAAAGAAGAGTGCGTTTATTGTGCTTTTGGCAGGCTTGTAGGGATTCCTTCAAGTGGATAAGGACCTGCTTTTCTTCCAGGTAATTTGGACCACCTCCACTCATTTGATTTTCACTATCACCGAAAAGCGATCCATGTAGGAGTTCCATAAAGCTGCAAATTACAGTTAAATTCGAATCCTTAAAGGCATTTCAAGTGCACATTGTAACAGAGGCTCATAGTAATCAAGTTGCAGAAAGACTCTTATAAGAGCCATCTCTCTCTTTCTGAATTGCTGGGGAACAGGCAGATGTGGAAATTATGAGTAATGTAATTGATGATCTTAAGGCTTTTAAATACCCAAGCTCTCAACAATCAAGATCTATTTGAGTTCAGAATCTAATAAGTAGTAAATACAATAGGTTTCAGTAGGATGTTTTATCAGGTTCTCTGCAGTGCTTCCCCCACCCCCCCTCGCTTTTATGGGCAGCATTACCATCTAATCAGCAGACAAATTGGAAAATTTTATTGTGACACATAATCATTTTTAGTTCATCATATTTCTCTTTCTTTGATACGTAGTTACTGTGAGTTTCTTTATAATGCACGTTTTCAGAGGTTTTGTCCCCATTTTTTCTAAACAGATGAGAGAGTACTGTTATCCCTGACTGTTTATTGACAACTTATTTATTGTGTACCAAGAAAGAAAAATGCTTGTACAAAACTCCCCAAAATACTGATGAATTAACATCCTACAGATTTCCCAGATGCCTTAATTTATAAAAACCTTTTTAGTAATGATGACTGCTCTGATATTTATTTTGAATATGTACTGAATATATTCTAGAAGTTCTTTTTCAACCCAATAGAAAAGCTGTGTACAGTGAGGAGTTAATTTCAATTCTTCATTTGTTTTCCTTTAATCTGCAGACCAGACTGAATGAATCCAAAATTCTACATTATGTTTCAGCTAAAAAAATAAGAAAACATTTGTCAGTGAAGAACCCAACTCATGCTATTACCGTAGGTACAGAACCTAACACCCTTGCTTACGTGTTAATTTATCCACACAAAAAAAACCATGTTAGTGTGAGGTGAGTAAAAAATATTTGCACCACTGGAAAAACTGCTAAATCACATTTCTCCAGATTCTCTGAAAAGCAAAATATGTTGCAGCTTTGCCTTTGATATTTCCTAGTTTGGTAGAATGAAAACAGAAGGCTTTTTTTTTTTCCAAGAAAGAATATATTTTCACTGCAAAAAGGGACTTTTCTTTCAAAACAAGAGAACGAAAACTGAGAAAATTTGCATAAGCATCAAAAAGTGCAATTTCTTCAAAAGGGGCAGTTCTTCTTGTTTTTATTACAGGAATTAAAAAGAACCCATTTCCTCCTCGATATAAAGTCAGAATATTTGCCATTAACTAAGGTTTTTACAGGTGTCCCTTCCTTCTTGAAATATGGAGCAATCTAATACTGTTGAACTGTTCTTCTGGGTTATGTCTTTGCCGCAGCACATTTCCTGCCAAGTGTTGAACCAAATTCAGGTAATTCACACAAACCTGTGGGCATGTGAAATGGTACTTAGGCCAGTTGGGACAGGAGTTAAAAATCTGACATTCTGCTTTTTCTCAAGTTGGTATTCCACTCGGTAATGAGGCACAAAGTAATGACACTGATAGTCTTCTAGTGCCAATAGCTGGCTCATCTTACTGCAAACAAAAAACTATGGCATATGTGCCCTGGAAGTCCTAACAACAGGAACAGTACCTGCTAGGACACAATAACTTGGATATGCTTTTGCAATATGCTCCTAGCTGTCCTAATGCTACAATGAAAGTATCAGCGTTGAAAGAAACACTGATGGTCCTACAGTTGATGGCCCCTGTCCAAAACAGTGTCTGGATGAGCACCATTGACATACTGCAATGCAATCAGTAAAAGACAGCTCCTACCCAGCTCTAGCAATTTGCAGGTGGACTGCTGATATACATAGATTGCTCCACAGCACCACTGCAGTCCACTCCTATACAGCCATTTAGGCATGCCCTAAAACCCCTCCAAATTTCAAAAAACTCTGAGAAAACAAAACACAACAGAAACTGTTAGGCTTTTTTACATTCAAAACGTAAAAGCTGTTAATATTTCTCAAAAAAGCATCTGAGGTCCAGAAGAGAGAAAATCCAGGGTGGTGGTCCTTGCTCAGCATTTGGGTTCAGATTTCTCTTCTGGAGAAGTGCTGTAAGACAAGCACATGCTCCAGCCACTGCCTTCATCGGCAGCTATGGGGGGGAGCACATTATCTCCACCGGCACATGTTTACAAGGGGGAGAGAGGAGAAAGTCCGCCCTCCTGTGCTGGACTAAAAAAGCCATTTAGTCAACACCATTCTGTTTCCATAACCTTTGTTTCTGATGAATCAGCATCTTCTGTTGAAAAAAATGCTCTGTTGTAACATATCCAACCCATTCTACTATCAATTGCAAAATTATGGCTATTGTTATAAATGGTTTATGTTGGAAATAATCAGGAGAGTCAGGCCAAATTGAATATGCCTTGTATTAGGGAAAGCACTCTGTATCATTTTAAGTCTCCCAGAGCACATACAATTTCTCTGGGTTCCCTTGTTCTGAGTATTAGCCCTGCAATTTAGGCCCATGTTTGAAGCCTGGCAGATTGGGAGGTATGATACTAATGCATGCATTGATTATGAATGCCCGGGTTAAATGAACAATTATTAACTAGTGAATGAGAGAGTTAAAGAATGTCTTAGTTTACTGTTACTGTATTTCCCAGTGACAAGAATGAAAGCAAGCTAAAGAATCTTTTGGATGCAGGATTGTTTTTCCATGGATGAGGGATTACAGATTGGCTTTTTAACTTCAGCTTTTCCAAATAGTTTTTCAGTTATTTAATTTACTCTACATGGAGTCTATTGATTATTCAAGTTGGCAGTCAATTTTATAGGGCACCCCGCTGTTTCTTTGCTTAATGTAGTCAATGATTGTAATTGCTTGATCAGTGCAGCCCATGAAATAGGTTTTGTGTCTTTTTTACAATGCACTGATGGCTTTATCTGATGCAGTCTTGGCAGGGTCTAGGTTTTACAGCACGATCCTGAACTCCCAGAGGTCTCTAGATTAATGGCTATGGCTTTCTGTTGGAGCTGCTGATACTGCTCTCCAGAATGTATTCACACATCTGGCATGCCACACTTGGCAGTTGTGCCAGCTTTTTGTTGCGCAGTTACAGAATATCTCACCAGTGCCTAGTTAACTGTTTTCACTAAGGGAATGAGATAAAAAGCCATCCACAGAGTTGTTGGCACACGCTCTGTGTCATTGTAATCACAAATTTTTAATTTTTCTATTACACTTTTTATACGGCCAATTGATGTTTAGAAACAACAAAATACGCATGATATTTGTTGTATGAACTCTGATTTGATTCCGCAAAAGATTCCACGCTCATTGTGATTTCCTGTAAACGTCCCATTAATGCTTTCTTTCCAAAAAAAGGAAAAAGCTTTCCGTTGTATTGTCAGTAAATAAATGGATTAAAATTGCATCTCTCTGGCTCAAATCTTTTTAGAAGCAGAAAGAAAGGAAATGTGGGTGGAAGAGCAGCAAGAGGAATCTCGTGACCTTGCTATGGGTGAAGTAATTCTTTTGTCTTCCATTGGTTCATGTTAAATTACTTAAGCTTCATTTAGCTCTGCTTGAAAGTCAGTGTTTCATATTTGGTAGAATTTGAATCATATTATTAGACATGTAAAATGTAGTCCTAATAAGCAGGCCAAGAAAATGTAATGAAATATGCAACACAGGTGCATAAATCCATGGACAATATAATTATATAGCACACATACACCATTTACAGTGCCTAGGGTGACATCCTGCCAAAAATGTAAAAGTGTGATAGATTTTGGACCAGCTATGGTATGAACTGATTTCCTCAGCCGAGCTTGACATAGAAGCTGGACATGTGCAACCCCTATATTATTTCTTTTCTCTCCTGGTAGTAAACTGTAAATGCATAATGCATCTTTGTGTAGTAAAGGTCTACTGAGAAGACATCTGGAATTCCATATTTAAAATTCCAAATCTGTCTTTCCACTGAAATCTCAGTTATGTTGGGCAATAACACAGGAATCATATATATCTATATACAATATTAATAACCCATGAACCCATGTGTTAACAATAAATAGCCTTAATAAAATCTGTCACAATGAAAAATAATGAGAATAACATGGCAAACACTTTCAGTGTTATGGTCATTGTCTTGACATCACTGCTGGAATATTTTATGATTTCTCTTGATTTTAGTGCAGTGAAATCCAGTCATATTCTACACGCCCATCCCAAAAACTTTTAAATACGTAAGTAACCTTCAAATATTACAACTGCTTCCTTGCATGTTCTTTTCTATTATGAAAAATTGTGTTACCTTTAATTCAATATTATCTTGAATCCTTGGCTTGAAGGACTAAGGATCTTCAATACGGAAAATGTAAATAACTCACAGGAGTGCAGAGCCAAATGTCAGCACAAAAAATGTTACCAGTGGTCTATCAAAAGGAGCTGTATAATTTCCCTTCAGACACAGAAAAAGACACCATCACCCTTTCCATGTTTCCAGATTTTCTTAGCATTTGTGATGCCTTATAATGTAAAAAAAGCCCAAAACTATATAGAAGTTCACATTAAATTTCAGCCTTTTTCTGTACACTATTAATTTATGGGTTCTGTGCTTGGAATGATGTTTTATTACCCTTGATGGAACATTAAATAGTAGTAGCATAATGTCTTTAAGGAAAGGCAAGCCAATGAAGGGGAATCTGAGAAATATAGATTGTGGAAAAAAAGAAAAATAAACCACAGTAAACTCATATTTATACTGTACCTTTCAGAGCAGTACATTCTGCCTTTTCTTTTCCACACTTCATTTTGCCACTGAAGATGAAAGGTGAAGAAGAAGTAGGATGACAAACATTGACAGATGAAAACATTGGAACAGATACGTGAAAATTTTCTGTAACATTTTTTCCCTTAAAATTCAGTTGCAAAACCATTCTGTACTTCAATTACTTACTTTTCCAACTGTCACTAAACTGATACTGCTATTAATATTGCTAGGCACCCCTCTGACTAGCTTAAGATAACCTGATACACCTCAGTGGAAAGCACTGTACCTATTGCGGTCTTAACTTTATATGTTCACTCAGACAATGATCAGCCTTTTCCTAAAGTGGGCAGTATCTACAGTATGATGGAAACCAAAGATGTACTTATATGCAGGGTCTTACACAAGGTATCTGTGGACGTGGATACCAGATTCAGTCCTGTCCCATAAACATAATGGGCATTTTGCTATAGCTTTTAAAGCAGGCAGAACTTCATCTATACTTCTTTACTGTGTGCTATATTGTTGAATTATAGAATCATAGAATCGTTAAGGTTGGAAAGTACACTTAAGATCAACGAGTCCAACCGTTAACCTGTCACTGCCAAGTCCACCACTAAACCATGTCCTCAAACACCACAGCTACCTGTCTTTTAAATACCTCCAGGGATGGAGACTCAACCACTTCCCTGGGCAGCCTGTTCCAATGCCTGAATACCCTTTCGGTGAAGAAGTTTCTCCTAATATCCAACCTAAACTTCCCCTGGCACAGCTTGAGGCCTTTTCCTCTCGTCCTATCACTTGTTACTTGGGAGAAGAGACCGACCCCCACCTTGCTACAGCCTCCTTTCAGGTAGTTGTAGAGAGCAATAAAGTCTCCCCTCAGCCTCCTCTTTCCAAACTAAACAACCCCAGCTCGTAAAACTTGTGCTCTAAATCTTGGAGCATTGAACTGACCTTGAGTTTTGTAAATCCGAGGTAAAATATTATGCCCCATTCACTATCTCTTTCACATCCACAATTAATTCTGCACATGACGTCTGGCTCTTTCAGTGTTGTCTCTCTGCGTGTGAAAGTTATTCCTAGAAAGCAAAAGGTAAATGTACTTCTTCCTCTTCATTAAGTGATTTGTGAAATTCCAGACTTCTGGTGAAGTCACCACATGTAGGAATTTTATGGACCAGTGAGGTCCGGGATGGAGCCTTAGCTTTACTTGTCAGCCTTGGTTGGCAGCTGCTTGATGTAAGTTGTGACCTGTACATTTTGCAGAATATCAGATGGTTCAGGACAGAATTGTCATGGTTGTCTAAATTTGCCTAAGCAAGCTTAGAATTGTTTTGCTAATTTTTAGTTTTGGCATAACTAAGAATATAGCTAAGATATATGAATGCTTCTCTCTGCAAAATAATCACATCAGCATATTCCATATGATGTAAATAATAACAATAATAATCACTGGTTCTTAACTTAAGTTGTTTGTTCAATCTATGTGCTAATTCTGTTTTTTTAGATATGGGTCCAAGACGCAAAATCAGCATATTGAATGTGGTCAGCTTTTGCTTTCCATCACAGTTTGTTTAAAAGACATGTAGGCAGCCCATAAAGTACAAGCGTATTGATGTCTTCCTTGGGACAGATCCCACTCCCAGTGAAACCAGTGGGAGGGGGCTTTTGTCACTGACTTAAATGAAACCATCATGTTTGAAAAGACCAAGAGGTAATCAAATTAGAAATCAGTAAAATGATTTAGATCAAGAGCAGGGCCTTTTATTTCACTTTAAGTTCTGCATGTAAAAGGAGGCATACAATAGGAAGAGACCTGCTTTTGCCTTGAAGCTTGGACTAACTTAAGCCAAATTTTTAAGCTTCTGAAACAGGGGTCACCTCAGCCAAAAGACCATAAAAGAGGTGTCTTCTTTCTTTGTCTCTGGTCTAAGCAATCTCAATGGTACTGGGTGCATCTAGATGAACCTTGCTGGATTTCCAAACCAGTTTTCAGACTTGGGGTGTAATTCTGACCTACCCTTGGGTCTGATCAGGAAGTATTCTGCTAAGTCAAGGGACAGATGCAAGATTGAAAGGAAAAACCCTTATCTTCCAGAAGTTCAGTATGAGTCTTTGTACTTTGCTTCCCTGCTTTTATATACTTAACTGGAAACTAAACTGAGCTGATTGTTGGTGAGGGCTGCTCAGCTTGTGCACTTTGGAATGGGACACTGCAAAGACAAAGAAGATTTGTTGGTCTTTCATATTTCTGTACCCTTACCCCCACATACTGAGTTCTCCTCATGAGGGCAAAGAAACTACAGCCTCTGTTTGTTGGGAAGCTGAGGAGGATGATTCACTGAATTCTTGTCCCAAGTATTACTTTTGTAAGTGTAAATATTATATTTCAGCACTTGAGAGCTCAAAAATAATCTTTATTCTTGAAATATTTATACATAAAGAGCATTACTGAAATAGGAATGCTTGATTACTTGGATTGGGTTGCATGATTGTGACATACTTATTTTTAGTCCTTGCGCTGAATGGTAACAGGAGACAGAGATTTAAAAAAAATAAATAAGGAGGATAGATTCATTGCTGGTGAATGTTAACTGTTAAACAACTTGTGTGTTTCTGCATATGGGAGATGGCATCACTTTGGTTTCAAATTTCTGGTGCATCTTGAATTTGCTTGTATTTGGAAGTTTATACTGCAATACACACAGCATAAAGTCACCGTTGATGGACACAGTATTCCTTTGCCACGTAAAGGCAGTGCACATGTACTGAAATGGGACAGTGACCTTGAAGACTCAGTAGAATAAGTAAGGAAGAGGAGCAACCAAAGAAAGAGCCGCCTCTGCCTCAGTTGCTGGTGCATGGAGCTGCCTCTCAGCAGAGAGAACGAGGGCAGTGTTCAGAGCACTGCAATATCTGCCCCATTCCTATCTGACCACATGGCATAGTCACCAGCCCAGGTAATTACTTTACTGGCACACATTGGAGTTTTTCCATCTGAACTGCTTCCTGCAGGTACATTGCCATCAATCAGGCTTGTCCTTGAAGCCTTAATGATATAGGATTGCTGGGCATTTATGGGATATGCACATGCCATTATCGGACAAGTTATCTAAACTGTTGCTTTTAGTCAGATCATTCCAGATTGATCCATCTTTCTAACAATACTTCAGCTGTTAATTGAATATGGGTAGTAATGTTTTCCATGTTTCTTAATTATTTTACTCTTCTGAACCAGGTTCCTTTAGTGGTTATTTATTTATTCAACCACAATGATGCATACATTTATTGGCTGCAGCCGTATGAGCTCTAAAAAACTGTTTCTGCTGAAAGTACAGCCCTGCTCTAAAAGCAACCTGCAGGAGCTGCACAGCACAGATCTGAGTCTCTTTCACCAATGATTTTCATATCATATGTATTTGCTTTACAAATGTAGAGTGATTTCTATAATTACAAGTCCTTGGGTGTTGGTTTTGGCTGGGATAGGGTTAATTTTCTTCACAATAGCTACTATGGGGCTATGTTTTGGATTTGTGCTGAAAACAGCATTGATAATACAGGGATGTTTCTGCTATTGCTGAGCAGTGCTTACACAGAGTCAAGGCCTTTTCTGCTTCTCACCCCACCCCACCAGCGAGTAGGCTGGGGGTGCACAAGAAGTTGGGAGGGAACACAGCTGGGACAGCTGACCCCGACTGACCAAAGGGATATCCCATAGCATATGGCGTCATGCTCAGCATATAAAGCTAGGGGAAGAAGAAGGAATGGGGGAGATGTTCGGAGTTATGGCATTTTGTCTTCTCAAGTAACTGTTATGCGTGATGGAGCCCTGCTTTCCTGGAGATGGCTGAACAACTGCCTGTGATGGGAATAGTGAATGAATTCCTTGGTTTGCTTTGCTTGCATGCGTGGCTTCTGCTTTACCTATTAAACTGTCTTTATCTCAACCCATGAGTTTTCTCACTTTTACTCTTCCAATTCTCTCTCCCATCTCACCAGGGGAGGAGTGAGTGAGTGGCTGTGTGGTGCTTAGTTGCCAGCTGGAGTTAAACCACAACCCCTTTGTTCCTTCTTACCACCTGCAATAAAGGTTTCTCAAGCTGAGTTGCCTCATTTAAACCTGCACAGCCCCATTGTCTCCAGAGAAGGTCCTTAATGACACCTGTGCAAAGCCATGGACTTCACTGGGCTCAGGCAGGTGGGAGAGGTGGGGACTGGTAGTGATCCCTTAGATAACACATGAACGACTGAGGCTCCAGCCCTTCCTTCTAAACCCAGGGCGGGTAGCAATAGAAAACAGTAGAAACGGCTTTTTCTGTCACTTGCATGAGCAGATTGTTCCAAGTTCACAGAAGGAATAAATCTGCTTTCCCTTCTCTGGAGAAGAACATCACGTATTTTCAGGAAATCAAGATACCTCCCATATACCATCATCATGTGGCTTTGGGAAAGGGTGTCAGTGATGGGGCATCAAGTGCTCTGATGACACCAGAGTCTTCCCTCCAGATTTTGTTTTAAACAAACAGGTACAGGCTTTGCAACGGCACAAAGAGCAGCCAAGCAAATCTCTTCTTTTGTGTTTGTTTAGTTTTGAAAGACTTGCCTGAAGGATCATTGGCGTTCCCACTGCAGACAGTTTGTGCCTGGGCTTCCTTGCAGAAAAAGAAAGGGGGATTTTCCAGGCATGTCAATATGTCCTTGGCTGCAGAGATATCTCTCATACGAGAGACGGTTACAGTTTCTTCCACTTCACAAACAGTTGCTCCTTATGTATGCACACTGGCGCAGCTTCACCCTGTGGTGTTTAACTGGTGCTGTTTATGATGGTTATATTCTTACCAATTTCTCTGATGTACTCTCACCTTGTCAATACTGTCATGCAGTTCTCCAGCAAGAGGTTTATCTGATTTTCTCTATCTATAGGTGCTTTTTCCCCATCCTTTCACAGCCACACTGACTTCGTCTGCCTGCCCGTGACCAACAGTTTCGGACTCATTGGCCAAGTGTAACCCAAGATAGCATTGTCTCAAAGGCAAGAAGCCCTTGCATATTTTCTGAAACTTGGTGGCTGGGGGATGAGCGAGACTTGGACAGGAGCCCTGCAGAGAGGAAAGGCTGCAGAGCAAGCCCAGCCCATACCTCTTCTTCCTGGCCACACACCTGTGCACTCAATGCTGGGGACAGGTGACAGCACGTGGCATCGGCTCAGCCCTGGGGAAAGACAGGGCAATACTAGGGCATCCTGGGTTGTGCAGGGAGCTCTGGAGAATATGTGGAAGAATAGGGTTACTGCAACGCGGGGGGATAGTGGTTGAATTCTGGCCATGACACTTTAGGGGGTTTCCCACTTGTTTTTTCCTACTACGACTACACAATCCTTTGCTTTCACAAGAAGCTTGTTGGAGGAATCTGCCCCAAGTCTTGGCCTTCTAAAAACTCAGTGAATTGTTTTCCTTTTGTGCTAAAGGACCTGCAGAGAACGGGTGCTCCTCAGCACAGCAGTCACTCTCCCACCATCACCCACGCACAAGGCCCCATAGCAGGCACGCAGTGAAGCCCACCCTACTCTCCAGCCTGGGGTCAGCCCCATGGAGACCTGCATGGAAAAGACTTTGTGGCATGTAACACATCGTCATGCAGCCATGCGCCTCGACCGGCTGTGAACCCCTTGCAAAATGTGCCTGTGGAGGCTGCCGCCCCTTCTCTAATTCAACACCAGCCTGCCTCTCAGCGGCTCCTAGCCTCCTCCTCAAAGCCCGCACACAAGGCTCACAGAAGCGGGGATGAGCATTGCACACTCATGAATAAGTGTAATTGAAATTCTGTTCATAGCTATTTGGGGAAAAAAAATTGCCAGTGTAATTAAAATGCACAGGGGAAAGAGAAGTAGCCTATACAGACACATTATGTTACACAGCACCCACCCAGACAAAGGTCTTTGTCTATAAAAAGCTCAAATATATCTGAGATAATTGCTGTTCATTGATTGTGCCTCTGAAGTGGAGTCATTCTGGCATATTCCACCTTGAGGCTGTCTTATACATTTCTTTGAAAGGGAAAAATTCAAAAGTTCAAGTAAAGACACAAGTTCAGTCAAATATGTAGCAGTAAAAGCTTGATTTACAGCATTAAGGTTACTTTCAGCTGACCTAGCCCTGAGTGGTGCTGGGCAGTTCTGTCTGATCTTGTGTTAATGCTGTTAGCCTGTGTTTACTAAATGATTTAGCACTGAAATGTTGGGAGTTGCCAAATATTTGTCTTCTGTCCTTTATGAATATTTGAACAGCTCTTTCCCCAGCTCACTCTGAATGCAGAAAAGGGTGTTAAAAGTATCGTACTCCAGTAGTGTTACTTTGTGAAGGCTGCAGACCAAAAACATTCTTGCATCAGTGATGCCTTTGGCTCTGTACTAAATAAACCAAAGGTAGGAACACAAAATAATGTGTTTGAATCCTGCTTCTTATGTCCTACAGAAATTCAGGTTTGAAAATAAAGAGTTCTTTAATTGGTCCATAATTTTTTTGCTCTCTCTCATTTTAAATATAATAGCATTAAATAACCCTTAGGTGAACCAGCTTTATGCTTGAAGGCAACCCCCAAAAAGGATGGGAACCTCAGTTCAAACCCAGACTCTATCACAGATGTGTAAGATGAACTTGAGCACGTCTCCATGCTGCATTTTTTGTCTAGAAAAAAGAAGTGTGAAGTTTTAAATCAATAGTGTATGTACAAATGTACAAAGATGTCACAAAAGAACACGTATCCCAGATGTGGCTCACAATTTTTGCATGTAGCCTGCATTACTGCACAACCAACTTTCCTTTTGTCACACCATTTTTTGCACTCACTTTTTGGGCTTGCAGACCCCAGAGTAAACAGGCATACCCCTCTTCACGCACCCAGAAGTGCAACTCATTTTCGCTTTTAACTGTGATTGCGTAGGGACACAGAGATACTACACCAGATTTGCTTGCACTCAGCCACAGTAGTTTGCAATTTTTTACGCACAAGTACAAAACTGAGATTAATTTCCCTGAAAAAAGTTGACCCATAAAGTAGATAATTTTAAATGTCAGCCTTGCTAGAAAAGCTGCAGCTTTTTACCTTCTGTGACTTAATCTCATGCATCATGGATGGGAAGTAATACACTTTTAGTGTGAAAGGACCATCCCTGTTTTGATAGAGCTGCTGAGTTTAATAGATCAGGACTTGAGTAGAATACATCTAGCCACCTCTGGTAGGTCAGGGTGTATAATGCTTTATGTTTATTTTTCTTCCATTCTAATACAAGGATGAATTCATTTCATGTGAACTTATTGGTAATCATTTCCATTTAGTATGCCTGGAAGAAGCCAAGAGTAATGAAAGGAGACACCTTCTCATTCATGATTTGTTTTTAAATATTCCTCATTTCTTTCTTCCTTTTTTGCCCCCCCTCCACATGCTGATATTGCATGCATGGCTTGCTCTCAGCTTGCTATGAAACAAGCTGGGGCAAGCCTTGTAATATGATTCAAATTGTAAATCTCGTGTCTTGCATCCCCCAAACACCTCATCTTATATGCAGTCTGGAACCTTCATTCCAGTACCAATTAGACTAATATATCCACCCAGCTCCGATTGGGGTGATGGATCGGCTGGTGGGGGAAATGGAGGCGATTTTCTCAGCTCCTCTGCATTCCCATAGGCATGCAGCATTTGACAGATTGGGCAGAACTGCCACGAAAGAGTCTGACACAGATGGTGTAATTAGAAAATGCGAAGTGCGAGTGTGAAATTTATCTTTGATCAGCACCTCCTTGCCAGATTGTCATCTATGTTAATATGATGATGGCTTCTTGGAGATGGATAGAAGAAAACAGCAGCCTTGAGGAAGAAATGGAGACAGTTCACAACGTAGAGAAGATATTTTGTTTAACTCTGAAACTCAATCAATTTCAACATGAGTAAAATGTGGTTTAATGTATTTAATTCATAGGAAAACAAATTGAATCTAAATCTGATACCTTACTTTGTTAGGCCTATAATCAATATGGTAAAATCTTAGTTTTGGTTGGAAGAAGACACAGATTAATTTTTTATGAACAGCTAAATAAAAAAAAAAAAATCAATCTATAGCTATAGGCATACTTGAAGCTACTACATCACTCTTTGTAGAGACCTAATGTACTCTAAATATATACAAAAAATCATTGCAGAGTTGCCTGGACAGGTTTAAGGACTTAGAAGAGATATTTGCTCTCCAGCTTTGTATTTTTGACGTCATCCTCTCTAGCAAAGCATGGAGTTTATTAAGGTTTACCATAAAGCACAGAAATCGTTAACTTTTCCATTTTCCCCCTTTATTCTGAAGGAAGATTTGAATGGTAATTTTTTTTTCTTTAAAACCTGATAACTATTCTTTGCCTGAGAAAAACATTTTGATCGTTTATCTGACATCTCCAGCTTTCCCAGTAATCTGAAGCGTGACGTTCTGCAGCAGAAAGGGTCATTGTCCTTTCAGCACTCGTGAATCAAATGCTGCTCTTCAAACATGAGCAGATCTGGCCTATGTGAGGCAGGTATAATTTTCCACAAACAGAAACTGAGGCACGGAGCAGCCTGTCCAAGGTCACAGAGGAGTGCGTGACATGGCCAGCATTGCTGGTGGGGTCCCTTGCCTGCCAACCTGGTCCCCCTTCCATACTGTGTCTTGCAGCCACTGCAATCCTGTATTTGGGTGGTTCAAAAGGTTTAAGTTTACAAACCGCTATGCCATAGTTCATTTTGCTAAAAACTGCTCAAATGCTCACATGAATGGTGCTAATTTTCAAGAAGGTAAATTAGCATAATTAATGACCAGCCAAATTTGGGGGTAATACAGTATGTAATTAACATTAGAGAGTTCTGTTGTACCACCTGCCCCCACATTTCATTGTTGCAGTGTACGAACTGTACAGGAGGCTATTTTCCCCTTTGCTGCACTGAGCAGAAAGCAGCTTTCTTCATCAGAATAAGCCATTAGCTGTAATGGCATGTAGGTGTAATGGAATGTGCTCGAAACATCTGTGCTGAGAGCAGGGGAGAAATTGCTGCATGCAGTCGTAGGCCTTTGGGGAGCTTGATTAAGGATTGCTTCAGAGAACTTGAGATCTGGCTTGGGATGCAAAAAAGAGAAGAAAGGAAAATAACACTAATAGATTTACGGATGTACTGCAGGGAGAACAAAGGATTTTTAATTTTTTTTACTTCCCTTTATTGCTCTTATATTGCATCTGTTCTCTGTTGGGCTTTCACTTATTGAATTGATCTGGAAAAAAAAAATGTAGCTCAAAATGCAGTTTAGCAAAAGACATCCTTGCTGTATAAACGTGAAAATAGCTTGATTTTTTTTCCCTTTGTTTGCTAATGAAGACCTCATTGAAACCACAAATAATTCTAACAATAAATATTTATTGCACATGACATTTGCCTAAATCTGTTTTCAAGTGATATCTCCTCTATCTAGAAATCATGTAAACACACACATTAAAAAAAACCTGCACATAAAGGCAATTCTTGCCTTGTGTTATTTGCATTTCTGGAGTATTCATCTGCTCCTTCTTGTGTTGATTTTTTCCAAGATTTCTTTTAAAAGGAATTTCTGATTTGTTTTTCTTCAACTCCTTTTGTTTGCACACATTTTTAATAACCAATGGAATATAAACTCTCAGTGCAGAATAAGAGTAATTGCAGAACCACTGGGCTATGTCAGTTCTGGCTATTGACCCATCAAACTGTGAAAAATCTGAAATACTGTTTACAGGATCTTAGGCAAGGTGATAGGGAGGAGAAAAGCAATCTTATAAAAGATTATTTTGATGCCATACAAAGACAAGGGTTAAATGTTTGAAAAATCCATATTACAGAAAAGGGAATTAATGTACTGCATGGGACAGATGTAGATGTATCGCACAGAAAATGAGAAACAAACCTGCAAATATTGGGTGGTTTAATGATTAAGTAAATCTTACGCTTTCTAATTATAAATGACAACAAAGCACTGTGTTCACTGGTATCCATCTTCCTTATGAAATAAGAAGCTTTCTGAGTTGGTGCCAAAAATGACTTGCAATGAAGTTTAAAATATGTAGGGAGGCAAAAATGTAATAAAAATGCAAAAGCTAATAATATTATGGCGACTGGCATTGTTTACAATGTAGAGCACCTGCTGTTTTAAAAAAAAAAGAGAGAAAGAAAAAGTGAAATCATCAAACTGTTCTTAAATGGAAAATCTGGGCTCTCTGCCAATTACACAATGTGTTTCAGGTGCACTGTAAATAGGAACAATAAAAGGTGCAGGGGAAAGAATCTGAAATGTTAAATCTCAGATACACAAGAATATTATTTGATGATGTTACTTTGAAAGGAAATCTTGGGTACCTTCCAAATTTCTTCAATGTGGAAACAGGTTTAAATTTTTGCCTCTGTAAAAAAGTTGTAAAAATCTAATTATCCTTTTAAAAAATTTTATTAAATTAACCCCAAAAAGGAGGAGAGCCAAAAAATCCAGGAAACCCACCAGGGACTTCCCTTTTACTAGTCTATTCTACATGGGAGATGCTTTGAGACTATAGTGAAATATAACAACACCAAATTCTATGATATAATAATAAAAAGCTAAAGCCACCCCCAGGGTTATAAATTTGGATTCCAGGAGGCCAGTGGTGAGGTCCTGCTCACTGGTCAGAGTAGGAGTTTGATATCCATTTCAGAGGGAAACTCATACTGTCCCAGCACGTTATTTCTGTGTCCCAGGGAACAAATGGTGACCAGGTCCATTTTAGGCACTGGAGTTAGAGCAGGGAAAATTGGCATCGGACCAGACTTGGGTGCATTTACCTTGGGGCTGTAGGACTTTAGCTGTAGACAAGAGTTTTCTTCTAAGTATAGGGACCAGAGCTGGGATGAAAATTGGTCCCTCATCCATATAACCAAAAGGACAATGGAAAATTATTTAAGTATGCGCTTTCTTTCTTTGGGAAAAATACTTTGGTTATGTGTTTTATTTCAACAGAAAGTGAGACAGTGGATGAGACCCCTTAAGTATGGTCAGAAACCATTCATCTGGGGACTCTTCCTGCCTATGTCTACACAAATAAATAGGATGAATGGTGGCCCATCCTCTGACCTCGAGCCCTGCACAGCTCAGCTCAGCTCACACTGCTCATGGCTCACTCTCTTCTCCCCTAGGACAAGGTGGGCTCATCCCCACAGTCTTTGGGGAACAGCTGCTGACCCGTGCACCCAAACAGTGCTGCTTGGCAAGGGCCAAACTCCAGAGACGGTGGTAAGGGTTAAACAGTATGGATCTCATGGAGCAGTGCTTAAACATGTCCTAAGCCTGTTTAGTTTACTAGTATAGATGTAGCCTTGGAGACCAGAGACCAGATGCTGTGCATCTGCTGCACTCCCTGTAAGATCAACCCTGATTATTTCCACACCCCATATCTACAGGGAAGGCCTGTAATAAAGCAGTAATCACTTTCCTCCCATCCTCACCTGAACCATGAGCCAGATCTTCATTTCAGTAACCCTTGGATAAATCAATAATCCCTCTATGTGACTGAAATCAGACACACAATCTTTGTATTACTGTTTCTTTTGGGTCTGATCCTGACAGTTTACTCTGTCGTTAGCAGGAACAGGGTCATCTCTGTTATCAACGGCAGTTTGTTTTTCATTTGATGCTAGCAGTTATCAAGCTATCTGAACAATGTTTGTGAGGGGCCATTTCTTTTAATAGAAGGAGAAACTGGGGACACCCTTGGTGGTATCATTTTACCAGGATATAGAATATCAGCCTACTTCTATGCGACATCCCTTCCCCATAATTGTTTCTGGTTTTACTTCTGTGCCCAAACTGACAGTAGCCCATAGTGCAGAAGCAAGTAAATAGGTATCACACTTTTCTTCCACTTTTATAATGTATTTTTGAAGCTCATACATGGCAATGTAAAATGGACAAAGTTAAAGTGATACCAGAGAACAGCTGCAGGGCTGAAGCTAGAGCAGGGGTACGTAGGACTTTGGCTGCTATTGCCACTGTACTGATATTCTGGTTCTCTGGTACAGATCTGAGTGCCAGAAACAGAAGCTGCAGGTCTGTCGTGATGGTGGAAGAGGAAGGAATAACATCTGAAAGGAGTCCAAGGAAATAAGAAAGTTAGAATGGGGTGTGGGTAGCATAAAAGACACTAGATCAGCTCTGCATACTGGAGTTGTTCAGGATTTTTTTTCCCCTGAATCAAGGGAGGTCATTATCTAGGCTGAATACTGGTGAATGCAGTATAGGCTGAATACATAGTCCTGGCAGCCGGCTCCACATGGCCTTGCTTGAGCAGAGCGGCTGGACCAGATGACCTCCAGAGGTCCCTTCCAAACTCAGCCATCCTGTGATTCTGTGATTCTGTGAATCTAAAACAGCACCTGTTCAAGGGGATTTGAAAAAACATTAAGTATTTTAAACCACTACAAAATAGGAGCAAAAGAAGCAGTTTAAAGTATATATCTCTCCTGTAACAGATGGGGCTGAAGTTTCTTTCCTTTCTGATCCCTCTGGTTGGATGAGAGTGGTTTTACTCCTTCTTCTCTTTATGTAACTCCAGCGTTTCCAATGACATTCAAATAGTGTGAAAATGCAACTGAAACTCACGCGTGATGCTGACTCCACTAAATTCAGCAGCCAGACTCCCTGTGACTTCACTGGGACTCAAATTTTTATTCGTTGTTGAATGAACGATTTTTCATTCAATGCTGATTCTTGTGTTTAGGATAGACACGAGCAGGTATGCAGGAAGCTCTCCCTGAGATCACTCCTAAACCTGTGTGCTGTAGAATGGCTTTGAAAATAAAATTCTTACAGCAAACTCTGCAATTTATTGAAGTTGAATCCAGTAGCACAAAGAGTATATAGATTGATAGAGATGCATAACTCACTTTCTTTTAAATATCAGGTAGTTTTTTACAATCCAGATCTAATTCCCTATTAAGTTTTCTGGAATGGTTTGAGTAAAACTAGCCACAAGAAGCATGACAAATTTAGATCTTAAATAGTTTCTGTTTGAAGACACATATAACCAAAGATCAGACTTTTTATAGGTACCATAAGCATCCAAAGCTATGGCATAGTTAAAAACAAAAAAATTTTAGAACCATCTTCCAGTTACTTGGGCTTAGATAGCAGCCAACTTTGTGAGCAGCCTAGTTTAATCATCTTAGAGTCTTTCTAATGGCACTATCCTCCTTAGTTATTATATCCAAACTCTTCTTCCCAAGATAGGGAATAAGAAAATGGGTCAGTTTGAGCCCCAGTTGGTGAAATTTCTGTCCTACTGATTTCAGGTTTCAGATCTGGCTAGCTTAGAAGAATTAAAACACAATAGTATCAAGCAAACAAAAGATAGCTCAAGAAAGAGCGGTTCATACTGGCTAGCAAAGAAAACCATGTTGAAAAAATCCAGAGGCAAGCTGTAGATCATCCATACTGGATGACCAATGAGGCCTGAAATACTGATATCACTATTCCAGACTATCTAAATACAGCCAGGAATACTGTAAGTTTGTTAAAGTCTCTCTTGTTTTTAAAACTGGACTCAGAGATATATCTAAATTCCATGGTTAATTTCTTAAGATTTAGATTTCTTTATTTTTTCAATCAAACCAAAATATCTTGCTACTATAAATAAAAAAAGAAGTTAGGAAAAATTCAAAGTGCATTTTGCCTGTGCTTCTCATGCTTCAGGTGTATTTTTTCCTTCAGTGATTTAGCCAAAAGAAAGTGGTTTAACCAGTTCACTGTTCCTGAAACGCAGCTGGAGCTTGTTGCCCTCCAGAAAAGCACAGGAGAAATCTGGAAAGTCTCCTGAGGACTTAAACTTCCCGCTTGTCCTTGAACAATCAGGCTACCAAGTTATATTCCTCTCAGTAACTGATCATCTGGCTTGAAAGCTGTGCAAATACCACTTGATGACTTAGGTCTATGTCCATGACAAGAAGACAGTCTGACTTCCTGCTGCTCCAAGCTGCTGCAAGAGGAGTGTGAGCGCTGTGTGCTCCCCCACTTTAGCTATTGATTCTGTTCTTATAGACAAAGTCTGTCTTCCACAAGAAAAAATAAGCAACAGAGAACCAACAGTTTAAGTTCACAGTACAAAATACAACTAAGCCAAGGGAGCCTTGTAAAATAAAGCCTAGCACACTGAGACCATGTCTTCCCAGATATTGCAGCAAGCTGTAACAGCTTAACTTCAGGTTCAAAACAGATAAGCCCAAGGATAACGGCAAGAGAACTACTGGGAGATTCTGGTGATGGTGCCTCTCTGTAACCACTGAATGACTTACTGTCATCCTTCATCATAAATCTTCAAGAACGCCTGAATTTTTTGCTAAGCTTTTAAAACTCCTGTGTTCTTCAAAGGACGGTATATGCTTTATCATATGTCCTCAAGACTAGCTTGAGGGGGCACTTACGTTCTTGAAACAATTAAAACAAAAACATTGTCAGGCTGATGTGGATGGTGTTACCATTATTTAATCCACTGGTTTACAGCACAATTCACAGATTTTAGGGTCAGTGGACCAACTCTGATCCAATCAGGCAACTGTTCATCTATGTCACCACCATGGTATCTGTTAAAACAGAATATGCATCAAACTGGCCAGTATTAATGGGGAAAGGCAGAAGCAGTCCTAAAAGAACCTGTGCTTAGTTTTTATCACTTTGTTTGACTGCTTGCATTAACATAGAACATAAAATTTCACCAGATATTTCTTACATCAAGCCCACACCTTTCAAAGGAGCTATGGCATCTTCTCTAGAAAGCTATCCAGACTTTTTTCAAAATTTGAAGTAGTAGAAAATTCAATTCACTTCTTGATGCCTTATTTTAAAGGCTAATTATTCTTTCTGTTAAAATTTGTATCTTCCTAGATCTTTGTTCCTTAAAGTAAACACCCCTGTTCTTCAGGTAACCTCCTGCCCAAAACCATACTTATGCGCTCTGATCAAATCACCCCTTACCCTTCACTTTGGGAAGCTACCCAAGTTGAGCTTCTCTGCAACCACCATGTCCCTCTCACAGATACAAATTACCTTGTGGCTTGCTCTTTGGGTTTTTTTAACATGATTTGACAAAACAAACAATACTGCAAAGATAGTCTTTATGGAGCCGCACCTGTTAGGTGTCCCACAGTATTTACGTCCAGGGATTTTCTTTGCTTTTTGCACTCTGAGCCCATGCTCAGCCAGTTATCCGCGGTGACTCTTCCCTTCCTTTCGCAGATCTGCTCTTATTATTCTTTTATGCTACTGATTTTTTAGGTATAGGAAAGACAACCTCTTTTCCCTTGTATCACTGATACGTGATAGGTTTGTGCTGTCAATTTGAGGGCCCAGGGTCAGATGGCAAGATATTGCAAGTGGAAGGCCTTTAACTCTGCAGTCTGCTTCTTACCCCAGACTGACAGATCTTGAGCTTAACCTTCAAGGCCCTTGCGCTCTTCTTGAGCTTTTGCCTGAGGGCTGCTGCGGGCAGCAGTTGTACTTTAATATATATGTGTGTCTATTAATGTGGTCACACCCGTGTTGCACAGATTCTGTCGCCATCTCCACACAACTCAACCCCAACCCCTCCGTGGTGCTGGCTGGGTTGCTGCACTGGAGCTCTCTGCCTGGCCAGACCTCCAGGGTGTGCATCCACCCATGGGCAAAGGTGACAAATGCCTCCTGCAAGTGGGGGATAGTCACAGCAGGGAAGAAAGAAAAAAAATCTCATCATGCTTGTTGGTGCATTACATTTTATGGCAGAGCTTGTCACATTTTACTGCTTATATATGAACATCCTCACCACATCACATCAACAAAACAAGATATATTTACTTCCCAGTATCCTACATAAATAACCCTCTGGCTAAAATATGCACTCACCCCTTAAAATACACTGCAAAATACATCTGATTTCCTTTAGAAGTGCTTCTTTGAAAGTCTGATTTTTGACACAGCTTGTTTCGCTGATGTAAACATGTTAATAGCGAGAATGTCAAAAAGTTTATTGATTTTAATTCTTGAGATGGAAAAAATATATAAAAGTTCTGTTTTGTGCTCTAGGTAAATAAATCAGCATTGTGTTTCTACTTTGCAGCCAGTGAACCATGCTTTATGTTAAACTCTTCCTACAATATAGGAACGTGAACAAAGCTTAGTAGCAGAGAGAACACACAAATTACCTCCAGCCTTTTACAGGCACAGTAGAGGCTTCAAACACTGGAAGGTACATGACTAATGCATTCAGAAAACCCTGTTTCAAAAAAATGATCCCAAGCTTTGTGTTAACTAGTGTAACACCAGATAATATTCTTCGAAGCATAACAGGATAAGACACTGCTTGTTCATGTTACTCCTGAAGGAAAACGTACCTATTTCATGCTTACATTCTAAACTGGGGGCACACACATATGGGCATATGTGCGTGTACACACACACATGCATGCTCACATACATGCATATATATACACGTATATATTTAGACAGATGCTTTTGTAAACAAAACAAAAAAAATACTGGATATACGGCCCTTACCTTCCTCCCACTATGAATAGTCTTTTCATTAGTCCACTGAATAACCATTTGTCATGGGCTTTACTGTACCATGAAGTTATGATTAATATTATGGCTCATGTACAGCGGGTTGAAAGACCACATTCATTTTCAAAGTCACGTTGCATTGATTAGAATTCACTGCAGGTTATTCAAATAACGATCCTCTCTTTTCCCAGGAGAATCTCCGTCTGATTTTTCTTTATCCTCATTAAAGATCCCAGGTGCAGACAAAGCTTTACATACTTCTAATTTGCATTATCCTTGGGAAGGAGGTAATTCACATGCCTTCAGTATATAGCACTTGTTTTTGTAGTTTGCTCTTTCCTATCTGTCTATTTAAATAAATCAAGAAATTTAGCCTTTATAAACCCTCTGACAATAGAAAATGCCAAATTTTATTATGCTTAGTAATGAGCACATGTATTCTGAAATATCAGTTATAATTCAGATTAAGTGAAACAATTTTTTTCTTCACTCCTCACCACATTTTACTTAAAGTACAATCTCTGCTCACTCTCTCAGTGATGGGAGAAGGTGAATTTTTAAAGCAAAGATATAGATTTCATATCAGCCTTTGACTGATGTAAGAATATCCCTCAGCAAACAGTCTGTGAGAAATCATTGGCAGGATTTAATAGTCTTTTTCTTTTTCCTTTTTGCTGGTTGCATATAGAACAGTGAAAGTACATAGCATCTATAATTGCCTGGTGGAACTTAACAGTCCCATTAACCCCCAAAATGCAGCACTTGCATGGATTTCACATCTGGTTTCTGAGGCATAAGTTGTGTGGGCCTATGTTTTGCAACAAAATAATCTGTCTTGGACTATTTTTATCGCGAGCCTTTGTGTAATGAGTTTAGCCTGAAGCAGACTGACAGCATTGTTGACATTTCATTGAGTTTCCATCCTCAAGAGAGAGGAAATTTTAGCTAATTAAATAATGTTATAGTGTCTTAGAAACTACAAAGGCAACGGGAAACCACACAGCAGTCATACTGTATTTGTTAAGATCACTTGTGTATTCCTGAGGTTTTATTATGCAGAAGTCATTCTTCTAACAGTCTTTAAAGCAAGTCATACATTAGATAAGCATTTCATAACTCAACCTTGATAATAATATTTGTAAACTGGTTTATGTATATATGAAATGAAGCCAAATGGGGAAAAAAAGCTATTAGAGAAATACCAAAACAATTATTACTCTTCATCATTTCATCACAAATGGCCAGACAGCATTGCCCATGTGTGCTGGGGGCAGAGAGATAGCAAAGACCTTTTCTCTGTTCCTTTGTGGCTACCCAGGGAGCAAAGCTCCTCCTCCGCACCAAGGGGACAAGGGAAAGGGCAGGGAAAAGATGTGGCCAGGCTTATCGAAAGATTGGTAGTGTGATGCAGGTCCCTTTGGGTTGGCAGGGAGCAATTCTGGGGAAGGACGGGGGGCGGTGGGCCCAGCGGATTTCTGCCACCCCTGAACAGTGCGCTCCAGTGCTCATCCCAGTAGCAGGCAGGAGATGCTGCCCCTCCCCTTCCAACACCACAAATGGTTTCTGTGGGTGATCAGCTGCTGACCAGAGAGCAGCTGCCTCAAATTAAACCAAAACGAAGGGCAAATAGTAGTCATCAGGAAAGCTTTGAGGAAGGTGCCTTCCCCGGCTTTCCACCAACTCCTCCTCTCGCTGACTCCAGCTGTCCCCAAAAACTGGTGACAGCCCTGGTGTCCTCAGGGCTTGTGGCAGTGGCAGGTTTGGCGCAGCAGCAGCATGAGTGCGCTGGCACACCAGGAACCGCAGGGTTTCACCGTGGGCCTGGGCGAACAGGTAACCCGCTGCTGGAAAACACCTTCACCCCACCCAGAGCTCCCGACTGCCAGAGGAAGAAGAGAAAATAGTGAAACTGCTGACGAGCTCAGAGTTTAGATCTGATTTACCCAGGCATGCTTGGACACTGCGGCGAGAAAACTGCAGAAAATTTGAACAGTTCAGCCTAATCAGGAGAGCAGGACAAATCGCTCCCCTCAGCTCCATCCCAAGTGCATGGCACAGCAGACAGGCAACCAGACACTGGTTCAGATCACCATTTCTACAGAAAATGAAATAAATTAATTGCACACTTCTCTATGTGCAGGAAAGTGAGTCCTTTGTTTTAAACACATTTACTTCTAGGGTGTGGAGGCCTCCCACCTTCCGACCTCTTGTCTTGCTGCACACCCAGCATCTGTGATTACCCTGAAGCGTGTTACACTGATGGGTGCTCAAGAAATGAGTTTGTATAATAACTCTCTCAGACTGTCTGCTGTATTGGGAAGAAAATAATGTATTTCTATATTAATTATTTAATGTCTTTTTTAAGATGTCAGTGTTTCCCTCGTAAGTGACCATTTATATATCTTGTTTCATGACTTAAAATGATTCATGGTATTACTGACTAAAGTACAATATATAGGAAATACTGTTGCTGAAGAAACTAATGGTTTTCTTTGCGTTTTCCTTTCAGACACAAGGTGCTATTTGCTGGTAATTTAAACTAGTGGCCACTACAGTGTGTCCTTCTAAGTTCGCAGCACATGATAAGGAGATTTTATATTTGCATAATACCTTTCATCCTGGAAGAGCAAAGCACTTAAAAAAATTAATTTAGCATTATAATCTCCCAGCAGTGGTGATTCACCCACCGTGCTGGCAGTGAAGAGCAACTCGGAAATTGTCCCTGTGAATCAGAGACACCAGCCAGCTCTAAAATACTCTGCGACCCAGAAGAGCTGCTAAGTCCCCTGACGGGGTGCGTGTGCCTGCATGTGTCTGTGCACGTGGCGAGGGGGCTGTGCTGAGGAGGGATCCCCATGTTGCCACCTCCCTCCAGATGGACCTTGGGTCTTTTCCTGTACATGGCAGCAAGCTGAGGTTTCAGCTGCACAGGGGCAGAGAGGAGAGCTCAGGAGTACACCGTGAGCCCCCCAAAATCTTTATTCTCCCATTAAGCCTCAGGGAGTCTGAAAGATTTTATTAACCTTAATTACGTTTTGCCTGGGATCATGAGGTCGGTGGGCTGGGCGAGCTTTTGTTTTTAAGAACCTAACTTGCTTGCCAGGCAAGTTTTCCCAAGCTCTCAGTTTATTGTGGTTTCCAGCAGGGGATCTTGTTTCAAGGGATATGATCAAAGTAAAGGACATTTCTTCTGGGACTTATTTTACATAGATTAGATCTCATTATGCAACTTGCTCTTTAGTCTATATTCTTTTTATAAGCTTCTGGCTATATGAATGAATTTTACATAGTAAAGTGTGAATTTATTATAATGAATACACTTTCTGAGTGAAAGGGAGGCAAAATACAGCATAGTGTAATACATTTAAGCTTCCTTATCAACAACAAATTTCGGCATTGCAGCAGTTTAATCTTATCTCAAACAAGGTTGCTGCACACTAATTTCCATGCAAATTTTTAGCTGCCTTTTATTTCAGTTTTAAATAAAAAAAAAATATTTGCTGGAATTGTGTCAAATTTTACATTTCCTTCCTACATATATTTTTTAAACCTTCTTTCAAAGGCATGTGTGATTTTTTTAAGGTTTTAAGATCTGTACTTCATTAAGTCGTTACAACTTGACACCTTGAGAGTTCCAGTGAGGTGGGAATTTGTGATAATGTCCAGCAGCTCCTTCTGAGTACAAAATGCTCTGGATTAGTCCTGTTAGACAATCTCTATAAGACTGAAAACTGAAGAAATTTAAAGTTAGCATAGAACAGATCTTAGCATACACAGGAATTCCTTTCCAGTGTTGTTAAGGTTTAGGGGCTAGCAGAAGTGGGAAGCTTTGTTAAAAGCCTCATTCTCATAGCATACACATAAGAACAGATTTTTCAATTTTATACTTCTGTATTGTGCATCTATCTACAGTTCAATTTAATCTGAAGTTTGGGTCAATGCATGAAAGCATATGCGTGTTCATCCAATGTTTATGTAAATGACTTGATTTGCTGGATTTCCTCATGTGAGTTAGCAGGTATGTTTTTATTATCCCATAATTTCACCTGATTTAAAGCTAAAATTACCAAGTGGCAAAGAATTTAATTTTCAGATCAAAGAGTTGTGTGGATTTGGTTGTTGGTTGAGTTTTACAGCAACATACCTTCCCCTTTCAAGTCATTTATTTGACAGGGTTTTTCGATGCAGGTGATGACCTTAGAAATACATTCAATCATTTCGACCCCTTCTCCATTATATTACATAAGTGAAAAGAAAAAAATAATACTGCCTTTTTTTTCTTTTTTCATGGACAAAATTTAGCTGAACTTGCTGCTGTCAAGCCACTAAAATTAGTCACTGAGATAGAAGAGGTGTAAGGAGCCTCAGGATCTGTCCTCATAATTGTGTGTGAAATTTGCCACAGCTAGAAGACTTGCTTCATTTTAGGCTGAAATACTGAGGGCAAATTAGAGCAGAATACCTAGAGGGTTTGCACTCCCGTTGATGCTGTAGTCAAGAAGCTTCCTGCATGGGGAATGGGATTTTCACAAGTATTCATCCTTCACCTCTCTCTGGACCCACTGAATTCAGTGCATGAGCACCATGAGCATTTCTGAAAAACCGACACTTATTTTTATAGGGACTACTGCCCTATAGCAAATATACGCACCTGAGATGTATTCATTGTATGCAGTATGTATCTACTACTTCTTCCCCAAATCTGGTTAATTCTGGTATGAAACCCATGCAAAAGCTTGTGTACAAAGGGGTTAAATTCATACCAACATAGTTAATTGCAATCTTATTTACAGCCCGTAAGCAGCTATTACATGTTTTTCCCAGGTTATGATTCACAGTTTACGCATCTTTAGTTTATCATAGCATAAGGCAGAGTCTCAGGAAAGGAATGTTTTTCAGTTAAATGGTTAATTAAGACTTGGAGATTTTTTTTTTTTTCTGATCAATGCAAGTCAAATTCTCAGTGCAAGTGGTTGAATCATCTTCAGAACTCTGATCATAATTAAACCACAAGGAGGCTGTTATGATTAAACGTGGGAAGCTGAAAATATGTGAACCATAACAAAGGATCTGAATTCACTTCAAGCTTTGCATAAAATGCAGTTTCAGATTTTTTTTATCTTAGTGTAAAAAAAGCTTTCATACTGTACCTTCTTTTTTTTTCAGAATTTCTTCCAAATTCAGTTACGTTTCTTATAAGGAATAATTAATAATAAATCTTGCACACTTAACTGCTATCTGGATTTTCTAATTTGTAGAAGCTCCCTATGCCCTTTGTCCAAACAATAGTCGTCTTTTTATTTTTTATTAAAAATACAGAATTCTAATGGATACTCTCAGCCTTCAACAGTTACACTTACTGTATTGGTAAGTAAATATTTCTCCAAATGACTTCCTCACAGCTGTATAATCCATACACGGTGTTGGTAGCCTACAATAAATTTCTAAAATCTATATTCTTTATTGTGTTCTAATTCTTTATTGCTATAATAATTTCTGTTTCTGTCTTTCTAATTAGACTATATAGCTTTCACAGAATAGCTTTTACACAGGATATTTGTTTTTCTGTTCATGTAATTTAATCTTGAATACTTGTAATCACAGCACATGCATATCTAAAAAGGACCAAATTTTGTTGTCGCGCCTTGGCAAAATTCTCTTTTTAAAACAATGAGTAGGAAATACAGGACTGTGTGAACAGCTATCACAAGCAAGGTCTACTTCTAAACAAAAAAAAACCCCAAAGATGGTCAATCCTAAATTCGTACAGTTAGATCGACCTTTCTAACTTTGGGAAGTTCAGAGTTGGAGACTTGATTGAGATGAAGTTGCACTAAGTCTGAACCAGGACTACAGCATCTCCAAAGCAGGTGTGAATTAACCTGTACAGGATTTTGGTGTTCATATCTCTCTCTGCTAACAACACCACCAAAGAAAGCAGGTTGAAAGACATCCCCTCTGTGTGCACAGCCAGAAGAGAAAAGATCCTCTTTGTTCCCTGTTTCCTATCCCAGCTGGAGGGGGATGGATATGCATAATCTCTGCTGACTTGTGGCAACCAGTAAAGCTCAGAACCAGCCATTTATGTGCTGGCCTAAGGTGCCCACACAGTGGCTTCCAGTTGGAGCATTAGAAGCATAAGAAGTAGACAGGGAAGGGAATATCTTAGACAAGAGAAAATGCTGCAGAGAGAGATGTCTGAAACCCCATCTACTTTTTTGAGCCATTTCAGTCCTTTTTTACATACCTGAGTAAGACACTCATTCATGGACCAGAATCCCCTCCAGGAAAATGGTGTCTCAGTCATTCTTTAGAGGCAGACTGTGGCACAGGTTTTGCTTGTAGAAATGACTGTCAAAGAAGGACTGCAGAAGGGCTCCCTGATGCTCAGCGCACCAGCCTGTGGAGCAGGTGACCTGTTTGATGTCCTCTTTTTGCTCTTTCTACCTCCATTGTGGAAGCTCCCTTTTTGTTGAATAGAAAGGACTGAAAATTTCGCTAAGAACCAGAGAAGACAGGCCACAACTGTGTAAGAACGTCTGCCTGCATAAAGGTATGTGCTTCAGCAGCCTAGGAGATGGAAAACTTTGATGACTTCCTCATATACTTCCTAAGCTTCATTTTGAAACTAATTAAGTGTCCTAAATCCTCCCTCAGAACTGGCTTTTGGTACTTTCATCAATTGTGATCAGACCATTCAATCAAAATTTGCTGAATCCAGCCCTGTACTTCTTACTTGAGGAAAACGGCCATTAATATTAATAGGAGTTTTGTCTACATGATCCTACCTATGATGGGACGGCAGTCTCCATACTATGGAAGTTCCTGAAACAGCGTCTCCTACCCACCACCACCTTCTTACAGCTGAGGGATTTGCAACTGCAGTGCAGCTGGCTTTCCTCAGTTCAGATTCAGGAAGCGACTCTCTACAAGCCAAACTAGTGGGGTTTGTTCATTGTATTTTATAGCATAATGGACAACATAACAAGGGGAAATAATTGTATTGTTTTTCTGCTAAGTGGGAAAGAAAAGGAAACAGCATTCCAGAGAGCGATAAAATGAAAATTAATTCGTTGCAGGAATACAGTGGTTAGGAGATTTTTTCACATTTTAATGCATAAATGACATTTCCATCCACTAAAAATAAAAGGTACATAAGTAGTATTTACCTACAGATCATAACATAGCATGAAATTCTTCCTTTGTAAGAATCCTGACACAATGATCCCATTTTGCAGGAAATCTTTAATTACGTTCAGAGCTGCTTACCTTTAGTAATGAGAGTCAGATCTTTTTCCAGTTAAGCCAGTTGCAAACCTTCTGGTTTTTTTCTGCCATCAGAAAGAGTAAGTCTCTAATCCATATCACAAACATGCATCCTCATTTAGCTGGGTCTAGATGTAAAACTGGTTACTGTCACACTGAGTGCTCATGGTCAAGGTTCAAGTAATGGCTAATGCTCTAAGTGAGGCTACACATAAGTGCATTTTAGTTCCGAATGCATTGTCCTAGTTGGTGAACACAAAACAGCTCCCTAGCCATTTAATTATCTGAGATTATAATGATCCTAATGTTGAATAGGATTTTCTGCCACACCTTCTGGTTATTGAAAAGCACTGCCCTGAAGCAAACCCAATTTTGTCCTCTTTGCTTTTTGTATATTTTTTCTGTTTCTAATTTAATTCAATTCAATTTTTACAGGTTTATTAAAGTGTTTTATATCTTCTGTTTCTTCACAATGCTGGTTTATAGTTAGTTTCCCTTTTGGAAGCATTAAACATATGAAAATAGGGTGCACACACATGAGGGGATGCTTACTCATGCAAATAATCCAATTGAACTTGGTGAACTTCCTTGAAGACAGCATTACTCATGCAAGTAAGTGATTACAGGCCTGTGTCACACAATGAACAGTGTGGGCCTGATTATCTTCTCACCTACACTGATTTTACAGCATTACAGTTCCACCGACTCTAATGGAATTACTCTTGATTTTCCCTGATGTAAGAAAATTGAGATTCGCACACCAGCTTAAAAAACTTACCTTGAAAATAATAATGACCACGAGATGAATCATTTCAGTACAACGCAACAGAAGTAGATCCGTAAGTGCATTTCTGCTACGACCTTGCTATTATCCAAACCCATCATGGAGGCTGACTGGGGTTGCAGAGGGCTTAGAGTTGACGTGCAGTGCTCATTCTTAATTCTTCCTGACCCTGGAGATCAAATTTACTTAAAGTCCTAAGAGAAAGGTGAGGCAAATGTTACTGCATTCACGTTGTGCATAACATAACACAAGTATAAATGGGATTAATTTAAAATATTTTCAGATGCTATACATGTGTCCTGCAAACATTCACAGGTGGCCAAGACCAAAGATCCTTGAGAGAATTATCAACCGAATCATGGAAAATGTGCAGAAGTAGCACACAAGCCCCTCTTCAGACAGTAAAAGTATCCTAAAAACCAGCAGTTAAGTGTTACAACCCACCAGAGAGCTTACTCACATCAGTTTTCCACAGTGAGCATCTCCATGGAAAGAGTTTCTCCCCCCTCTTCCAGGCAGTATTGTACACCAAAGAGAATGGGCATTTCCCAAAAACCACGCTGTGCTGATTCTGATTCTGATTCTCCATTCACTTCTCAGAATTCTTCATTTTAATAACTTAAAAATTCAACTTCATGTACTTGCCAAATTAAAAACTCCCTGACTCTCCAGTGTGATTGCTTTGATGAATTGAGCCCTTCTAGTCCATTTAACATGAAATAACAGACTTGTGTTGATGGTGCTTTTGTTCTTGATAGTAGGAGAACTTGTTACTGAAAAATTAGCTATTCACCCTTAAGCAATCACTAACATTCCAGTTCCTGAATATAAAAATGAAGAAAGAGCAGGTGGAAACAAACAAAAATTGTATTAATAATACATAAAAAAGCGATGCCTACAAATTATATTTCAATAGGGAAAAAAATAGGAGAACTACAGTTTTCGTTGGATCTTAATGTATGTATCCCTCTCTAATACTTCCATCTTCAAGCAGTTCTGTTTTATTGACACAACAACACAAATTGCAGAAGTAAATTGAATCACGGGCTCAGAATGTAAAAATCAATGAGAAATAATTTTGTAGCACTGAAGTGAACAGTGTAATGCTAGGTATTCATTTAATTAACCATGAGCCTTTCCACATAATGCACAATCATTGCCAGCTTTTCAGCTCACGGTTATTCCAGGAATAATGGGTTTGGGATTCATCTTTAGAAAACCTGCATTAATATTTGAAAGCATTTAAATCCATTAGTGGGTCATCTGAACACTGCAGGTCACTTTTACATTGCTAATTGAAACAATAGTAATGGGTTATAATCTACTATCTAATAATGCCTGGAGTGTTTTACCGCTTTTATATCTGCAGATTCCAGGAAATATGTAAATTTGTTGCTGAACTGTTATAAAATATGGAAATTTAAACTGCAAACATGAAACTATTTTTTTTTTATAAATTAAAAAAAAACCCCTCACACACAGCATTAATAAACTGAAGAGTTACACTATATTTTGATGTCAGGGTAAATTCCTTTCTATAGACCTTCCAGTGTTCATCGCTTCTGCGCTGTAGGCTCAACATCTGGCATTCACATTTTCAACATTGCCATTAGGAGAAAGCGAATATCATTAAACCAGTGAGTAAACAATCATGTCATTGTTTCCATATGCAAGCTATACATTGACTCAGTCTGCTGTGTTCTGACAGCACTGTGTTTTGTGGGCTTTTTTTCCCCTCCATGAATTGATGCAATCATTTTGTTTTTCATGGGATTTTCTGTAATATACCAACAATTCTCCTGCATGTGAAAGTAACCATGCCATCTGGAAGTACAAATTTAGGGTAGGTTAGGTTTAGTTTTGTGCTTCTTTTTTTTTTTTTTTTTAAATTAAAAGGTACTGAAAGGTAAAGTTGCTTTACGAATCTTGCAGATAATTGAATAGAACACAAATTGATACTTAAACCCTCATTTTCGTTTTTAATTAAACAGGCATCTTGCACATTTACCTGCATCTTCATAGGTTTAATTACAGTCTGATTGGGCAAAAAGATCCAGAGAAGAGCATCTCATTACATCTAGGTAGGCTGCACTGGCAGGAATGTGTGGCATGTGTATAAGAGGAGGCATGTGTGTAAGTGAACATGTTTAAATAATTTACTTGGTTAATAAAATATGGATAGCGTGTTTGAGGGAAAATTGTGGATCATTACATCACCTTTGCCCTCCCCAGTGGAAAAAAAAAATCAGTCTGTAATTTGGTTGATGGGAGAGAATAAAAAAAATACATATTGTGGGTAACATTTTAACACAAACGCATTAAACTGGAAACAATTCCATATTCAGCAAGGTAAACAAACTTCTTGCTTCCTAGTGACATGTGTGTTGCACTAACATGTGCCATTCTGTTTGGAAAATAATGAGTTTTGTGGGTGAATAAACCCCACAGCTTTTATCACTAATCCCACAGTGGCGTGATATTTGGTCCTCTAAGAATACAAAGCATCCAAACCTCCCTTCTCACTTTGTTTTACACTGAGGAAGGGGGCTGCAGACAGGATCTTATTCTGTAGGTTTGGGTTTGAGGAGATGGTGTTGTTGCAAGAAAGCTCTGATAATTTAATTAGTATATTTTTTTAAACACCAGCTATTGATCAGGGTTATCAGCTGCTGTCAGAGGCAGGATACCTCCTATTCAGTGTCTTTCTTGACATGTGAGAAGGAGGAGGAGGAGACCATAAAGTGTTTCTCCCCAGCTGACTGGTATGCCTCTCCCCAGTAACTGCTCTGTGATAGAGTCCACCAGGTAGGGCTAGCAGAGGCAGCAGGGTCTCAGGAGACAGAAAGCCTCCCCCAACTCCAGCAAGAAATAATGCATGAGCAGGCACGTCAGCGCTGTGGAGTGAGAGCCCTTCTGCGGTTTGGGAGGGCTGCTCTGCCACAGCAATATGGCTACAGTGAGAGGGGGGCTAGTCCATCAGGATAAAAAGAATAACACCTCTGGATTTCATTGCTATGCAGGGAATGAATTAAAATAATCTCCACTGGTCAATGATAAAGATATTTAAAAGGGAGTTGTTACTTGAATTTCAAAAATATGCAAACCAGGAGGGCTTTGATTAAGTAGCAGGAGATACTCGTGTAGTCAGCCTCTGCTCTAGCTGGCCATTTTCTAGAGTGGGGTTGAGAAGCACCCGCTTTGAGCCAGAAGAAAGGTATCCACAGACACAGAGGGCTCTAGAAATTACCTAGAGCTACAGAAGATGCAAAATTCCCAAGATATAACCTGTCACTCTCTAGCATAGGCCAATCTTTTGTAAACCCACTTGTGACTCTACTGGCCCATGGGGAATTAGGGAGCCTGCGTTGTCTCTCTGCCTAGCACATAACTTCTCTAAGACCACCTTGGATTAGGTAGCCAAAACCCCAGAACCTGGAATACAGTAATTGTGAATAACATAGGTAGATGCTTCGGCTATGAACAAATACGTTTCCCCTTGATTTCCAATATATCATGTAAGACAAATCATGGATCATGTATATAGGCAGGAACTGAGTGCTAGTGTGACTTGATAGAAGCCTTCCAGGTCATATGGAGAACTATTCCTGAGCACCAGTCCTGTGTACTGGAGAATAAGCTGCCACTGAGTGGAGTGTTTTCAGCCTATTCTCAAATTTGTGCTTGGTTGAGGTTTTATTTAACATCGGAAACCCTAAACAGATGACTGTTCTGGATAATATGGTTTGTGCTGTTGGCAAGCATGCAAAAGAACACTTATTAAACAAACAGTTTTTATTGTTTTTAAAAGCTTTAAGAAGGCCTTTTTCCCTTCTTTTCTTGGAAAGGAGTAAGATCTGTAATTTCATGGCATGGAAATATCGCTGTACTTTAACAAGGGCTTTTTCTCTTAAAAATAAGTATTCTCTACTGACTGGATAACCAGAACCTTTCACCCCACCTTACGTATCACAGGTTCAAATGCAGATGCAGCCATGTACGACCACGTCTGGCCACCTGGCCTTGAGAAAAAGACGCAATTTTTCTTCCAGACAGGTGTCTGCATCAAAAGGACAGTCACGGCTGGCAATCTCAGCAGAGGGGCAACAGGCAAAATGTGGAGATGAATCTCATCTTTCCACCCTAGAATACTTTTCCATACGCAGCAATGGAGGTTATTCAGATAAACAGTGCGTTCAAACACTGCAGTCCTTTCTCCAGCAGAATTCCCATCTGAACTAAGTTTTGCTTGAGTGATGACAGTGTTTGTCGCATAATAAGGTCTTTAATTTGCTGCAATGTCAATAAGGCACCTTGTCAAGGATATTACACTTAATTAAACAATAAATAAACCAGACCCACCCTGTTCCAATCAGATAAAATTTGCCCGGCCGCCCAGGTTTGGAGGCTGACAGGATTCAGGGACTGTTTAGGTGACTCTGAAGCGATGCAGGGAGTCGAGGCTTGCCAGGCTGTAACCCCAAGAGGGTGCCGGTGATAGTCTCGGCAAGACGTGTGCCCTGCCCCTTCGGAGACGGGGAAAAAGGGATAGCTGAGGCTAAACAGAACTGCACAAGCAGCACACAGAGTCTCAAGGGGAGTGTGTCCCTGTTGAGACATTTTCCCTTGGTAAAATTAGCAAGTTCAGCTTCAGCTGTGCAATATGTTGGCCAAAATCTCAAGAAACCGTGGAACCAATTTATTCCATCTGGAAATTAGTTTCAGCTTTTATTGCTTTCGATTTTTGTTCCAGAGCAGATTCAGTTTCCAAAGGGAGGTCTCTGGTCCTTTGTCCTCCAGGATTTTTTTCTATTTCCAAAGTGTATTAATTAAAAAGTTTTGACAAATCAAAAGAAGAAGAAGGAGGAAGAAGAAAAAGGAACAGCTTGCTTTTCTTCTTGCCGTTAATTTTCTATGCAATAAGATTTTTCCAGGGAAGCTCCTTTGCAGGTACATCTCAAATACCAGCATTTGACATCAGATCCTGATGCAAAGCTAAATAATTTCTTCTACTAAGCAGGTATTTTTACCTGTTCTTTACATCAGTCATTTAGCAGGGCTGCAGCTGAGCCTTTTATTTAACGCCTTGTTATTAACAGGCAAAAGGAAAAAGGGACAGGAGTGGAGAGGTACCCAGTGTCTGTTAAAAACAATCTGTGTGTATTCATTGCCAAAGCAGTTAAATATTCCTAAACCATATCTGAACATCTGCTTCTGGTTTAGTGCTTTGATTGAAATTATTTTAAATGTGTTTCTACCTGAAAATGATTTCTTTTAAAAGGTGAAGGCTGGTGGTGATTTTCTCGCTAAGAATGACAGCACTTCATCAGTGGAGCAGCCCTGGCTCTCAGGAAATCCACCATCTGCTTACTTCTTCACTTTTTAAGGAACAGAAAATCTGAAAACCAAACAGTAACAAGAAAAAAAAAAAAAACACAAGTGAACAATCCTAATGGCTTTCACATGCAATGTGTTTCTCTACACAGTTCACCAATTTTCACAGCAACTCATTCTTCTAAACTGGTAACCCTGGGTAGTCTGCTAAAAGTTTTCCACCCAGAGATGCAGCCTGTTTCTGATGAATGTTGACAAATGAAGTACAAAAATTATGAATGAACTCTGCCATCCTGGGCTAACTTGCTCGTGACTCAGAAGTAGTTATTAATAAAGATTTTGAGTACAAGATGAACAGAAAACGGACACAGCCCCCAAATCTACATTCATTCATGAGCATTAGATTGAAAGACATCTCTAAGTTTATGAAATCCAGTCCCTTTTACTACAGGCAATGATACAATCACTTGTGTAAGTGATGTAAATATATCAACATCTATCTGAAAGCAAGCTAAGATTTCATTCTTACTACTCCTTATTCCAGATCCTCACTCCTTTATCTACTTCTAACCTCTAATCTACTTCTGATTTCCAAATATATGTATTCATGGGCACTCTATTCAGCTTTCAACAGCATCATCCAGCTGAAAGCATTATGTCCTGTCCTTCTTCTCCCACCTCCAAGAATGCAGAAAGTGGTCCTGCTCCCCTGAGTTTTTTGTTTGCTGGATCATAAGAAAGTGGAAGAAACTTGTTTCTGCTCATACAATGGGCTTTCCGTTTCTACTCATCCTACTACTGCCCTTTCTCTGCACCTTTCCAGGTTGAATTCAGTCCCCTGTATGCAGGTGATCAGATGGACACATGGATCTCACCGATGCCTCATATGGGTGTACTTGCTGTTTCCATATCTCTCCTGAACGCACCAGCTCTGAGTTCTTCACATCTGCCTTGGCCAAGGCCAGTGATGTCAACGGGATGACTCACATCATAGGCTTGAACATTTAAGTGAGTATAGGCCATTCCTGGGGGCTGGAGTAGACCTTTTAATGATCTCGATGAATCTGCATGTGTAAACTTGCATGCTCACCCCAAACCCAAGGGATTCCAGAAGAGCTGAGCTGCGGTCTCTGTTTCGTATTCTGCAGGAACATAACCTATCTCTCTTGTGCTCCTCTTCACGGTGGTTGAGGCTATCCCACCGAGAAACAGGTTGTACATCTTTCACCTGCAAAAGCCTGCTACTTCACACTTGCTCTGATCCAGAGAAAATTAATGCTAAACGCTTGGACAAATCCTCTGCCACTAAAAATGTGTCTGAAACCTCTGAATAAGAGGTAGATATCAACACACATCTCCTCTATAAACAATTTCTCCTAGTTCCCCAGTCAAACCAAATTCTATAAAGTATGTTACAAATAAAGACATGAAATAGAGGAAAGAAAGAAAAGCAAGCTGATATACAGCTGAAATCCTCTAATCTCTAATAAACTGGGTATTATAGCAAAATTAAAAAGGAAACATATGATGCCAATATTAAGACCAAAGGCCATTAGTAAAGAGAGTGGCTGCCAAAGCTCACATTCAGTGATATCTCTGTGCTAATGGACATAACGTTCATTAGCACACCCAGGCTCATGCTGGCTCCTGTTAGTGGTACACTGTTTGCTTTATGCCTCTGCAAGTCATCTTTCCTTTCCTGTTTTCTTCATCACTAAACTGAGAGCTATTTGACAGTTTCTGGCATCTCTATTAAATTGTGGGAAACATGGAAATGATTAACTTTTGAACCACGAAACTAAAAACACTGTTGCACGTTCTGAAGCTGAAACAGCTCGTGCACAAGGCAGCTTCTTCTGATAGGGCTCAGAGAGGTGGCAGGAGGGTGCAGGGAGAGGGGAGAGAGGGAGGCTGGCCCCATTGGCTGAGATTTGGGTTTTGTTGCTGTCATTACAGATCAAAAGGCTGTGATCACCTTTCTGATTGCTCATTCCCTAGTAAACAACCTCGAAGTGAGTTCATTAAATATTAAAAAGCCCTGATATCTATTAATGTTATCAGACACATGAAATATGCCTGATGGATTTATTCTGCTGTAAAGGAACCATATCCCAGTGTCCCTCCTGGGACCATGCTCCAGCTGTTTAAACTATAATTCCATCACTAGGAGGAATGGTTGAGGCTGACCTCCACGAAATGTACTCATTGTTGCTCAGCCTGTGAATTGTAAATGAAACCTTTTGTAATAATGTTAAAATATGCATGCAGAGGAATTAAAGCATCGGAGGTCAGCAGCAGAGCCTCGCAGTGGGGTCGCTGTCGGCTCAGAGCAGCTGGTGGCTGTACTCCAACAAAAATGATACCTAGAGGTTGTTTACGGGGCTGGCTGCGTGCACGACTGGGCTTGACGGATCTATCGCTGCGTCTCTGTGAATCTCAGTCTGGTTTTGATTGTCTTCCACTTCAGTGCTGGTTGTTTTGAGTGCCTTGCTTTTTTTGAAGAGCAAAGTTTCTGGTTACCTTGTCCCCTATTCAGTGCCAGAGGTCTTTATTGCCCTATGTGGGATCATTAAAACATTATACCGCATTTTAAGCCTTAGCTTTCCACATATTGATTTTGTGTCTGCTTTCCAGTTATTTATGACATGAACACTGTATACATGGTCATGGAATAAGGAGCATATGCATAAATTCCAGCTAGTAAAAACAGTGGAGTCTGGGACAGATTTTCAGTCTGGAGTCTGAGGGAGGAAAAACTAGCCACTGCCAGGATGAACCTTGCAAGTTTATGAAGGGGTTAAACAATACCTTTGCTGAAGAGCAGTAAGCTCGACCTATGATCAGGAGGTCCCTACGTTCTGGTTTCCTGTCTTTGTGGGGACACATGTCAAACTACACAGTGAGACTCCTGCACTATTGCTGGTATTCTCCTTCCATGACACTGCTTTTTTTCACACTTAACATGCTGTGAAAGTCCTCAAATATCTGAAGTGTTTTAAAAGCTTTACAAAAATTAAATGCTCCAAAAAAATTACATGATAGGGTTTAATACCGAAAGATAAGTGGCAGCTTCTCTGCTGGGTTTGCTGTTAGTTAGCTGATGCCACATCTTCAGTATTAGCAGGTAATTGAATTGTATGTCCCAAAAGCAGGGAAAAGGCTTCACCTTGATATTGCCTAGGCAAGGGTTTCGCCAATTTAGCACCTTTGTTATCATGTTCTTCAAAATCCTCAAGTCACCTCAGACATCCCAGTGAAATAACTGGGTCTGCAGGTTTTGAGTAAAGGTTTTCTGCACTCAGGACTAAGGACTAAGTATGGGAGAGAGGTTTTGAAAGATTAGCCCCAATCTTTTTCATCTGGAGATTTAAATTTAAATTATGAAAATTAATTTTCCAGTCTTGCTTGAGTCACAATTTTCCAGAGAAAAAAAGTCATTATAGTATCTGGCTTAACATGATGTTTTCACTATGATAAAATGGAGACATCACTGGCCCAGACCAGTTACTGTTGAAGAATTATGAGAAGTAGTTTGGGATGACACCAGGTCACATGACACCTGGTTTCTATTTGAACTCTACACCTGTCTGTACACTATAGGAAGAGAAAGAAAAGAAAAAAAAAGAAAAAAAAAAAAAGAAAAAGAAGAAAAGAAAAAGACTTCACTGTCTGAATAGATTTTACTGCAGTAAATGTAAGAAATGATTCATTTAGACCCACTACTGCTTTCGTTAAATGAAATGAAACTTTCATTGACTCCAGCTAACCCAGTCCTCTGACAGAAATAGAGGAGGGTTTAGCTATATTATTCATATAAGAAAAATCAGAGAATTTTGTCAGGTCTTAATCAGGTGCTGACCAAAAAAGACATAGAAGGAAAAATGAACCGAGCAGCTTATCTTTAAAGCACTGGCTTTGTTCACCATAGAGATAATATCACTGTACAATCTTCCAGTCACAGTTTTAAGGTTGGTTTCAAAAGGCTATGCATTAAAGGTGCTGAGAAGACACACGCAGATTATTCACAGCAATATAGAGGAGCCCATTCAGACAGTGAATTTTAGGATCTGTTTTGCTTTTGGTTACACCAGCTCAGCCCTAAAGCTCTTTGTGCTGAAGAGTGTCTGTGCCCATCCTGCACCTTCCAGCATCCACCTACTGCCTGTGAGCAATGCCATGAACAGCCTATAGATGTGTGGACAGCATGCCATGCAATAGCATGGACAGCCCTAAGACCACCCCAGGACTCAGTATACTATTACCTTCTCAGTCTGTTGCTGACTTCAGCCAGAAAGAAAAGGAGCTGGAACCCAGCAGGAGTCCCTCTTCATCCTTGCAGGCTTTAGACTAAAAGAAACAATATGGGGAAAAAAATGGATTTTCTCTTGGATTTTCTTTAAGCAAAACATTTGAAAAGGGAAGCTTTAAAAAAAGACAAAGAATTTCTTGATAGTTCTTAGCCCTCTGTTTAGATTTACCCTTTCCCAGATGTTGTTTCCCTAGGGAATTCTAGCAGACAGACCACGGATCATCACAGCTGGCATCTGAACAGTGCTGTGCAGTTAATAATGATTCACAACCACTGCACCCAATCTCACTGGCATTTGCCTCTGTTAGGACAGAGCACAAATGTGCTTGCAATTAGAAAGGAAGAATGTAACAGAAATGCTGTTTCTTTTTAAACAAGTAAGTGTAATTTTTCATGTAGACTTGGGACTGTGCCCACAAGTAATTTGCTTTTGTCGAATGGAACATGAAAACCACGCACCCAGTCCTGCAAATGATTACTCATGAGCGCAGTCTTTGCTAGCACAGGCACTGGCACTGAAGTCAACAGCAGTCTAGTGTGGGTAAGGATTACTCGTATGAGGAAGGGCTTTCAGGATTGGCCCCAAGAGAGGTATGTGAATACTCCTTCATGGGACATAAGCTTCAGGGAACTCAAAATAGGTTAATTCCATGCCTGATTCATTCCATGGACCATTTAACGAGAGCCTCTGGAATTGTGCAGTCAGTAATGAACTGCCAAGAACTAAAAGTAATCACTGCTGCAATTATTAAAATTTACACTTGGATTCTGCTACCTTTGCGGCAGATATGGGTCTTGAATTAAGTGGCCCAGAAATCCAAGGACTTCCCACAAACAGCTCAGCAGCCCTTTCAAAACCACAATCCTTTTATTTGCTTAACACCAGAGTTGTTGCTGCACAAAAGTGCTGTTATACTAGTTTGTTTTCTCACATTTTTAACAGGGTCTTTGCATCATCGAGATGCAAAAAAAAGGCTGCTATATCAGTAATAATTCTGGGGTGATAGATCATGTAGAGACTTTTTTTTTTATAAAAATAGTGAGTCTGATCATTCCTCCTGACCTGAAAACAAACAGCTTCAAATTTTCCCTTAGGGAAGTGCAATGCACTGCTGTATAACTTGTCCGTTCTTACACTGTGCCTGAGCCATGTAAGGTACAGACACATCTTTGGGTAGTCCTGTATTTCGTGTATTATTACCATTGCCAATCACGAAAACTTAGAGCAGCTTCGTTCTGTAAAGTGCTGAGCTTTCTGGCCCTGGTCCAGCAGCACAGGCTTGACTTTAAGCACATGCATCTCATTGGAGTTGATGAGAATACTCATTAGATGCTTTCAGATCAGCTGAATCTGATGGGCTTCACCCTAGGATACTTAAAAATCTGGAGGAAAAAACATAAGCTTTGCTTGTAGTTTTAGAAATGGGTATATTGTAAAATAGCAGTAAATGGGTGTAGCAGGTGCCTGTTGTTAAGTGTAGACCATCATCTCAACTTCAGTTCTTACAAAACACTGGAACAAATAATCAAATGAGCTGTTTCTGTAGACTGAGGAGAAAACAGAAGTACAAGAAAGAGTTGGTGCAGCTTTGTCAGAACAGACGATTCACAGGCTCTGTAGGAAATGCTCTGCGGCTGGCACTGGCGTACAAAGAGAATGTGAGTCAACTGTTCAACTACTGCAGAAAAAGCAAACGTGTCTCACTGAGTTTTATAAATAAGAGTGTATATATATGGGGAGACAGCTGAAGTGATCTTTCTGTCCCCCTTCCCACTGGAAAAGTCTCTTCTGGAGCAGTGTGGCTGCTTTTGGGCATCTTGGTGTAGGAGTTTAACCAAATTGGAGACCATACAAGAGAGAACAATGAAAATTATAAAACCTTTGAAAAACATGACTTGGGAGGAAAGGCTGAAAAGATTTGGGTTAGTTTTGCTGGGGGGAGCTTGAGGAGAATTCTGGTACTCAAGTATGGGACAGAGACAGCTAGGACAAGAAGAGTAAATAGCAATACAAAAGGTTCAGATTAGACATTAGGAAGAATATTCCAGTGCTAAAACTAGAGGAGGAGTCTGAGGAGACTGTGGTGCTCTGTAATCAGAAGTTTTTTGGGGCAGGTTAGATAAGCACCTGCCAGGGATGCTCTAGGTAGAGCTGCTGCTGCCTTGGGGCTGAATGAGCAACTGGGCAAGCTCCAAAGTCCCTTTCAGCCACAGCTTGCTTTGGCTCTATGCACTTAATGTGTCAGCTACTGTGTCCTACTGTGTACTGTGTGGGGGTCACACATGCAGCCTTTTACAGGACAAGGATCTGAGGCCCCAGACCGACAAAGTACTCAAATATGAAGAATCCTGTAGAAAAAAGATGTCCTCTTACCTGTTTGAGGTAAGTACACATCAAGAGACTTTGTTACGCTGGAGGTTTAGGGGCAGGTTATTAAGAGTGCAAATGTACCTAAGGATGGTACTACTAGACATGTAACTTGAATTGCCTATATTTCAATTGTCTGTTGAAAGCAGTAACACAAATATACATGTGTACACCTATATGTGCTTTGAAATATGCCCTGCTATGCCCTTGGTTTGACTACTGGAGGCTCATGCATGCATTTTTGAAGGGGGTGAGCTACCTGTAGATAGGGAACAGACCACTGTTGTCGTGGAGTAAAAAAGAACAGCAGAAAACTCCCAGGGTTATCCAGGACTTCAGGCTTTGGAGTCAGGCCTGCCTTCTCCCGTGTTTCTATGGCAAAGATGGAGGAAAGCATTATCAAAACAGAGACTTCCTCCCATATTCGATGTGCTCCAAGAGCCATTTTTCAAGGGGAGGACTGATCCTCTACGAAGAACTCAACATTTCAGATTTTCCCACTGTTATTTGTTCAGGTGAGAGTAGGCAACTTTATTATCCAGTCATAGCTGGATGGATAAAGTATAGGACGTGTATGGTTGTGTATTTATTAAAAAATTATTTTTTGTTAAAACTTCTATAAGTGCACACTTTAAATAGTAAGCATTTGTAATGAGACATCCAGAAAAAAAGGTGTAATTTGCGCATTGTGTCAATTATTCATTAGACAAAATATGACAACGCTAACAAGTAATATAACTTGATAAGCAAAATTTTGAAGTAATCCTCCAACACAGAAATCTCACGTTGTTGGTATTTCTAGCCCCACAAGCATCTTGTTCACACCATTCTGTTTAAAACAATATGCATGAAGTACATATATTCTCAAAGTAGATATTACCATGAGGGAATTCATCTTTGATTTTCAATCGTAGTGACTGAAAGGCATTCATCCTTTGATAAAACAAAGCCCATTCACACAATAGTGCACTTCTGGTTGAGTAATAGGGTGCAGTTCAGAAAATGCACATCTGCTGCTACCTGAGCCCTTGTTTGCCTGCTAGGCAACTCCTGGAACTGTGACCACTACTCTCAGCCTCCTTGGAGGATGACACTCACATAAAGCATAACATGTAGACAGCACAGTATTCCAATGTCCAAAAGTTAAGTTGGGGGGGGGGGGGGGGAGGGTGTCCAGATTTTTAGACTGCAAAGCTTAGGAGACGAGCTCCAGTCTGTCCTGCCAGGTGATTTTACTGAGGTCTACTGATTGCATTGGATTTCTGTAGAGGAGACACACTTTTGCTGCGGAACAGATGACAATCTAAGCACAAGTTCTGTAAACAGATACAATAAGAGACTGATAATTTAATGTGAACCAAGCTGTAGAGGGTTATGGATCTGAACTCATATTTCTTGATAGGCTCATATAGTGTTTTTCCCAGGGTAATAAATAGCTGCATGGATCAAACAGGTTTGCCCCAGGTATGCGGAAATATGGACAAGAGGATATGAGTTAATTTAACCATTTTGCTCATTTACAGCTGCCTAGTATTAAACCACACAGTGCTGGTAACCTGTTGTTTCCTTGATCTTTCTTATCCCTTCCAGGCTGGCCCCAGCTTTTTGTAAAACCCAGTCTTCCCACACAACCCTGCTGTAAAAGCTGCCTCTCCACTCCCCTGGGCTACTTTTCTCAGGATTATGAGAGATCTCCCATCACTTCATTGGCAACAGGGCTTGAAAACCAGAAAACCCCTTTGGCATGAACCTGGGCTGGGCTCCTGCCATCAGCTGAGCTGCAACGGCTTGGCACAACCTCTGTCTTTACACAGCTGGGTCCCAGGCTAGCTTTGGCCAAGGCAAAAAAAAAGCTGGAAAATCTTTCCCATTCTTTAAATAAAAGATGATAAAGAGGGCAGCATCCATGACATTATAAAACTTGGGCTGGGTTGTTTTGTGAGTTGGGACTGTTCTTGGGATGCATGCATCACTCTGCCTTTGTGCACAGGCATCAGCCACGGGTGGGCTTCCCTTCGGACCCTGGCTGAAGGATAACTTCCTTGGAAAGGCAGGCGATACTTGGGTTTTTGTTCTTTTCCCTCCTGGCAGAGAGGAATTCTGCCCTCAGACTCCAGCCATTCTCAGATAACTGTAGTAATAAAAATGGCTGGGAAAGTTTTAAAAGGATAAGAGAAAACAAAACCTTTTGATACTGATGAGCATGTGGGCCTTACATGGAAGAGTGTCCAATGATTTGAGGGGATTCTGGGCCAGACTACATGAACAGCATAAGAGCTCCTCTCTTGGCATAGGTAGGACCAGTGGCTGTTCTGTTATGCTGGGATATATATATATTAGAGTTGTTCATGTGGGTAAAGTGGTGAAAAGACAATCATTTTTTCTGTTATTGACTTTGTTCTGGTTCAACACCAGATTCTTCAGACATGAATAATTTTCAGGTGCTTTAGTTAGTGCCATATTCTTAGCCAGATGATTTTGTTGTCTTCTTTTTTTACTATTTTTATGTTGTTATTTTGGATTTTGCTTTGTGTTTGGTTTTTTTATTTTTATCCATACCTCTCCTATTTTCTACATTCAATGTGTCTGTTGACTACAGATATGGAACAAGTCCCTTATTGCTGCCACAAATCCTTATTTACTTGCTAGGCTTTGTGATGAGAGTGCCCCGCAGTACCTTGTCTATGAAAACAAATTGTTTGGGGGGTTCTGAAAGACTGTTTTATTCCTTTTTCTGTTGTTATAAGACAGGATCTAAATGCCTTGTGACTTTCTCCTGACTGACATAGGAAATGCAATATCTTTAATACACAAATTTAATGGAAAAAGATTGTTCTTTTCCCTGTAAGAAGCTGGGCTCTTGCTTGCTTATTTGGACCAACATGTTCTATTTTTAAACGATTTATTGTGCAGGCTGCATTCTGTATACGCAGTAGATTGCAACAGATGTGCATCTTCAGAGTATATTTCAGGCAGTGTTTTATTGTTAATATTAAAAGAAGCCTATATGTTAAAATAAGGAAAACAGACAGAAATAACATCTATTGTGTTTTACTAACATGCAGCAGACAACATGCACAGACAGGCATTATGTCTCCACTTATTGCTTACCTACTGAAGCTACCTCGTAACATCCCCATAAACTGTTACAACCAAATTTTGTATATGGCATTGTGCTTCCAAGACTGGGAGTATTATCATCAATACGGTTTGTTGCATGCAAGTAAGATGATCTAGAGGGCCAAATCCAGCTGGGTTGCTGGCATGCAGTATACAGACTGGTCTTTGTATTGATATCCTCTTAACTCAGGGCCCAGGGTTGTTTGATTTTGGTTTTCTGATGTAGCATTACCTGGTGCAAGTGGTACTAAAGAACTAGTTGTTAAGCTACGTGACATGAAATTTTCTTCATCGTGAATATGAAGAAGCTGAAGCGTTGCAGTCGATTGGGCAAACAAAAGTGTTTTTTTCACAGTATTCCAGAAAGATTCTACATATAAAATTCAGTTCATTCTCTTTAGCTGGAGAAGATATGTTGACAGTGTAATATATTTTAATTCTTTACATTATGTATCACAGGAAATTATTTTAATTGTTGCTTCCTGAGAAAATATTTCTAGGAATACACATCTTTCTGAGAAATAGCTTTGATGTTCTTGTGACCCTACAGCTTCCACTTTGTATAAAAATTCAGGAGCTTTACTAGCCGTGACATGAACTTTCGAAAATTAAATTATAAACCACAGCTTCTAATCATTTAACCCAAATTAATTTCAAGTTATGTTCTGGGTCTTAACATTCAAAATCTGAAATTCAGTCTGTCAGTTCCAAGATAAACCAATCAACAAGGAAACAAAAAAATACATGACTTGTGAAAGTGACAAATTAAATCTAGATCTCAAATTTCAAATATTGGATGTTCTCAGAGTTTCTAACAGTTTATAAGGAAGAATAATTCATAAAGTAATCTATAAATAATGTGAATAATGAATCCATTTGAGATTTTCTCAGTTGACATACAAACATTTGATGATCACAAGTGGTAGTGCTGTGAAAAATGTATTGTGTTTGTATCTCTATATAATTTGGTTGCCCTACAAGTTGTTCCTTGCAGTCCCCCATTGCCACTGGTTTTTGTGATGCTTCATTCCGCATTGGTATAACATTGTTGGAGTTGTGCCCTTGACAGCAAGGTTGACCCTGACCAGCAGGTGAAAATCTGGTTGTTAAGTATCCAACCCCTCATATTTACAATCATAGCAAAAATACCACCTTAAATACATATAAAAGAACTTAGAATCATTTAGGTTGGAAAGTACCTTTAAGATCATCAAGTCAGCTGTTAATCTAACACTGCCAAGCCCACCACTAAACCATGTCCCTAAGCACCACATCTACACATCTTTTAAATACCTCCAGGGATGGGGACTCAACCACTTCCCTGGGCAGCCTGTTCCAATGCTTGACAACCCTCTCGGTGAAGAAATTTTTCCTAACAGGCAACTTAAACCTCCCCTGGTGCAACTTGAGGCCGTTTCCTCTCATCCTATCCCTTGTTACTTGGGAGAAGAGACCGATCCCCACCTTGCTACAACCTCCTTTCAGGCAGTTGCACAGAGCAATCAGGTCTCCCCTCAGCCTCCTTTTCTCCAGGCTAAACAACCCCAGCTCCCTCAGCTGCTCCTCATAAGACTTGTGCTCCAGACCCTTCACCAGCTTCCTTGTCCTTCTTTGGACACGCTCCAGCACCCCAGTGTCTTTCTTGGGAGATGTTGCTTGATCAATCTTAGAAATTCATCAGGCAAGCTAGTAATTCTGTACCTGTAAAAATGGAACCTCTACAGAAAGCTCCTGAGAGTTAATATTTCCAGCCATTCATAAAGCTTCACTCAAACTTACTGTCTGTGCACCTTGTTCCTAAATTAATTAAGTCTCAAAATTATAGCAAACATCTGATTTTACATTAACCACATCCAATTACTGCCTAGGTCAATCAGTCAGATTCAGCTAGCTCACTCTCAGGCTCTTAATGATTTGCCCCAGATCCTATTTTCATCTAAAATAAAAAAAGGAGCCCAGGATGCAAATCTTCCGGGTGTTGTTAATTCTGATGGAAGAAGTTGATAACAAGTCAAATCCCTAAAAGGACACCGAAGGAGAAGCCAAAGACCTGGGGCTTCCAAGGAGGGAAGGACTGCAGACATCAGCAGTATATTTAACCATCCAGGAGGAGCTGCTGTAAGCTGAACGGTGTCAGACAAGTGACAAAGGGAGTCTTGGCTTACGAGGGTAGGTGAGCAGACAAAGGATGAGGATGGGTAGGGGATTTGGTTCTGGAGACTGCTTTTTTAGGGCGAATTAGTCATAACCCACATATCTAATTTATTTGGGAATACGTTCAGCTAACGTTTCCCCAACAGAAATAAATGACGCCAAAGAAAGCTGCTACCACCCGGACGCATGGCTGGCGGTGGGCGCCAGCCTCTCCTCCTGCAGCGCGATGTCTTGCGGGCATGTTACGGCCGCAGCTGTGTTTTCCGACACGCTGCCGCAGGTGGAGGTGCCCCGAGGTCTGCTCACCCCAGCACGGGTGAGCCCTTTGGCTCCATGCTCCACCCCAGCTCGGGAACACGAAGCCCCTCACTGAGCAACGGGCTGTCAGTGAGAATCATCCCTTTTTTTCTCCCGAGTGACAAATATGCTTGTCTTCTTGGGCACCACGTGATGAGACAGTAGTAAGTAACTGTGCTTCAGACCAGACGAAGGCACAACCATTCATGATTTTCCGTTTTTTGTCACATTAATTTGGGGGGGAGGGGAAGCAGGGCAGAGAAAAGGCTTTGAATCCAGACAGACATGTGTGCTTTAAATTATGTTTTGTGAATTGAAGCAAGGCAGATGCTTCCAACAAGCACACATTTTGCTGCTGTTTGCAAAGCAGACACACACTGGCACATGGTTGTAGGACATGAATTATACTTCTGTGCTTCTGATTTGTAACCACACCTGTATACCCTTAGAAATGCTAATAGAAAAAATATGAATTTAGGCACAAAGGAAAATCTAATAAGAGGAACATTTGAATGGGTAAGGAAATGTCTATTCCCCCCCCATACCCCCCTAGTCATTAGGACTGGAGGAACATGCTTATAGTAATTAGGTAAGATTGATTTAGAGGCCGAACACCACCCACAATTTGTGTAGTCTGGGGTCAGGCAGGCAGCTGCAGAAACCGCTCAGCTAATTATGAGAATTCACTGTTCGTTAATAGAATCTCTCTCCACAAACAGCAGCTGTGTGTTTGCTCACGCAGATTATTAATTCTGGCCTTGCCTCAGCTGCAAGTTTCTGCTGCGTCGAAAGGAATCCTCTGATAGAAGTGTCAGTTATCACCCAAGCGATGCCAGGGGAGAAAGAAAAAGCAGAAAGAAAGGAGAATATCTTCTAATCACAGGTGGATAAAGATTTTTTGCAGATACCTTCCTTTTCTGCCTCTTACTCCCAAACAATTAAATGCCAATTTTGGAACTCATTAATCTGTAGGCAACCTAGCGAGATCTAATTTATACCTGTCAGGAGCAATGGGCAGCAGCTAATAGGAAAATAATTGCAATATAAGTCTGCTTTCCCACTTGATAGTATGCTTGTTTTTAATGACAAACCATTGATATAACAGCATCAGAACATTATAAAAGATATTGTCTACATCAGACCTACAGCTAGGTGCGCCCTCCTCTTAGTAACGTGTTTAAAAAAAAAAGTGCACACTTGTATTTTTCTCAAAAAATGAACAGAAGCAACTCAACAAATGTGGCATATGATCATTTGAACATATAAACTTCGGTTTCTTAGCAAATGAGAAAATAAGGTCAGCTTTATATGTAAGATACCATATCTCACTACGTAGATGGATATAAAATATGCATATAAATGATTTGCTGTAAAATCAAGATTTGAGTAAATCTTGGCTCAGTCAAAGTAAATGCTGAAACTCATCTTCATGTTAATAAGGACATCAATGCTTCCTGGGTTCTTAAATTTTATAACCATATACAATATTAGGGCTTTTTTGGAGAGCTGAATTTCCTCTCTGTATTATATCAGTGTCATAGGACAAACTAGCTGGTATTCAGGTAGGGTCCCATCCTGCAAAATTCAGAAACATTCTCAGGAATGTTGACATATCTGTGAACAGAAGGTTCCTGTTGTGAAAGATAAAACATCCATATTGTGCATTTGGATGGAGATGTGTGGGAGGCATGCAAAATATACCCATCTGCACAAGTAAAGGGGAGCAAGATCCCCATCTTTACATTACGTTGCCTTGTGAAATAGGTACGTGTCATGTTTGCTTAGACCATTTAACTAGGCCAGGATATAAAGATTTTCTTTGCAATGTTACAGAGCTCAATTTAATGGTGAGTGAGCATCAGTGTGAGGAAACACAACTGATGCAATGATTTAGTAAGAGCTGTATTCTTGTAATAGATATAGCATACTGTTGACCATTGGAAAATTAAACTGTTGGGCTGGTGGTAGGCAAACCAAATCCAGTTAATCCCCGGTATATCTCTGTTTATTTCAACACTGCAGCAAAGTTGCCCCAAATACAAACTTGGTCCAATGTGGTTTGCTGCTTTAAATGCTGGTACTCAGAGAGGGGACAGCATTGGTCAGCGGACTGGGATAATGTGAATATAAAGCCCTCTAACAAATGCTTTTGAAAAATATGGTTTTTTTCCTACAAAAGTGACATGGAAAAAATCCTCTGTGTAAACACTTTGGGTTGGTTTTTTTTTTCCCCACTAAAATAAATATTTCGATATTTGATTTAGGGTTTTTTGAGAATTCCTCATAGTTTCTGTGAAAGCAAACAAAAATGTTCATGTTCACTCATCTTTTTTCATGAGGGGAAACATAATTTTGTGGCCAGCTCTTTCTTCCTGAGTCCTAGATTTGTGATTTTTCAAATATAAATGCAGTCTAAATTGGCAGTTGAATTATTCCAACTTCCCCTCAAAGCCTTAATGTAACTATTTCATGATAAGTCTTGTAGCTACATGCAGGCAATTGCACAAGGAAATGCCAAATCTTTCCAGACATCTTGAGCATCTGTACAAATCTGGTCCTTATTAGCAAAGATCTATTAACAGAGAAGGTTATGATAACTTTTTCACTAGAAATGACCTTGCCCTATTATTCAACATGTATCAACTTGCACATTTTAACTATTCTTTCTTGCCTTCTAAAGTACTGATACCCTATTAATAGCAATGAGGCATCAATCCTATGAAAGACAAACTGTAATTAATTTTTTGCAGCACTTATGCACATCGGTGTGATTACTGTTTGTAAGTATTCAGGGATCAGTAATGACCACTCTGGACTTGTGAAAGTAATTTGCGTGAGTGAAGGAATAGCTGCAATACATTTGAATGTTTTTTTTCTATTACTGAATGTTTGTCATTCATGTTACACCACGGAAGTCTCCTTAGGAGATTTGCAGGCATATAAAATGCCTAAGTTAGGTCTGACTGTGAATTTAAAGTGCATCAGAACACCTATCCTCTGGAATAAACCATGGGTTTGGGGTAACAAACTCATTTAGTTATGTTAAGGCAGGAAAAAAGAAAGTGGGATTTGAATAAGTACAATCTAACTTTAAAAAAAAACAGATTTTTTTTCCTTGTGTTGAGATAAATCACAAAGTTAAACATGATTTTTGTAACGAATTCCAAGTTGATTTTTTTAAGGCATAATTTAAAGGGTATCTACGTGGTGACTCGTTTTATATATTTAAAGGCCTGGGAACATTGCATAGTTTAGTCATTTATTCTTTACCGTGAACTTCCAGATGTAAGTGTAAAATAAAAAGTCCTTGTAAAGCTAATCAGCTATTTCAGAATCCCCCCCACAAAGCTAAAACATCAAGATTTAAAAAAAAAAAAAAAAAAGGCTTCCCAGGTCTAATGCAGTAACAGAATGATAAAATCATTTAGCTTGTAGATTGCCATTCCTGTGAGGGTTTTTTTATCATAAGTCAGAAATTCAGCTGCTGTTCCTGTTTCTGGGTTCATGAACATTGTCAACATATTATACCTTAACCTTCCATTTTCCAGTTTTTGTTCTGCATTTTTGATTTTATTCTTTGAATTTCATTCATCCTCTGCTTAGAAACCAGATTTGACAAGAAGACCATGTTTATTTTGGTTAATGAATATACTTACAAAAAATATCCCAGCAGACCTCAAAAGTTTTACTAAGAAAGCTTGCCAGGAGACATTTGCAGGCACAGACCACAGCACATCTCTGACGTTCCAGTTGCTGAATTGGTCCCCAACACGGATTGGGCCCAGGCCAGTGAGGGCTTGTCCGCATGGACTTTGATAGCAATGCATACTTTGTAGATAAAGTCTCCTTTCTAACATCTAGATATCTCTCTTCCAGGGCTCAGACTTGCAGTGGTTTATATTGTAGCCTGGCTTCACTCCGTCACCATTCCTTCTCCTTTCTCCTTGCATACCTTTCCATGCCACTCTCCATATTTCTCTATTAGAGTCAGTCTTGCTAATGAATTAAACACCACCTTGCTTTCCTACACACAGTCAAACTACTCAACATATAGCACTATTTAGCAGTTTTTAAAAGATTTCTAAGCAAGTGCTTACAGTCACACCAGGGCAGAGTGGGAACAGCCTTGAGTTGTTTGGGAGAGGGAGCAGGTAGCCAAGAGTTCCTCTTTCAGCTCGCATGTCTGTGACTTTTTGAAGCAGAAAGTTTAATGGCTTCTTTTTCTACAGCCTTGAAACATTCCAACAACATATCACTGAGTTTTATCATCACCACTCCCATTTAGATGGTCAGGGATTTGAAACGGCTGCTATTACATGGTTTGCAGTTTTCATGCCAACTTCTAAACACTGAAATATCTGTTTGTGCAGTAGTTACTATATATCACTAATACATGGCTTAAACTGTATGTGAGCCGGTTTTCCCAATAGGAACTTATGTAAACAAGTCTAAGGACATATCATACTTTAAATTGTAAAAAAGACATAAATACTGCTGAATTATGATGCTCTAGTTTTCCTATTATATCAATATTTTTATCAAGTGCTCAAAACTGAAAAGTTCTCAGAAAACCTAAGCCTTTCTATCATTAACATGTTATGCAATTTCAACATAATTCATTCCTATTGGAAAAACACTGTGAAATAGAAACTATGTTTATCACTTCACCATGTAATCCTTCTCTAAATCTATTGCAGTACTCTTGCAACTTCATCAAAGTTACTCCTTCCCTTAGTTTCATTTACACTTACAAGTATTTTACTTAGCGCAGGTTTTCTAATACCAACATTTGTTGTTTGTGCATCAGGTTGCCAAGCCCTTTATACAATGGGAATAATTTCAAGATTATAATGATATCCCCTGAAATAAATTATTTAATATATTTCTTGAAAAAGGAAGCAAAGGAACTCTTCTGGGTAATTGGTGTGCAGTAAGCCACAGCACCAGTTGTATATTCATTTTTCTCCAATGTATGCAATTATCCACTCAGCCTGTATCCATTAATATTATTTTTCTTTCTAAGCTGGAAGTATATAAAGCCATTAGAAAATAATCCAAAGAATTCTATTTGCTGAATAAATTTTAATTTGCATGGCACCAGGAATTTTTTATTAATGGGAAATAAATTATTGCAATCTTATGGAAGGCGACAAGTTAATAGCTTTGTGAAAAGTAATGGAGAGAAAATGATCTTGAAAAGGTCAGGTCTCCTGTCACAATGTCTTTATGCACAATTAAAACAAGTCAAGAAAGTGGCTATATAATCAGGACCATGAATATGCATTATATCCTAATGAGAGTGTGAAGATGGAGATGGGTTAGTGCTAAAGTCATGGTGAGGTGGTGACATAAAAATGGTAATTTGTGATGTAGTATTTAACTACGTGCTTCTGTTCCCTTTGGGAGAATTAACTCGTTGCTACCTGGCTATTCATTATTTTACCTTTACCAGTATACTAAGTGAGAAGAGACTTCTCTGCAGGAGCACATATACACATAAGATGTGATTTACCCTTATCTAAAGACTCACCCCATAGTTATGATTGTAAATCACAAAATATCTCTCTGATATCACTGCAAGAACTCCAGAATGTTTGTTATCATTGTATTTTTAATTATTGAAGTTGAAAGGCATTTTCACATCGCAGAGTAGATTTAATATATCATAGTTCAACCTTTCTAAAAGTATTTTATTTCCTAAGGTGCTCCTGTGCCAGGCAGACATCCACCTTGAAGTGGGAGCTATTGTAATCCTCCATGGCTCTGGCAGCATCCGTGCATGGAGGAAGAAGTTCTGCCCTTCCACGTGCATGTTTTATGCCACTCTCCTCTACTGCCTCTCAAAAAGAAGAGACAGGACTTTGCAAAAGTAGAAGAGGAGGGCCATGCCTTTGTTTGTGACTACACCCCAGTTCCTGTTAGGAAACCTGTTTTGAAATATGCCTGGCTAGAAATAAGCCTCTATAAGAATAAATTAACTTACCTTCTGAAGCACTGAATTTCCTCCTGGTAATGGCTGTTTCAGTGGTCCCAGTGCTGCTGATGGGTGCTATTGAGTCATGGCGACTATTCTACATTGTAATTGAAAATCAGTATGAACATTCTGATTCAGTGGTCATTTAATAAAAGATAATGGTCACTGAACAATGATTCTGATTAGCTAATGGCAATTTAAAGGTTTATAACACCTCTCACAGCAGTGCTTATTTGGGTATGCTATTAGAAGTTACTCCCTAAGAGCTTGGTTTATGCTCAAAAATAGGAACAACTAGCGGGGGAAGCAGATGCAGCTGGCATCCTATAATGCTCTGTTTGGGTGGCAGAGTCGTATTCAGTCCGTGCTGATTAGATTTCCATAGATGGGCATTCAGCCCGTAGCTCTTCCCATATATTGGCTCGCTTAGTCTATACTTTTCTTGTTTGCTGCTTGCTTCTTTGCCCATCATACTATAGGTTTCTTAACTAAATAATCATCGGATATTATAAACAAGAATAGATTTATGTGGTTTTGTGCTGAAATGCTCATCAGGATTTTTTTATACTTTTGGTGTTATGAGATTAAGCTCCAAAACTTACACAATGAGCAGAAAATAATAGGCTACATATACAATTTACACTTTCATGTCCTGTCTGGTCATCAGGGGTCAGTGAATTAAGGAGCCGGACCTGTCACAGCATCCTCTTTAGCCTTGAGCCGGCTTCGCCATCTCCCTGTTTCCAGCTCTCCCATCTGTAAGAAACCAGTCAGGATGTTCCTTAACTGGAATTAATAATTTCAGCCTAATTGTGGCCAGAGCAGATATGGTATGGCACCCACAGTTACCTCCTACCACAAATATGAGAGAGTTTCTTCCCTGGGATCAGACCTGGCAGCATTTATGGGTATTCAAAAAGCTGAAGCAGCAGGTGCAGGGTTGTAAACAAAGTACCTGTACCACTGGTGGGGTTTGTCATTACAGGTCCTCAGCAGACATTTCGCTGTCCATATAGCTATGTATTTTTGGTTTGATGTCGTCTCATAACTGTGTGGTTGGTTGTGGTGACTGTGGCCTCAGTCCATGTCATCAGACCTGGTTGCAGTATCCAGGCTTTGAGGTTTCTAAACAGGAATGTGGAGCTCAAGCTGCCAGTTTAATGTGTGCTTTGAAGATGGAGGGCAGTGCTCCTATTGAAGGAAACACTGAATCAAGGAAACTGGTAAAAGTGAAGTGCATGAACTTCGAGAGTGAATGGTGTTTTCCTGACTCAGCACTCTTCCAGAGGTCTGTGAGATTATCTGAGGCTGATCTCCAGCCTTAGAAGTGCTTTCCACAGAGTATGTCTTCGTGGTACAATTTACCTGCAGAGGTCCCTGAGCAAGTAAATCTTCAAGTTATTGATTCTAACCAACCATTTTACGCAGGTCTGGAAGTAAGGCGGTCACAGTCAGAGAAGCAGGTTTTATTAACTTGGAGTGAGAGCCAGACAAAAGGTGTCTTGCAAATTCTTGACCCAGACTGGCATAAATGCAGGCACGCCGGCACCGTGGGTGGCTCAGCACCCCGTGCGCACAAACATCCTCCTCCCAGCTTGGCATGGGCAACCCAGCAGAAGTGCCTCCGCTCTCTCTGTCTAGGCAGGCCTCTTGCTATAATGCTTCTTGGCTTCAGCATGGTTTACTGATGTGCTTCAGGAGATGGATGGGGAGGAATGGCCACTTATGCTACCAGCCCCTGCCTCCCTCCAGCAGGGCAGGGCAAAGCACTCATTCGGTCCCTGTCACATTATCCCAGCTTGAAAACCAAGTCATTACCCTGAGATTTGATGGACAGAATTTCTAAACATCGACCAGTCACTTCAGCAATGGGCTCAAACTTTCTTGGAGATGTCTCCATTATATGAGATGGTATATCTATATGCTGATGAAGTTCAGCTGCATTTCTCATTTTCTACTGACCCCATACATTTGGTTTATGTGCTGTTGAAATACTTGGATGGTATTTCCAGGTACCTCGGTTTTACTGTGGGGAAACAAAAGTCTCACCAAGTAATGCAGATGGGAAGAAATCATCTGCATTACTCACACTGCTGGTTTTGAAATTAACTGTGGTGATTCAGGGGAAAAAAAATCCAAATGTTTAAATGGATAGTTCAAGGAAAACTTTCAGTTTTGGTACAGTTATGGTAGAAAAAAAAAAAGAGAAGAATGCGAGATGCATATGGAACGCCACAAAATAGACCTTTTTTCTTTGGAGTTATGATGGCTTTCCCTCAGATTAAATCTCATCTTGAATTCTTGCCATCCTAACTAGAAGAAGTGATATAAAGAATCCAGAGGCGGCCAGTGAATATCTCTAGGATGGTGGAGAGGCTTCTGTAAATACCAGAATGGTTTGTTGTTGCTGCTGCTAGCGGTAGAAACAACAGTAACATGCATAGCCCTGGTGCTTAAGAACTGCAGTTGTGCACCAGGACCCTGAGCTTGAACACCATTGTACAAATACTCAGTTCTGAGTAGACATGTACAAAAAAGGTTATGAGCTAGGCACAGAAAATGAGTGGATTACAAAAGACACATAAAATGCTTTGAAAAGCAAATTGAAAAGTAAATTAAAATACCATCTTATCAAAAATGAGGAAAGAGCTAAAAAGTTGTAGGGATAAAACATTTAATCTAAAACAAAAAGATATGATTTATGCAATATGTGCTGACCTTGTGAAACTTATTGCCTCAAGATATTGTTTATGTGAAGAGCTTAATAGGATTTTAAAAATGAAGATTAAACTTCCATATAGGTAAAAGGGAACATGTGTGTCCCTTAAATAGGTAAAAGAGAGTCAGAAAAGAACTTCCCATTAAAGTATCTTTCACAAAACTTCATGCCAGCAACTGCTGCCAGGAGGAACATGACTGTGAGCTATTTCACAATGTCAGCACCTATGTTTCTGTACAAAAGAACTGTTCCTCATTCCCTGCTTTCTCTTTTCCTTTGCCAACAGCCCCTCCTCAACTTTCCCAGCACATCATTTTCCCTAGCGATGCCGTTAAATTTTTTGAATGTACATGAGGGGGTATACGGTGACCTGATAATAGAGAGGGGCTAGAAACCAGGAGAAGGCTGATAGCCAGCTATCTTGAAAAAGCAACTTGCCCTATCTCTATTTCATTTACCATTGAACTTCTGACATGCTGCCCTGCAATTTCCACTCAACTTTTTTTTTTCCACGTGCAAGTATAAAACAGCTGTACTTAAGTTGTGTGTTTTCCCTCTAGAGGAATGCTTTTCATGTTGTTTCTAAAACTCCTCTCTCTCAAGGTGAATGTGTGCCAGTTAGGCACAGTCAGAGGTAACAAAGTGCCACACCACTATAGAGAGATCTCGAGAAAATATTGTGATTAATAGGGGATCCTTTCCATGGGTTTCAGCCGTCAAGAATGACAACATCCCTCTGTGACACAAACTTAGATTTTTTGCTTTGGCATAAAACAAATTCTAGATTTATTTCAGACTAATAAATAACTTAGATTGTTAGTGCTTGCTAAAAATTAGTTAATATGCTCAAATATTTCCTAGTATTGAGGTCTTGAGAAATGCCTGCAAAAAGGAATTATGAAAACAGCATGCACAAGCTAAAAAGGAAAGTGTGTGTGTATGCACATATACATATACATGTGTGTATATATGTGTGTGAGTGTGTGTGTATGTATACAAATATAAATTTCCAGTTCCTGGCTCTTTGTGAGGAACTAATTCAGTCTAATAGATGAAGTGTTTGAAATCTGAAAACAGTGTTTTGATGGTCAGAGCAGCAAAAGGGGAAGGTGTTAAATATGGCTTATTAGCATTTTATGGAGAAAAAGAAATTCAGAATCCTCCTGAGACCAATAGAGAGAGGGAAAAATACAGTACACATGTAAATTAACAGCCAGCAATCCTCGTACCTAAGGAAATATCCGCAGGACATCTTAAATCATCTAGAATTTGGGTATACTCATTAACCCATGGGAGTTAACCATCTGGCAAGTAGAATACAATGCCCTAACTAGTGTTGTTGTGTTGTTGTTTTATAAATCAGGTTGGATCCAACAGTACTGCTTGCTGAATGGAAAGTATATAGTCATTAACATCATGTCCATTGCCAGATCACAATGCATAAAAATTATATCTAGCACAAACAAAGAAGTCATCCTCAAAGCATTATTACAGTGTCCATAGCTTTGATAGAAGATATGATACAATAACTTTGTGTTTAAGTACATTCCTGTAAAGGTTTCCCCTTTTAAAAAGTAATGACAGTATTTACTAGAACACATGCACAGATTTATATCTGATATCAAATACCGCAAATATAAAACAAATGCAAATGAAAGCCATCCAATGTCTTCTCTTTCTAGACTGTATTTTGACTGAAAATTAATCATATAGTAAATACACTTAAATTATCTCAACTCATGTAAATGTTATACTGACACAGACACAGAAAGGGATATTTATTAAATTTTATTGTAATTACAATCAATGTTGTTATTTGGACTTTGTTGTCAACAGACAGAAACAGCAACCATTTTCCATGTATGTGCATGAAACATCAATGCATCCTCCTGAACAAGGTTTGCTGACACTTGTGAGCACCTGAAAAACAAGTTGGCAGTGCCCACTGTGCTTCTGCATGAATCATCATGGGCTTGGAGGAGGGTAGCGTGAGGTTGGTGGCAGGTATGAGACCTATTTCTAATCAAGCACGAGATAACTGAAATCATGTTCCATTGTTTCCAAACGTCTTGTGAAAGAATTCAGAGAATTCAGGTTTAACTTGTGTTTGTGTGTACATGCACACATGAGTGTGATTAGAGCCACAGCAGAGTGAGACAGCGCTAAATAGGGGAAAACATGCCCACACATCGCTGTCTGCTTCTGTCCTTCTGTTCCAGGAATAAGGACTGGAAGGCCATGGTGGCATCATGGTCAGCAGGTTCTTTGGCAGGAAGTGAAACAAGCCCAGTGGAGCAGGGTCTGCCCCAAGCACCAATGAATCTTGTTATGGTTTTGCTTTTTGTCATGCCCTGTCTGATCCTGTGTGCACCTGGTGCCACACAAGCATAGGACAAAATGAGCTTGCTGGCCCCAAAGTGCTCAGACTCTAAGAGAGGATGCAGGAGATCAATCTAGACAGATGGACAAAAGAATACATGAAAATCATGGGAAAGCATTGATCTGAGTGATGCACTGTGAGTATAATATACCAACTACCAGAAACAAAGGGAAAAGCTGAATACGGAAAGTGCTACTGTGAAAAATGAAGAACTTTGTCCTATGGTGACTGTACGCAGTAACCACGTGACTAGAATTTCATTCCTGACACTGTCTGTAGTCTTGATTGGATTAAATTTATTTTTAAAGACTTATCCAATTTCCCCTTTCTCCATTTCCTTTCCCTCGTGATGTTGCCACTCTATTAATAGCCTCTCTAGTGAGATCCTAGGGCAAGAAGTGAAGAAAAATATTGAGCCAGATCCTCATTGGTATAAATTAATATAATTCCACTGACCTCAAGTTATTCCACTAGAGTATCCCAGAGTATCTAATTATAAAGATAGGTTAACTTTAACTAAGCAGCAAATATATTATCCAAATTGGAATTTGTCCGGGATTTGGTTTTGGATACTTAAGTCATTAGTAAAGCTCCACAGCATCTTCAGCTAAAATTTATCTTCTAAAAAAAAAAATCCCATTTTATCAGAAAAGTACCACATTTGGTAGGAATATCTGTTGGAGCACAATGCAAGGACACCCGTTTATTATTTACTGAGAGAATAGATGCACCTTGGAAAATCCTGAGAACTTTCTGTTCAAGTATTGCTCCAACATTCCCCAATTTACACAGTTAATACAGAGATTGTGGGCTCCTCACAAAAGTGATTAAAAGCAAACAAGTGCAAACTGTCTGATTTTGTGAAGTGTGACTTTTCGTACCATGCAACTTACTTGTTATAAAGCTATGGACTTGCTAATAGGATCGTCACTCCAAACAGCGCTTACTAGAAATCTCACTTTCCATATGTCAAAGCTGCGATGACTTTATCCTACGAAGAACTCACTCACATGCTTTGCTTGTTTCATAAATGTAGTTTTATGGACCCTCTTTAGTATTTGACACTAAGATCTCGAAAATCTGAAACACTCAGATGATCATCTAAAGAAACACTTTAGAGTCCATCATTTTTCTGAAGTATTTATCATAAGCTGTTAGGAGGAGAATTAAAAATGCTAGTGGAGTTGACTGGGCTTTTAAGATTTGTCACTAATCTATTTGTGTAAAGAAGGATCTTGTAATATTCACTGCCTGCACAAATATCAGTCGCCTGTTCTTATTTTAATCTGCAAAACATATGATCGAGAAGACAAATACAAGTCATAAAATGGGAAATCACTTTTCCAGTGAGTCTATAAAATTAAAATCATTACAACGTAAAACCGTTCTTAGGAAAATAGGTCCTAGGATTTGAATATCATAAAATATCAAGTGCATTCTGCCTTGCCCAAAATAAAAGGTCTAAGATTCCCTTGAGCCTCTGGAGATATCAAAGTCCTCATCCAATTCCCAGAGTACTACGACCTGGATGCTTTTGAGTGCCATCATTCTTACACCACTGCGTAACTGTCTGTAATTAAACCAACATACCTCCCTATGAAGAGGAGATAATATGCCTGCTTCATCTCAGCACTGAGGTGGGGATGCTCCTACAAGCTGTGGTTTCTAGAGCAAACACTGAGTTCAAACCACTGCAGGCTGTTAGGAATGCAATAGGGCATCCTACAGCTGGGAATGTGGTGCACAGCACAGCTAAAAATAAATGCTTCTGGTCAGGTTCATCACTTCCTCTCAGCTCATAGTTGTGGTATTGACCGAGTTAACTTTTTTTAAGGGTTTGTTATCTTCGTGGGTGAATAAGATTAGTTTACAGGAGATACCATTTCTGTAATCTGTACAATTAAGTGTATGCACTAAGAGTAGCAGAAATGAATCCATCTAAATCCCTCAAGGAACAGAGCGTGTCAAGTAAATGTATGAAGAAGGCTAAGCAAAAGGTTTTATAAAAATCTCCTTTAAACCCACCAGGGCCAAGAACTTTCCCTTGGGGTAGATTTTAAATTAGTTCATCTTTTCTCTTTTTCTCTCCTAACTGCAGGGAGATTCAAGAAACCTCCCATCTCCCATGCAGATCACTGAGAGAAGTTGAGAGAATAGAAAAATGTCTGTTCATCTGTGTATAATGCCCGGCTCTAATTTTCTATATAACTGCTCATAGCATTTCTGAACTATTAAGCTTAATAAGGTCTCATGGGTCTGTATGTATGTGAATGTTTTACCCTACAGAGCTCCCCTAACTGCTATTATGACTGTAGGCTTATACTGAGAAATCAGCAACCAAACACGTAACCTCCCCATCTTATCCCCCCTACTGGTACAGGCACTACCTAGTAAAAGTGATGGATATCTGCGTTTTATAGATTATGAGTGAGTTTGCAATGGTCTGTAAAGTGGCTCCTTGAGGCAAAGAGAGGGGTCGGCTAAGTCTATTATCTGTTTTCCTAATCTTCTAACTTTGCTCTCAAGATCAATCCATTTGCTATAGCACTCATTCTTCCTAAGAATGGTAGAAAGATAGGGCCCCAGATAAAAGTCTTTTCAGAAGCTTATCAAGAGCTGAGACAAGAGGAGAGAGGAAATTCTGGGAATATATTAGTTTCCACATATAATGGATATGAAATTCAATGTACTGAACAGATGCTTGATCTTTAGTTTCTAACTTTCACTGTTAAAATTTAGCTTCAAAGATTATAAAAAGATGAGATCTACCAAGGTCTGGGTATTTACTTAACAAAATAAAATACAAATAAAACAAAATCCAGGAAGAATTATGACAGAGCTGTCTGGTAATTTTTTGTATAAATGCTTTTCCAGCGTAAAATAGAATATTCAGAGGCATGTTTTCTAAAAGAAATTTTCAGTTCTACCAAAACATTTCAGGTTTTCTACTTAAAAAAAAGTAAACTACTTCACTGCAGATTGAATCAACGTAAATCAAAACACCTGCCTCTGAACACATTGACACATTTCATGTGAGACTGGTTCAAAATTAAGTTTCAGCCTTCAAAATTGCACTGCTGCTGTTGTCTAGGCACCTTTCTACCACTGCTGTTAAAGCAGCAGACTGCTGCTGTTTTCCTTTTAGGTTCTGTGTCGGTCTGATGGTAGGAAGGACTGATCATATTCTACCAGGGGAGATTAAAAAAAATAAAATAATATTCTCCTAATTGTCTAGTAAGCTTTTTTGATTGCAAAGTACAAATTTAGTCTGTTGGCAAAGACTTAGTGAATTGTTTAAATCTGATAGCAGCAAGGAGGAGTAGTTAAGTTCAGTTACAGTAGGATAAATCAATTTGAGCAGTGGATCCGGAAATATTCAGTCATACCAGGTTGAGACAAAAGTGGACAAGATGCCAAGGGGCAAACCTCCAGCAGGAAAATATCTGTTTCTTTCCAGATGCCCTTGAGTAAAAGGGTGGTCTAAAGTCTTTGGTAAGCAAGTACCTCCTTTCTTTTAGAGGATTTAAAAGATAATGTGACAAGAGTTTAGTCCAAGCTGCAAATTAATACCAGTGAAATCTCTGCTTCAGGTGCATTTGAATACGGGGGATGTTAATTTGTGGCATATCATTCCAGCCATCCTTATGTCCAGCTGCATTTGCCTGTATGTCCTGTTCCAGCCACCTTGGGATCTCTCAGCACTAACTGCTCCTATGCTTCCCAGCATAATATACCAGAAAAAACATTTGCAGCTGGTAATGTCTACATGGCCAGTGAGCAGAGATTTTTGCCAAATCTCCAAATCTCCTTATTTTCCTTTTTCTTTTTTTTTCTCCATCCTGTTTATCTGCTCATTTAGATAGACCTTGACCATGCTCACTCTCAAGCATGTTGTTTTTTTATTTGTTTGCACTGTGAGAAGAACAACAACATAACCCTATTCGTTGGATAGTCAACTGTGAATAATGTAAAAGAAATATAAATATGCCCATTTCACAGGTTTGAAAACTTATTAAAGTACTCCCAGATCTTTGTACTCTGTAAAAAGTGTTTACATAAAGTATGAGAAGACTACTTTTCATCAGCCCCATAATTTCAAATATGAATTCTCTCTTATCCATATTAGCAGACTAATATCTCACTGTCTCTAATGCCAAAATATTTTGAAGTATCATTTCCCACCCTTTTCCTTTCTGTTCAAGAGGGGTTTCTACTTTTTGAATTGTCAGATCCACCTACACACTTGCCAATCAAGCATAAGATCTCTTAATTTCATTTATTAAAGAAATTAAACTCCCCTTTCCATTGAAATAACTGTTCAACATCCAAACTGTGTCTGATTTCAGAGAAAAATTAAGTTTATTTATGCATATCAGGAATCCTGAAATGCAGGGAGCATTTGTACCTGTCTTCATGGTTTACCGACTGTGACTTTCATAACAACTCAAACAGTAACTGCCTTGCAGGACAGGCTCCACTAAAAAGCAAAGGTAAAGTCAATAATTCCTTGCAACTGGAACTCCACTACTTGGCAGTGATAGGTTGACAGTTGGACTTGGTGATCTTAAGGGTCTTTTCCAACCTTGACGATTCTATGATTCTGTGATTCTATGATTCCACCACTGCGTAAGGGTTTTTCGTTAATTTACTGAAAAAATACATAAAATATTGCAATCTATAATGTTTGTTTTTATACAGGCTTCAATGAGAAAGATCCACCATAGATTTTATTTTCTTATAAATATCTATTTAACGGTTGGACTCGATGATCTTAAAGGTCTTTTCCAACCTATATGATTCTATGATTCCATTTGAACTCATTTTAACATGACTCAGCAAAGAGGACTTATTTTTCTGTTAATCCCATCAACCTTTTACTGTACCAATAAGAATATCAGCTGAGAGAGAGAGAGTGAGCATCTGTGTATGTCTCAGTTGCAGTTTGGAATATACTTTATTGATTCACTTCTTCCATGTAGCTAACAAATACATTGCCAGTTTCCTTACAAAACAGTTTGATCATACCAAGCAAGCTTTCTTTCCACTGTTATACCATTGAAAATGGTATATTTCTTCAATACCTGTTTGCAGGGGTGGAGCCACAGGCAGTCTTACAAATGAGACCTACTTTACTCCTCTCGAAGACACTGATTCTTTTTGAAAGACCCACAAATATAAAATGCATTGAATGAATTGTTAACCCAGGGCTGGATGCATATTTTAATTAGAATTGACCCTGATCCAAAAATCTATGAAGCAAATAATCTCAAATACTTAAGATATTGTAAAAACTAGTCCAGATTTCACTCCTACAAGTGATTTCTCACTTGATGAGGAATCCAAAAATGTCTGGATCTAGATCCCATCTTCTTTCCCAGCCCAAACAGCACACCATTCAAAACCTTGATGGAAGTATGACCTAAGCCCAAGCTTTTTGGGCAATTCATTCTTTGTATAATTTTATTAACTTTATTTCACGGTCCTTGAAGTTGACACTTTGTCATTCTTTTAAGTAAAATCCGCACACAATATGAACTGGCACCTCCCATACTCAGAGTGAATTAGTGCCACTATGGGCTGGGTACCACTCTCATTCTCCAGTATCACCACAGATAACTAACTGCAGAGAAGTTAAGAGCTGTGCCAGTAAAGAGCATAATAAAGTAAAATCAGCATGTTTTTGGAGAGTCAGGTGTTTGATCTGCATCATTTCTTTAAAAAAAAAAAATAAAAAGAAAGTGTTAACATAACCATCAAACCCGACTGTCACCTAGTGATTGCTGAATTATTCTCTGTTGCCATTCTAATCCACAGACACCGGGAAGGAAGAAAAAGAACAACACCCCCTCGTTCCTCTTACAAAGGCAAATTAGCCAGATTGAAGTCAGCCACTGAAGGAGGGGGAATATGCTTTTGCCATGTCTTCTTTGCTCCTAGGTATGGGTCCTGGCAAAGATCACATCAACAAGATCGGTCCTTCCTGGGGTGCTGGATTTTTGAGTGGTAACACAGAGGAGTTGGTATAAGGAGGGCAGTGGTCACATATGCCTAGCTAGCTCGCAGGAGGAAGCATATGGCTACCATTTGTTCCACCAACAGTGGTGTGCACACACCGCGAGCCCACAGAAGGAATGCTATTTCGCTCAGCCAGACTTCCTCGCGGCTCTTCCAAGACACCCGTTTCTGCACGCCTCCTGGGAAGCGAGGCATAAGCTGGCCAAAACACTCCTGAGAAGAAAGGTTTCTTAACAGCACTAAAGCCTTTCTCTCTTGTCCTTTACTAAGTCAAGTAAGTGCTTTGTGCTATATTGCACAGATGGCTTGATGCTGCATGTGCACAAGTACAGCTGTTAGATTTGGGGTGGGTTACACGGAGCTGGCAACTCCACATTTGAGTTGATATCTATGAAATTAACCAGCAGGCAGATTTTTAGGGAAAGGAAAGGAATTGCTGTACAATATTTAAAAGATAAGATAGATGCTCGCATCTTTGGCACTAGATGCAAGACAATAATCTTCCCCTCTAACAGACCTCAGTGCTTGAGGAAAAGACCCTATTTTTTCTCTTTGGTTTATTTTCCTGACTCTGTCACTCACACACTGCAATTGCGTGTCAGATTGTTTAGTCTAGAATTGGGACGGCACAAGTGCTCTCATGTAGAGACTCTATTTCTGGTTGGCTGTAGATCAGCTCTTGGTCTTTTTAGGAGTTGTGTGAGACAGAGGGGGCTGGAAGGCACACAAAGGTCAGCACAAAGCAGGCTGTGCTAGCTGGTGTGTGCCTTTATTCCAACTAACCCAGGCAGGTATTTGTGTGCTGCCCCTGCTCCTCACCTGAGCACACCCAGTTTCTCACCCCAGCTTAGCACTGATGTAACCCCAAGCAATATGGCCACCTGCAGCTGTAGGTAAGTGACACCGTCTTGAGTGAATGAATTGTGAATTTTAGAGAGAGTATATATTAAGCCATTTGAGTGCCATTAGTCCTTCATTGACATCCCCACAGACCCCTTCGTGCCAAGATGATCAAGCTCTCCCCACCTTACTCAGAAAGAATCAGAGAATTCTTCAGCATATTTCAGCCCCCAAACTTCAAGGCACATGCCTTCGGCTGTTTTAGCATGGCAGTTCTTCAGTATGTCAGGTACTGAATTGGCAATGTTGTCGGCTCTCACTTGGCCTTGACTAACCCAGGTGGTCAGGATTCACATTAACTCTGCCATGAAAGAATATGTCTATTAGCATATTTTGTCCCACTGATAATCTCATGCTAGGTTTCACTACAGCAACTTCATAACAGTAGATCACAACAGTGGTTTTTTAAACATTCATGTTTTAATGGACCTTCATCATTTCACATAACAAACCTATTTTTTCCCATGTACTTGTATACTGATTTTATTGAAACTAGATACTTTTTGCTATATTATTTTGTTACCTATTAACTTGATGTAGTTAACACATTCTTTATAGGCTCTCCTGTGTTCTTGATCCTCATCCTGCTAATTCTTGTAAAGGCATTACCTACTTCAAGTAACTGACAATCTGTTACTTCGGTAAAAATACTTCACACAGGTCTACCTTCAGAAAAGCAGCACGGAAATAGTTAATTCAAACATATATGTGGCCAAGGTTACAGCAATGCTTCTGAACTTTAGAATATCGTTCCCAAACCTCAGTAAAAAAAAAAACCAAACAACTGAAGGAGCATACCCGCAGGGCTGAACATCAGCAAGCAGACATAGAGAGAAGATTGGCATCTACAGAATATAAAACAAGATTTAGTATATAAGGTGAAAGAGGTATCTAATGTTCTTAGGGGACAGACTATTTCAGTCTTTTGAAATAAGTGGTTTAAGTCTTCAGCTCAGCTCCCTTTGTAATAGAAAGCCTATGTCACCTCTTTGAGTTAGTCCACACAGTATTACAATTTGAGTACATCTACTTCGTGTGGCTTTGTCGTTATACATGAATGCAGTTACATTTTTATATATCCTGTATGCTTTTATTTTTAGAAAAATATTTTAAATGGTGTGCATTTTAATGGTGTAATTGAAATTATATAATAATGGGGAAATCAATCAATAAATAATAAGTAAAGAAATATAATTTAAAAGTATAATTGCAATAAACTCTTCAATTTGACAGACAGCAATAAAGTCACAGGTTTTGCTTCCTCCTTGCCTGTAGCTTGAATATGCATGATCATGTACAGCTGTATGTTCATCCCTTTCTGACTTTACTTTGCACAAGCAAAAGTGCAAAGTGACTGGTCTCTACTAAGATTGAAAAGAAAATCATCGGCTTTGGTTGGCTTTGGTCTGTCTTTGGCATCTTTATTGCAGTGGTGACTCAGCCAAAATCACTGTGTAGAGAGCATGAAATATGTGCTTAGCTGGGTTTATGAATATTGCATTTGAGGTTTTTAGTCACTTGTATTTGTTAACACCTCATGCAGGGGCTGAAAGTTTTAGATCTGACGTGTAAGTGAAAGTTTGAGATTCTCTTGAATCTTAAGGGGAAAAAAAAGAATAAAGTGGACAATGCAATTTTCAAGAGCTATATTTTTGACCAAGTTATTTAAGAAGGCCAGAAAAAGCACTGTTTCTATGCTCTTGAAGAAATGAAGGAAAATATACCTGCATCTCCATAGCAGTCATGATGTGACTCGTCAGTATGTTGAAAGTAAAGCATTATACACTACCTTAGAAACTCAGCCACATGAGGATCAAACTTGGACCTGAATCGATAAAGATGACAGAACTGTTCATAGGATGAGTGAGTTCAGGATGACACCCTTCCAATATAGAGTGAAGAGGAGACATTTGTTTTAGCTGACAGAAAGCCCCAATTAAAATAGCCTCTGTCTTTCCAACACTTAGCTGTGGGAAGTCATTAGTCATCCCAGACTTTACATGTGACAGTCAGACAGTACCAGCTTTGTTAAGAAGCAGGTAACATAGGTTGAACTAATAAGCATAGTGCAAGTACATGTACCACTGGCATCCATATGAAATCCAGCATGAATCCAAAAATAACAGCAATTATCACTGGCAACAAGATCAAAAGAAATACCGACTGTTGGTGAAATTCCTGTTATCCCCAGACATGGACTTACAGGACACTGAATGGCTATTTACCACTATATGTTAACCTTTCCGTGGACAGGTTACTTTCAAATCTCATGTAGGATAGTCACACTAACTGATGTGAAGGGTAGCTCATGACGTAAAATGTCAAACCACCATAGTTTCCAAAATGGATAATGATGAATTACCTCTATCACAAGTTCAAAGGTATGACAATATTTACAACGTGTGCCAAAGCTATCTCAGTTTTGCTGAATTGTCCCATCCATCTGAACCACGTTGGATGCACAGCAGCCAATCCACAAACTTCACCACCGCTTTGTGTGTTTGGCACTGGAAGTGCTTCAGGTATTGAAGACGAAAACTGTCAGTCCTTGAGCAGGCTTCAGGGATATAGAGAGCAGGGGAGGTCTGGGCTTTGTTTTTGTTTACAGACTGAGGAAGACAGAATTGCTGAGGTGATCCTTGCTACTTTTCCAGGAATTTTAATCTAAATATATAAAATGGGGTATTTTGCTGCAAGGTCTGTGATATTCAGAAAGTGCAAGCAGAATGCAAGAAAGCAGAAGACAATGTTCTGCTATGATCCAAGTGAGTGATGTCACAGTTTGTGCCTGTTACATAGGTGGGATGCGATCCTGTTGAACTTTGAGTCACAAGGACCAGTCTGTAACAAGAAAGGGAAAAGAAGAAACCAGCTTTCTTCTCTGCCCAGAAGCAGCTCGCTCCTGCTGCCCATCTTGAATTTAGACAGTAGTCTGTGCCTCAAGAGTACCTCAGAGATGCTTCTAGCTAGGCATTTTTACTTCCTGCACGTTTCCTCCTCTGTTAGTTTGTTACAAGATAATCCTGTATAGTCAGTCCTTTTCTGTGGGGATTTTATCTACTGCTATAGTTTTAGTTTATAGTTGTGTATATATGTAATTTATAAACTTAGGAAATTTAAAACCTAAAATGTAGATAGTTTATTCTATTATAGACTTTTTCAAGTATTCCCTTTCTCATGACACCAGAACTTGTTATGGAAATAAATGTGACAATACAACTGTATTTTGTCATAACTGGGAATCAAGCAAAAGGAGCTGACTGATTCTGAAGATACTGAGACACTGTTTTCACAGTGTTAGCCCAGAAAGAATTTGGATAAAAGAAAAAATAAAATCATAAATTATTTAAATTGTGTCTAAATCAAATATTTCTTTTCCCATTTTATCACAGTGCTGATGGATGTTTAGAGTAATAAATCCCTTTCTAGCTCAAATTGCCTATATGTAGGTATGTGGTAAAGGTTCCCTGAGACCTGCCCTGTTCCTTTATCTGGGGTTGAAAGTCACCAAGGAGATTTTTGTAACAGAGGAAAAAAACGGAACTCCCACAAGAAAATTCTGCCTGTAACAGTGACTCTCTGGGACAATACTGCAAAGTTAAATGGGCATTGATCTTGCTGTCATTGAACTGGGTTTTGCATAAGACCCAGACCAAATTCCTTTCTGATACATTACTTCCTTCTGTATCTATTATCTATTTATCTATTTCACAGACTTCTGTGACGGTTCAGTGGCATTTTTGCTTCTATTTAAGCAGCAACATGGCAAGTGTATTAAGAATGGACAGAGAAGTCTGTATGAGCAGTGCAAAATATCCTGAACAAATTCATTCAAAGTATAAATGAACAGAAACAGGATTCAAATAGCATAAATTGTTGCAATCAGTTATTAAAGTTCCAATTAATGTTGAGATCCTCTTGACAGTGCTTAAAAGTCACAAAAGGCAGGATTCTTTTGTCTTTAATTTTTAGAAGATTAAAATAAAATAACAACTAACTGCCTCAGACATACAATGAGTTACTGCATCTTAATGATTGATCAAGTTCTGCACGCCATGGTACCTGACTCTGTCTGTGCTGTTAGCTCATGGCAAATGTGAGGTAAAACATGGCAGCTCTAATTCTACCAAAAAAGGTTTATTATGCTTATGCACTTTACCACGTATCCGTGATATCAGACCTAGAGGGTGTAAGCATCATTACTGTGGCCCAACAGATGAATGGAGCCTTCGAAACACCTTCCAGCCTTAGCAACTAATTTCTGAGCCATAATTACCCAGCTGCTATTTTAAGCACTGCAGTGTTAAGTTTTGAAAAGGGAAATGAAAAAAAATGAGCAGGGTCTAGCGTTTTATGTGCCAGTTATATGAGGGACAATGAAATTCAGCTTCAGAAAGAGAAGGTGACGGACTGACAGACTAAGCCAGCAGGAAGAGTAGAAAACTGAATACTAAGGTGTACATGGTGAAAGACAAAAATGGTAGGTAGGAAGTCCCGGAGCTGGTGAGGTCTTAAAGGGTGGGTAGAGCCCCTCTGATGTCCATTAGGTAAGAAAGCCAAATCATGCTGTATTTTCTGTCTCAGTTAAGCAAGAATTGCACAATCTGTATATGTCTGTGAATTATTATTCATGTATACTGCATTTTACATATATTTCATGTGGACTAAGTGCCTGCAGGTCAGCAGTGTTTAATATCTTTGGCTGTTTAAGTTGCTTTTCTTTTACAAACTCTCAACTTGAAGTGCAAGTGTGACCTCGTACATGCGTAAAGTCAAGCCTGTGCTTAAGTTTTTATGGGATCAGGTCTTTCTGTAATCTTTATTATTTATGAAGCAGAAGTCTCATAGGCAAGAAAATTCACTTTGCATTCTCCACGTAGTTTAATGCAGAAATACTGTAGAATCGAAGCTTAAAAAATATTCTCAGACTTGGAGGAAATATTTTCTTTCTAGATCAGTGTTGATCTAACAGCTTTATTAATTTATCAAGAGAAGAGCTATAACCCTGTTGTAACTTGCCTGACAATAAATACTATGGTAATTTCCAAGGACAAATATTTTTTTGTTGATCATTAAATACTAAATTTTTAGTCACTTCTCCCTCTGGATTAAATAAATACTGTTAGTTTTTCAGTTGTGTACAGTAAATATAGATTTCAAGACTTGTTTGTCTGCATTTCTTAAAACATTTATGAACATTGAACAGATGAATTTGTTTTAAGCATATTTTTTCATTTGAACACTTTTCCCTCTGGTTTTTAATATGGATACCGTTCATCACATATTGAATAAAGCAACTTTTACTTTATTTAATGCCTTGACCCAAATCACATTGTCTCCATAAATATTTTACAGTCTGTGTGCAACAAAAGCACAATTACCAAACTCATGTCTGCACTTGTAGGTAACATACTATAAAAAATTGATCATTTTCCCTTCTCCTGTTTTTTAACAGACAATTGGTGTTAGTAACTGTCCAACTGAATAGGAGGGGCTGCATGTGTATATATATGGCCGTATATGTATCCCAGTACATATAAATGTGTGTGTCTGTGGTATACATATATATTTTAACACTTAGTCTACAGGGATAGGATGCTGGAAATGCGGAGCAGGTTCTTTTGCCAAATTTCTGTCTCTATTAAATCCATACATACACAAAACAGAAAATATTACTCATTGCATGTCTCTCCAGCAGATTTTTAGTGAGTCTGGAAATGAATTTCCAGACTTGAATCACGGCTGCAAGTACAGCTGCATGTCTGGCAGAGGCAGAGTCTTTGCTGGTGGTTGAATTGAATGGGCAGATGTAGCTTAACAGCTACTTTAGAATTTGAAGAAATTATCTTCCTTTTTTATTTGTCCTGAATTTTGCTAAGCAAGCACAATAATGCCAGATGGATGTTCGGAAAGAAGTAAACTGAACAGTAAGGAGAAAAATGGGAGAAGTGGTGAATCTCGGCCTGTTGTCTTAGGGATGACAAGAGGTGGAGAGTTCTACTGACACCGGGCTCAGGTCATCACTCAGATGCATTCAAGGTTCCACTCTTCGGAGATGTGATTGACTGAATTAAGTGAAATAGCAGACTTTTTCTCATTCTGAATACAATGAATGAGATTTGAACAAAGCTAGATGGTGTATGTGTAAATCCCAATTTGGTTTCCTTTACTAAGCATTTCATTTTGAATTATAAAGGCACAAAAGAAGGCGGTGCAAAAAACCCAACAAACTGAAAAAGGGATCATTTCAGCTTAATCCTGCTGTCAGCCATGAGAGGTGGAGCATCATGGTTCAGGGCTCAGCCTTCCACCACAAGTCCTGCCTTCACACCTCAGTCATCTCTGCTTTTCCTAAGAAAAAAAAAATTACTGGAAGCCATTGGTGTCAGCGACAGACAGCTTTTTGCACACAAGAAAAGTGCATCAAACATTTAATTTTAAAATTGAGTACTTAGTATTCTTGACCCTCTTCTAACTACCCATCCTTGGGAAGTTAGCCTCACCAACTAAAAGTGATGATAACTGTTTCTCACGTGTCCATGCAGAAATGGCATTTTGCAGTAAAGCCATTTTGATATAAAAATATGTATTAACATTTTTCTCTAGCTGTAAACGTGGCTTGGTCTGACATTCCCTGAAGCTGATGGAGGTTGTCCATTGACTTATTTGAAGTTGAATCAGGACAGAGCTGAACCTGGACGGTTTGTTAAAGACTTGTATTTAGTAACTCTTCCTGCTATTTGCCGCAAAATATACTCAGGTACTTGCCCAAAAGTGGCCTTACTGCAGCCTGGAAGTGTTCCCATTGGGAATTACTCCTCTGAAGCTGCTGTGGCTGGCTCCTTTGGTGCCATGTAGGTAAATGACCGATTCTATAAGGAACTGTGCAGTCCATTTGTCATGGTTAAATGCAGGTGTCAGTGTCCCCTATAGTGAGTCTGGCATTTTGTTTTGGTTTTCTGGTGTTTTTTTTTTTTCAAATAATACATTATTAGTAAAAATTAATTGCATTACTAAGTGTTTAATACCTAACTAAAAAAAAAAGGAAAAAAAAAACTAAGCCACATTTAATCCCCTTAAACACAGTAGCAGACTAACGCTAATGCTTTCTTATGAATCTAGACTTCTCTCTCTCCTCCTCCTGCTCTGTTCCAGATCCCAACAACTGGCAGCCTTCATCTGCTTCTAATGAAAGGTAAAAAGCCTTCTTCCTTCCAGACAGCACTGCTATGTCCACCACCAGCTTTTCCACAGGGGGAAGACATGTAATCTTTCCTTCTTCACTTCCCTATCTCAGCCACTTGTAGTAACGGAGCAACCTAAATCTCTTTTCATAACCTAAATCTCATAGGAAAATATCACAAGGGAAAGCACGGCTTGAGCCTCTGGCAAATGCAAAAGCAAATCCAATCAGAAATTGCTGGTTGAGGTTCATTCCGGCTCAGATAGATACAAACCATACAGAGAGACTATTTCAAAAAGTATTCAGCTACCTCAGATAAATAAAATTCTGCTTCTGTGACTGATGTGAGCTGAATAATCAGGCTGTTTATAGCAATGCATTTTACAGATATCTTTGTCAATAAAGCCAAAGTGAATGTGAGTGGTAAACTGCAGATGAGTTGCAGTAAGCATTTCCCAAACAGTGAGTAAAAGCACTTAATTCTCTTGCAAAATTTGAAACCCTTCCTTTGAGTTAACTTCTCTAATTATTAAAATAAGCAAAATTGAACTGACACTAATTAAATAAATGTGGCTTAAAACTCTTAGAGATCCTAAAATGAGAGTAATATTGTAATGCAGTACAAAGTGTAACGATAATTAGTGCATTGGACACTGCACAATAATTAGTAGGTATGGATCAGGGTTTAAATATGAGAAGAGTGTGTCTGAATGTTATTCCTAAGTTCTTAGCAATTTGTTGTCATCACAGTACTGCTATAAAACATGACTTAAATTTCGTAGTGAGCTTGGGTGAAAAACACCAGTTATTCTTAGCTGCTTGTCTGCAGAGCTCTGTCGTATGAAAAGCAACTGTTATTAATTGAGGTGGTGTGAGTAAGGAAGACAGGGGGAGGAAGGAGTCCCTACAAATGGCTCTCGTGTTTGTGCATGGTTTGTTTATCTTTTCTCTCACTCCCACTTTGAGCTGTGGAGTTGGGGGGGCTGGCAGCTGGCAGCTCATCATTACAGACGCACACTGTCCCATCTGCACTGCTTATGGTGGTGAGGTCGCATGGGGTTTTACCCAAACAGGCTCTCAGGGGTACAATAACATACCTCTTGATTTGGCTGTGAAGTTATACTTATTATTAATAGACAAGATAAGAGGCTGGGGCTCTATTCATCCACTTTAGTGCTAATTATTCAGTTTGATCTGAGCCGATTATGATACTGATAGATAACCACACCGCATTTATAGCTATAGCAAGCAGTGGCCAAGAACTTTGGCTCATGCTGCTGTTTGGTTTATCTGATAGGAAGGGAGGAGAAAAAAAGAAGCTGCTCTGGTTGATTAGCAATGTGTTGCATGGGACCATTTATAATGAAGCATATCATTTAAATTTTCCTTTACAAATGAGTCCAACTCTCTTTGCAGGCTGCAGGCTCTGTTAATTGTCACAAACATTGCTTTTTTTTTTTAAACATTATTAGCTCTTTGGCAGGATCTCCATTGTTGACTAAAAACTTGGCATGATCAGGGCTTGCTGAATAATTTAGGTTGTTGGCAGCTGGAGTAGGAGAACACACACATCTAGGCAGGCAGACGTGCTGCTTGAGCTCTTTATATAATAGCATTGTATACAAAGCAGAGTACAGTCAGCAATGACTTCTGTGTCTGTTTATAGGTAAACACTGATGTTAGTTTTACAGAAAAAAATTGAGGGATACTTCAAACTGTATATAATATGTGAGACAGATGCACTGGTGATTGTTCAGATGATTCCCTTGATCTCTGACTTTCACAGAATATGATTACTGCAGATTCTGAGGAGCAGCACTTCAAGTATGTTTCTGTGCACTTTGGCACTTTGGGTCTTGCGTATAAACACCACTGCACATAATAATGATGCTGTGAGCTTAGCCAGAAAAAGAACCCCTCGCACTTTTCCTTTGTGCAGCAAATGGCTCCCAATTGTACTGTCAGTCACAGAGAAAATGTGCAGCTCGAGAGATGCCCATTTTGGAATTACATTTGCGGGCTCTGTGAACTCCCACTTTTATCAAAGCGTCTAAAAGAGAAGTAAAATACATAAAACCTGCTGCGTGCATCCTGGTCCAAGGCACCCAAAACATTAATGATGAGTGCTGGGTAGGTTTTTCCAAAAGAGTTATCTCCACAAAAATTCCTCCTATAAATTGTATGTAAGTGACATCTGTCAACATGCACTTCTTGTCTCATTCATGTACCTCTATGTTGTACTTAACTGTCATCATCGTGACACCTATAAGATGGAGGCTGGACTTGTTCATTTCAAAGTTTGAGCAGTATTGAATGAACAGAAGAGAAATCAAAGATAAATAAAACATGAGGGCCCAGTACTGGATGTTTATTATCCTTTTGTTTCATAAGCCCACTTGTGCATTGCCTCTCTGTTTTTCCGAGTTGCCTTTCTCTTCCCAGAAAAGCCTTCCCCCTTCCGAGCTCTGAGCTCCTTAATTCTGCTTTAAATCCTTCGAGGCCCTCTGCTTCCCAGGCCCTGCCCTCAAGCCTGTGTCCCTGGAGAGGGACGACTCCACTAGAAAACGTCTCACAGATTTCTGTGACAGCCACTTGACAGGTATGATAGAACATAATGAGAAATGAATAAAACAGTCTCATAGCAGTCTCAACAGAGAGAGAATAACTGAGTTAGGCTGAGGATGAACGGGCTTTTTTCCTCCCCCACATGCACCCTGGTCCTGCAATCAGTGCTGGAGCACAAGGTGGGAAAGGTGGCTGCAAGGAGGCAGTGTGCTCTCTTGGCAATTTTTATGGTTATTAGCTAAAAAAGACCAAGCATTGTTAAAACTGGAATTTCCCCCAATTATGCTGTGACACTTTTACGCTTAACAAGAAGGAATAGCAGGGTGAATATTACCTAAGCACTATAATACGGACTCCACTTAAAGATGCACAGACCTACATGTTTCCCTGAGCAAGCATCTGATAACTGTCAGAGTGGTCTTCCTGCAACATAACACCCTTTGCGATCATATGTGCGAAGCACTTCTGAATTGCACCTAGTGTATGGCATTCCAATTATTATTTACTGTATAGATTTCACTACATAATAATAGCCAGCACAAATCCATTTATAAATGTGCTATGCAGCTTGGAAGACCGCTGATGAAGCCATCCATCATCATAAAGAATCTATTTTATGAGACCACGTTATGATTGCATACTTAAAAGATCATAAATAAATGAATTCACCAATACCTTTTTTTATTTCCTAGAAAACTGCACAGACATCCCCATCATTTGTCAACAGATTTCTAAGAATTTCTTCTGTTCCATTAATTTGGGTTTTGTGCAGGAACTAGCTGTTTATGTTTGCCACTGGTGTGTTAAGGCATATATCAGCAATACCTATGTGTGGGTAAGAGCGAATGTATATGAATTTATATGAATCCACCTTGACACTAAAGCATGAAATTTACTGCAGGTATACGGACAGTCCCAGTGACTTTAATCCGAATACTCAGCCTGACAAAGCTTAGCACACGCCAAAGTGCTTTGCTGGATTCAGACCATATTTAGTAGCTGGTTGTAGTTAGCTGTGTTGCAGCATAGAAAGTCAGCGGGCTTGGCAGCTGATAGGCTGTTAGCAACTGATAGCAACTGATAGCAACTGATAGGCTCTCTTCACAAACAGTTTAGGGGTCTCTTTTCACGAGAACAAACTGAGGAAAATTTCCTTTCATAAGTTCAGAATTTTTGTAGGAAAAGTTATGGTTTAGATTATATTAAAATGAATAGATGTGAAGTAAGTCCTACACTGTCTCTACATTAGTTTCTTAGAATGAATGTTTCTCCAGAATTTTTCCCCATGAGTTTCATGTACTGAAGATTTCTGCATATAACTATTTATCACCATCATGTTTCCCCAGACAAAAAATGTGACTGTGTGCCCACAGTTTGAATTTTGCAACATGACCCATTCAATTTGCAGTCAGAAATATCTCAGTTTTCATTCCTGAAAATATTTGGAAGTACTGAGAAGCACAAGATTTGGGCTGGAAGTTAAAAGATCAGGTCATCAGATAGTGTTGAAAATGTGCCCCATATGTTTCATAATTTAACATAACCTTAATATTTTCCAAAACAAATGAATGATAAATACTAATACAATGACAGAAATTACTGTTGGGCTGAGTTACATGGTAAAGCAATTATGTATTTCTCAAATTCAAAAACTTTACTGGTAAAACTATGAACATCATAGTTTTGTGCAAACTAATCTCTAGAGAAGAGAAAAGAAAGAAAATCATGGAAGGCCAATGACTGATGCACTTTCCCTAGTTCCTTTTGTCCCAGTGAAAAGCATATTTCTTCTAATGCAACAGTGGCAGCTCTTATCTGTTTGAGCACGAGAGCCTCTAGAGCATGAGAACCTTTTAATAAAGAAGACTATTCTTTTGTTATAAATCATTCATTGGGTAAGAAGAGACTCTTACAGGATTAGCAGTGTTACTTAGTTTGATGAATCTCATAATGTTCGAGTTTTAACAACAGATCCATAAAAAGGTTGCTGCTCGTACTTCAGCCCAAAGCACGGCAGCTATATACAGGCACACAGCTACAAAATGTCCAGGATGAAGAATTAAAAAGGCTGGGGTTGATTAGCATTTACAAGAAACTTAACAACCAAAGGCTCTGTAATCTGTGTTGGAGTAACACAATGTTGAGTTGATTTTCTATTTTTTAATGAGTACTCGACTATGATCCTAGTGTCACTGTGACAGAGATGTTTGATGTTGGGGTGGAATAGACTCAAAGCATCATTGACTGTGTCTGCTCTTTCATGTGTGTCTGCCACAGGAATGGTAAACAGAGTTCCTTAAAATGAACTCTGAGGTGAGTGTGGGGCAAGAGAATCACTTCTTAAGATAGATTTCACCAAGATACAAATGAAGGACTTGTCTACACTACCCTGAAGAGTTTTTGGCAAAAATATAGACAGGTTGCACAAGTAAATCTGTTGGGTTTGGGTTTGGTTGTTGTTGGGTTTTTTTTGCCTAACTACTATGTAGATTAAGCCACTCCGGCATAAACATCCACATTTGACATCAGCACCAGGTGGCTATATATACACGTCAGTGGACCAGAGCTGGTCGAAAAAAGTATATTCTCACAGAAATCTTTGACTTGACATCAAAAAGGGAAGGAGAGATGTTTTAAATACACTGTTTCATACAGAGGCAAATGGAAATTTTTCTATCAGTAAAAAAAAGCTGTAAGCACATATGCTTTGAACAGGTCCTTCAGGTTCATTCCGAGCTAAGCAACACAGGTACAAAATATATATTTCCTTTCTTTTGGAATAAATGTCAGACTGCAAGCATTGCTGTAAGCTGCACTGCTAATATTCTAATTAATGGACTGGCGAAAGATATTTGCATGTCCATAACAGACTCCAAGCTGTGAAGGTGGAGAATAAAGGTAGACTTCACTAAAGAATAAGGTTAGATTTTTCTCTCACTTATAAATCCCTAGGGGTCTAAGGTCTCATTAGGGTCCACAGATATCTGGTCAGCATCATCAAGAGGTCCTAGAGAGCTGTTCAGACAACCGCCAGAAACTCAGCTGAGCTGAACTACTGCTCCAAGTTCTGCTGACTGCACTGGAGGGATCTCCACTGGCTATGATGGGAGACTAGACACCTCACGGGAGCTCAGTGCGTGTCTGTTCCTAAATTAGAAGCACCTAATGTCAATGGCTGAACACCATCCCTAGCTTTAGCTATTTTAAGATTGCTTGGGATGAATCACCCTTTGTAACCTTTCACCCAGTGGTTAAGATGGCTACTGAAGCCACTGAACTGCAGGGTCTTAAAGCCTTCTCTGCTTTGAGCAAGAAGTAGGAACATGAGTGGCCACCTCAAATGCACCAGTAGCTAATAATAAGACTGGATTATAAGATGGTTGAAGCAACTGCATAATATAAAAATAATTATACAATTTGGGGGCCTAAGAAAGGGAGTAACCCTGCACCCCAGAGATGACCTCAGAGGTAAGAGGGTACAATGCAAGCTGCCATTCTGCACAGCACATCAGAGTCTCTTCAGGCTTTTATGGACTTGTCTCACAATCACGCTCCCTAATAACACTTTGGAAGTGCTGAAAAAAAGATGTCAACATGACTGAACTTTTTCAACAGAAACTGTTTGCCAAGTTAGTAAATAAGTCTGGCACCGCTGAAGCAACGTTTTTAGTGAAGAGAACTATTCCTTTCTCCTTCTCCAAAGTCACCCACCTTTATTGACGTTTCTCTTCCTACTCCACCTTCTACCTCTACTCTTTCATGGTGGCTGTGGCTAAAATAACTTCTTATCTGATGTCAAATTTTACCATTTAATTTCAGAGTTTAAAGCAAGGTTGTTTCCAAATCAGTGCTAGACTTGGGGAGGTGTTTCAGAAAATTCTTACTCTTCTAAAGCAGTTTGTTCTTCTCTAGGCAAATTTCACAGTCTGCAAATTTTTGCTACAGCATGGCACAATCATTTTACTCTCTTTAGCTTATCTAAATTGAATAGTTTGTGTAGTAAAACCTTTGATGCACAGGCCAGAGTAGCACTTCGGAGAACAACTGTAGATCTGGCCAGCAAGTGGAGTCTCTTGTTCACAGGAACAGTTTAGGGGCTGGTCTTATTTGTGTATGAGGTTAAGGGCAGGAGAAGGGGTTATTACTATTTTATTGTGGTCTAGACTGGGAAGAAACTGAAATATTTAGAAATTTCAAATGAACAGGGAATCACAGGGGTCTGAACAGCACGATGTGCAGTATGCGCAGTAGTTTTCCAGAAGTGGTAATTAGGTCTAGAGCCAGAGCTGTGAACATATAATAGAATTAAGTCTAATAAAAGACACTAGCAATTGCATCCAAACAGAAAAACAAAACAAAACAAAACAAAAAAAGACAGAAATATACTCCCTGTTTTCATTGTGCTGGATAGAGTCCAGTATTACAAAACAGCAGGCTGATCTCAGAGGCCAGTCTGCTGCAGGAAAACTGCAAACTGTGCTCTTCATGCCTTGCTAAGGAAAAGAAAATAAATAAGGTATTGCTAGCAGTTCAAAGGCTATTTTTTATTTGTTTATTATTATTATTTTCCCTTTTGCATCCTTTCATGAAGGACCTCGACACATTTAACTCAGACTGAAGTTAACGTAAGGGTGGGGATTCCGGGTAGCTCATAGGTTCAAGAGCTAGTTAAATAAAACATGCTTTTCATATCCCTTCTCCCTCCCTTTGATAATAATTCTTAAATAGACAATCTGTCATGACACAAATGTTGCCTATAAAAAAGTCACACTACATCAACACACACCACACAGTTAATACTGTTATTTAACTCTCCCACATACAAGGGAAAGCTGTAGAAACTATAGTTCTAGAAACTTTGGTTCAAGGTGAAGAGAGAAAACATGCTTTTGAGAAACCAGGCTCCCTCATGCCTGCTTGTTTTCTAGTAACAAACAGCATGTACAAAGGCTGAGATAGCAATAGGTGTTGTGCATAAGCATTATGCTTGCTAAAACTTGCTAAAATCTTGGCAAAAACTGGCAACTGTCCAGTTGAAACTGGTGATCAGGCATTTGGTTTGTGTTGATCTCAGCTGTCACGTCATTGCTTTCTCTCTTGCCTCTTACCCCTATGTTATTAATTCATAGAATCACTGTAGGGTTCAAGTGTTCAGGAGCTCACAAAAGATTGTACCAGCAATCTTAGACAGCAGTGGCCTGTATTTATCTGTATACTATCTTTACCTAACGTAGATAACTGTTACTCCAATTCCAAGCTTTCTTGACCATTAAATAGGGGATGATTCTCTGTAAGTCAAAGCAACAGTCAAAATATGAATGGTGCATTATTATGGTGTGGATATGAGCTGAAGATTGTATCAAATATCTGGAAAATAACCAGTGCTTTATGTCAAATAAACACGTAATTGTCAAGGAAGGCAAATCACACCATTAATGATGAGAATGGTCACACTCAGCACCCAGAGAAGGAAGTTTCTCTTTGTGCTTTAGATTCTGCTTCTTCTCTTCCTTTTATTCACTAACTCCTTTTCTCCACCTCCTGCTTCTAACCACAATGGTTTTGCCATGTATATAGCAGACACACCTTACTTTTAAACAAAAGGCTGCACTGACTCCAACTGAACATGCTGCTTAGATTAACCGGGACAGAAACAAAACCCATCCATTCCTGATCCTGTGTTTCGTTTTGTCTCATCTTTGAAATGAAGGTTGTCTTTCCTCTCCATTATTCTCCATGAGATACCATGGAGGGAGGGAGAATAAAGAAGTGAGTGGGGATCAGGGGAGGACACCCCCTCCCCCTCATCCTCCATGTGCAATGTAGTAGTCTTGGTACTTTTAAAGCTTTCTCCCGGGGTGCCTACATGCTTTAGTCTCCCCTTTCTTTACTCAGAACTAAATCACTAGGCAATCTACAGCATATCCTGATGATGGGTAGTCTTTCAGCTGGTCTTGGGCACTGGTTTCAGAGCAGAGCAAACTGCTAGCAGCAAAATGCTTGAACTCCTGGGTTTTGAAGTTTCAGGCTCCCTATCAAAGTAGCAGATATTAATCATCTGCTACAAGACTTTCAGCAAAAGACATAGAATTTTCCCAGTGGTATCTTCCTTTTAAAGAAAGTGTAAGAAGAGTAAAAAATCATTTCAAAGATTTAGGATTGAAGAAAATAGCTAGATCCCAATGGATAAAGAAAAACAGAAAAGTAAAAAGTTTTTTAAAGGCTGAAAAGCAAGCTACACTTTAAGTCCTGTAAGATTTCTATTTCATTTTATTAAAGGGACTAAGTAGCCAGGGTCTTAGAGCTCCCACTCTTGGCTTCCCATTCAGGTGCAGACGCAGGCTCAGCTTCTCAGAAGCTCCCTGCACATTTGCCATTTGTAGGCATTTCTCCACTAGTTCTCATGTTTTATGAATCTTGATCTTTTCTTGTTCTTGCTGCAAATCATACCAACATTTGGATAAAGTGGATTTCAAGATATGAGACTTAAAAGACTACAGGTGGGCATAAATACAAAAAATGTAAGGTGTGTGCTATGAACAGCAGTGAGACTCTATTTAAAGGTATTATTGAGCATAATTTTAAGGGATGGAGATATTGCTACTGTTATGGAAATTGGTACCTCCTTTGGCAATTCTCATCCTGTTCACACCAGTTCACATATGTCCCTTAGCTAGACAGATGATGTTGTATAATCCTTTAAACACTTTTCAGTTGATACAAGCACAACTTTTTGTACAAATCAAAATGCTGTCTTCAGTGGGGGAGTGGTATATAACTTTACTGCATTCAATTCACTGAACAAAGACTTAAAGAAATACAGCAACTTCCTTCCTTCCTTCATAGCAGAACACAATACTGGGTAAACTTAAAACATGGATCTGATTTATTTTCTTCCTCCATGCTATAGCAACTCAAAAGTAACTCTTGAAAGTCCATGGGCAATTACTGATTCAAATCTTTATAACTGTAATCAGACTCTGGACCAATTAAATTATTCAAAAATTAAACTATAAACTCTTTCTGTGCAAGAGTCAGAAAGAGAGACCTCTGCTCTGCAACATCTCTAGCCGAACTAATTAGAGCCAGATTTTGACCTGTTTGTCATAAATCTATTATTTGCTACAAATCTGCAGAATGAACTACAGTACATGAAAAATAGTGAGTCTTGTTTGTAGTTTGGGTCAAAAAGGTTTGAAAAATCTCTCTTGTGTAATTACTCAGTTTTATCTTGGAACACCAGAAGGCATCAAGCTAATATCCCTGGTTTTGTCACAGAAAAATTGCTATATTGTGAGTTTTATCAGTACGCTTTTTGAAGTACCCAGGTGTTAGGGCGTTTTTCTCAATTAACCCATGATAGTACCAGAGTAAATCCAAAATTCTTGAGGATTTTTCCTTGTGGTGTTAACATAAAGTCTTGGGTGTCTGACTCTTTGGAAAGTTTTTGTTACCTTTTACACATTTCTGTGAATGATAACGAAGTCAGTTCTCAACACTCACAATGAAAAAACAAGGTTAGCTTCTGATCTGTCTGCAAGACACCTTAGAGGCATTTCTGTCACTCAGTAGGTCATCAACAAAATGTCTGAATCCAGACCTTTATGATTTTAAAGGGAAATATGGAAAACCTGTCTGAAGTATCCTGTGTGTAAATGGTTCTACATTGTGCCTGCTCTAGTTTTAGTTCTTGGCTTTCAAGTGAAAAAGAAAGTTGAAAGTTCACGGAAAAATTTGCCATGCTCCTCAGAAAACAAGTGTCAGGTGAAATCCAGCAAGTCACGCAGTAAATGTGTCCACTAAAGGAAAATAAACTGTGAAAAGTTATTTAAAAGCAGTGTTTAAGCCTTTCCAAATTCAATATGCATTGAACAAGCAAGTGTACTAGGCCATAGAGTACTAATAAACTTCTAATACTCCTGCCCAAGCCTGAGTCACTCTGGCCTTTTGCATTTGAATGCATCATGTTTATGACGCTGCTGTAAACCTTGGACCTCAATTACTACATGATAACAGGTTTTTATTGCATTACCCTTTCCAGACCTGAGAGCTTGGATTTCCCTGCACTTAGGCACTGGGACACAGCTGGGAGACGGTCTGCATAACCAATTAGTAGATTACTTCTGAAAATATATATTCTTCACCGCAGAGGCCTAAAAATGATCCATCAGCTCCGGCTACCTGCTGCCGCCACTTGAGAGGAGTGAAAGAGGGAGAGAGAAAAGATTCGGCTACATCTCTATAATTGCATAAACAATGCATCATTCACTTGACAAACTATATTAATAGCACCCTAGAGGGCATGCTCTGAACATGCAAAATGTTGCAAAGCACTTGTATTTTATGGCAAATCTTTTTAATTTTTCAGTTAAAATGATAATAAATATTGATTTTCCATGTACCATTACTGTATCTAGAACACTTCCTGGCAGTGGCCATGAAATTTATTTAAGTCATTTGGTTTGAGTTTTTAGGCATCAACTGTACCATATCAAAACACAAAGGTTGCTTTCCCAGAATCCTGGCTTGTGTCTTGTACCCAGGATTCCTAAGGAAATGCTTTATTTTTTCCTCTGTTGTTCCTTGCTTTTATGAAGCAGCTCTGATTTTAGGGTTAGCTGTGGAAGAAAAACCACCAGGGATCTATCACCAGAGATTTCTGACATGCAAGGATAAAGGGCTCTCCCGCAGGAGGAAGTTTTTGGAACAGAAGAAGCACGAGAAACAGTAAGAGTGTGATCAAATATATGGCACTTTGGACAGGATTATGGAGGCTTTGTCCAGCTAGGTGATACCTCTGAAAGAATTTAATCTGTACTGCCCCTCTTCCCCAACCTTCAAATTGTAAATAATACAGCTTACCTCACTTGTAAACCCCTTGGAGACTGGGGGATCATAAGCACACGGCCAAGAGCCCGTGTTTCTTGTAGGTATTTAATGCTCAGTTGGTTTCAGTATCACCTAAAATCCTTCTGGCACCGAGGCCTAGCAGTTATTACTAATAATGATTATCATATGAGACAAACCAATTCTGAGGGGAATCGAGGGAGACAATTAGCCCAAATATCACTCAACACCACACCTCTCCCCAGGTTTGAAGAGCTGTGGCAGAAGTCCCTGAGCTCTCGCCTGCCCCTGACATGTTAATTTTGTTCTGTACCAAGAGTATCAGAAAGAGGCATGAATCCCCAAATTTCTGTTGCCCCAGGCAGAAAGAGGTGGGGGAACATAGTAAAGGACAGAGGACTGAGAAGCCCAGAAGTTGAAAGGAAGAAATCGGGTTGTCTGTGCAACACCCCGTCATGTTTGGGACAGGCAGCACTGCACGTGTGCACGAAATCAGCCCCGCAGGCTGGGACAGAGCGGCACCAGTGCACATTCGCCGCCCAGCAGTCTTGCTGTGACTCTGATCTTCTCCAACAGGCTGGAATTACCATCCGTCTCGAGACCACCTGTGCAGCACATGCTCTGCAGGCCAGCGCTCCTGGGATCTGCAAAATCGCCTCTACATGTGCTGGAAGCATCATCTGCCTGTGGGCAGAAACACGTATAAAGTTTCCCATCCTGTTCCAAATGGATTGCCAGATGTCCAGAAATCCCTGACAATTGTCCAAAATCTCCAAACTCCACCCAGACAGAATTGCCAGGTGGAAAAAGTAGAAGTATCTAAGAAACCTCAGATGATAGCCTAGAAAAAAAAAAGAGCTGTCTGGCAGGAGAGCAAGGAAGAAGAGACAGAGAAATGTAGAGATGAGAAGGGAATGGGAGGAGTGGGAAATACAAAGTTTTAGAAAAGAATGAACACAGTTTGGATAAGAATTCAAATACTTTGGCTCAAACCCAAACCTTAAATTTAAACATAAAGAGGTTATATCGGTAGCATGAAGGCCCAAATAAAACAGCTCAGAAAGTAATGGAAATAGCCAGATAAGAAATCAGTCATCATCTGTGTAGGATTTTATTTGAAAAACATATAGGAGCAGATTAAAGCATAAAAATTGCAGATGGTCAATATTACATCACCAGCAGTCAAAGCGATATTTCTTCCTTCCTTCCTTCCACTGAACCAGAGCTTCACCTCCCACATCTTAATGTGTAAACTTTACTGTCAGAGGAGCTGGCTGAACAAGCAGAAGCCAAGAATTTCCACAAATAATTAAAGCATAAAAAATAAATAATAAATGACAGCTGCCAGAGAATATTCTCTCTTCTGCAGATATGGAGAGAAGGTACACAGGAGACCTAAGATAATCCAAACATGCTCTTTTTTTCAAGTCACAAACTCATTTTGCTTTCTCCATTCCCACTCCCATATATTCATCACATGTTTCACTGATTCTATAACTACATAGAGCTGGACCCCAGGAGGGTCCAACTCTGCCCTCCTTTTGCTAAGCAACGCTTATGTGAACAATCACAGTGTCTATAGTGGGATGATTCTCACGAGTAAATTACTAGCCAATGTCAGAAAAAAATGCAGAATCCTGTGATGCGTGCATTGTTTCTGCTGAAGAAATAAGGCACATGAATGCTAAATTAGGAAGAACTCAAAATTCTCACATTTTTATTATATGAGGATGTGCAAATAAGGCAGAAAAATCTACCAGTTACTCTTTTCTGTTATTTTGTTGTGTTTGGGGGGTTTTTTAAGTTCAAAATAAACCTACAAGGTGGAAAAGGCCAAAAGAGAAGTCATTTGCAGACCTTTATAAATATTCAGGGAGGAAAAATCAATCTCCAGGACTGAGTCACTCTGTTTTACTTGGGAAAGATATTGAGAGCTTTCCTTCACTTTAGAGCATATTTTCTATTCTTGATTTAAAGCATGCCTGCACTTGAATACGATACAGTCCGACATAACATGTTCTTATGTTGATTTTTTTTCTACTGGACCCTTGCCTTATTCAGCACTCAGGATAGACAATGTGCTGGGGAGACATCAGCTGCAAAGGTCATTATTTTTAATAGATTCCCTGAATCATCTGGAGCAAAAATAAGATGTTTAGTGAATAAAACAGATGACTTCAGGAAAGTGACTTGAAGTCCAACATTTCGTAATGTTTAAGTGCTATATAGCGCAATTTTCACTTTTTAGATCAGTTTGCACATCTGTTGTATAATTTTTGAGGTTTGTAACAAAGCACATTAAAAATTAGAAATCCTATTTCTGACATACAGCATATCTCCTCTGCCCTGCTGAGCACCACCAGGACTGGGAGTCTTACTGAGCTCTGCACCAAGGGAGTAAGTTACAGACACAATAGCTCTCTGAGAAACAGTACCGCTGGGGAAGCAACCCTTGGCCAGCGCGTTTCACTGATACTGGTGGCAGAAAAATAGTGAGATTCAGGACTCTTGCCTTCTGTTTGGGGCTTTTGAAAGGAGTCTGCTCAAAAAGACAGAGACACTATTGCTGATACTCCCAAGTGAGCCTTTATGCCCACCCCAACACTTCCAGTTTGTCCCTGGCTCCATTTTGCTCTTTTCCCCCTCCCAGCTCTTTCTCCACCTCCACTTTCATCACTTGTGCTTTCCCGGATTCTCTCTGTAGACATTTGAATGAAATGTGCCTCCCTGTGAGCTTTAGTTTTACCCATCAGACCTTTCCCATGTCCTCTCCCAGTCTTCCCACACTCCGTTCACCTAGCCAGTTCACAACTGAATTTTCATTCTACTTAGCATCCTTCTTTAGTCGGGTTTCAGGTGCTCCAAAACCTTAGTCCCAATAACCCTCAATCCTGGTATACCTTCTTTTTTCTGCAACTAGACTCAGTTTTCTTCTCCTACCCCACTCCATGTTTTCCACTTGCCAGCTAGCTGCATTTCTTCTTAGCCTTCTCTTTGCTGCCCCAGCCCACTCTCTGTTTCAGTTTCTTTAAATACACTTCTTATCTTCAGATCCTTCTGCCCCACTTCAACATCCCCCATCATGTCCTAATCTGCATTTCTTGACAAATCAAGACAGGATGTAGCTTGTCTCTTTTAAGTTTGAATGAGGCAGTAGTCCTGCTCTCCACTTGGCACCAGTATGGAAGGACCAGCACTGAAAGGACAAAGAAAACAATCTGCTTGTTGTTGGTACCTCTCCAGGGTCAAACTCAACGTAACACAGCCCAGAGCTGAGACGCAGAGAAGGGTGTTTTCACCCTGGGATGGGTGCATTTGGATGTTTCAGCTGTTGAAATATTAGCTGTGAAATGTCTGCTGATAACAAGGAAACTGGCCTCTTTCCAAAAGTTTGTGCAGTTGGAGGGTCCTTGGCAAATATTAATTAAGAACAATAAAAGGTATTGCCAAAAGTGCATTTCCTTGTCCAGTTTCTAAGTTCCTAGTATGAGCATCCTAGAGCATGCCAAAGAAAAACCTGAAAATGTTATTCAACAAGTTGCTGGAGCGTGTCCAAAGAAGGGCAACAAAGTTGGTGAAGGGTCTAGAGAACAAGTCTCACGAGGAGCGGCTGAGGGAGCTGGGGTTGTTTAGCCTGGAGAAGAGGAGGCTGAGGGGAGACTTTATTGCTCTGTACAACTACCTGAAAGGAGGTTGTAGCGAGGTGGGGGTCAGTTTCTTCTCCCAAGTAACAAGCGATAGGATGAGAGGAAACGGCCTCAAGCTGTGCCAGGGGAAGTTTAGGTTGGATATTAGGAAAAACTTCTTCACTGAAAGGGTACTCAGGCACTGAAACAGGCTGCCCAGGGAAGTGGTTGAGTCCCCATCCCTGGAGGTATTTAAAAGATGTGTAGGTTGTGGTGCTTGAGGACATGGTTTAGTGGTGGACTTGGCAGTGCTAGGTTAACGGTTGGACTCGTTGATCTTAGGGGTCTTTTCCAACCTTAATGATTCTATGATTCTATAAGTTCAACATTTTCAACAAAAGATGCTTCTATTTCACTTCCAGTTTTAAGGGAATAATTATTCCACAATAGTGATAGGAAAATTGTTATTTGGGGCTACCTAGGACACCGGTCAACCCCTCTGGAAAGAAGCCTTCACTTTTTAATGAGGCGTCTTCAGAGGTGCCTATGCAGGAGCATTTGGTACCACACATACACGCATACCAACACATGTTCTGGAGTGGGCCTTAATTTTCCAGCGTTGTTTTGTGAGTTTTAGGGCTTTACCTGATTTAATGAAGATGGATGCATGTGAGCTGTTTAAAATCAAGTCTGTAAGGCGGTTATCTATTTTTTCTCTGTAGTTAAAAGAACAGAGAAATAGGGGCTCGTTCCAGGAGCAATTTATCCCATTTTAAAATAGGTGCCCAAGAGCTGGTTGAAACGGTGGGACTGTCCCTGCTAGCAGTCATCTGCATTGATGTTATCTTCAGGTGACCGTGGAACTGAAATGCAAGCATCAGGAGATCAGTAGGGTAACAAAGTGGTCTGCTAGAAGCCCTGGGACTGCATGGGGAATGCAGATGTAGCCTAGACTTGAAAATTCACCTTTTGACAGCTGAAGTTCACCAACCACCATATTATTGAAAGTAGTCAGAGGTCTAAACATGGAGAAAGGTGAGATTTTGCTTACTTACCACCTGCCACGTATCTGGGTACCTTGGAAAATGTGGTATTGAGACCTAGATTCAAGAGCCCACGAAATCAGTGGTAAAAACTCCTCTACCTTTAAATGGACTCTGGTCCTCCATTATCAAAGGAAACCATGCTTGTTTTAAAGGCTAAAAAAATGTATTTTTGTATCAGAATTTTTCAGAGTTCAGTCCCAGATGGTTAATTAATGAAAAAAATGAATGTCTCTATTACTTTTTCTCTCCTTCCTTCCAGGAGGCACAAGTGCAGTTTAAATTCTGGAGGAAGAAAAAAATTAATTAAAAATTAAAATATGTCTCAAACTGGCTTAACTATTAGCTGCTTGTTGTGAGTGAACTGCTTCTGTTCTCCTATTTTCCATCAGCTGCTGAGGCCACCTGAGCTACTCAAGCAGCGATTTAAACATCTGGGTGCTGCAGCGAGCACCTCCTCACTGAAGATCCATAGGTCTGAAATCTCATTTCCATTCCAAGGAAGTCTGAGTCAGTTGACCTTCAGGGCACACTGTAAAGTTTAGTAAATAGATGAACTTCAGATAGACTCGAATAGATAGACTCTGGAGGAGGCGTTTTGCGGTAGTAGGTTATGCTGGTATGAGATGGCCCAAGGCACTTGCAGGAAAGAAGTGCAGGCTGAAATGCGGGCCATGAGGGCTGGGGAGGGCGTGTGGCCGGGAAAGTAATACTGTCTGTCTCTATCAACACAGACCTTATGCAGTCATGGCTGTGCATATATATATTCTGTTCTGTGCACAGAAAGGCCAGCAAATGTGAATCTGGCTGACTTTCTGTATAAGCCCTAGGACTCTTATTCATTGTCTTGCATATTGCATTGCTTCTCAGGCAAAGAGTCTGGTTTTCCCACGTGCATCTCACCCTCATTTGCCATGCTGTACAACCATTTCTACTTAAAGAGGAAATTCTCCATCTTTCTTATCTGCCTTCCAGTTAATTAGCATCTTCTCTTTTTGTAGTTTTGTTCTACCTGGCTTTTTATATATGGCTAGTAAGACCGCTCCCTTCTTAGGTATTCATCCTTACTGGGGTTATTTAAGAGAGGTTGAAGCACACAGCAGTGTCTCAGCTGTTTATCATTCAATCTCCCTGTTTGAGCAACACGTTACTTATTTCACCCATGGGAAACTGCAGAAGAATAATTTAGAAATTACTCACCAGAGAAGAACTCCCCCATCCAGTTTCTCAGTGGATGGACAATGCCTTAAAGAACTCTGGTCTGACAGAAACAAGTAATTCCAGGAGATGCAAAATTAATAAAGCTGTTTTCTGGTGCTTGTGTGCAGGGTAGGATCTGATATTTACTAGGACACAAAGACCAGTTTAAGCTTCTCCTGGGTTTTGTAACATCTCCATGTAAATTCTTTGATATCGAGTACAGGTGAGTTCACCCTGCAACTTTTCCTTTAGCAGAGGCACTGATATGCCCTTTTTCTTCAACCTGGTTACTTATGTAACTTTATGTTTGATTTATACACATATATAAAAGTTTTAATGAAACTTGTCAGTTCTTACTGTACTTGAAACCTCTGGCCATTTATCAAATTTGTCTGAAATTGAGTCAGTGGAGCCAGCAGTTAGAAAGGTGGACATGCACACAGCATGACTCTGTAAGTGCCATTTCTTAGGAAATCCATCTGAAAATAGCAAGTAACAGCAATGTCTGGCATGATACCAAATGCCTTCTATCTAGTGCTGTCCTTTTTCTTCTGCCACTGGGATGAACATATCCCCTATAAAGGAAAATCTTTCCTCCTCCTCCATAAATCTGTATGTTGCAATGAGGCCATCTTAGTGGGAGCTCTGAATCCTATAATGTCCCACTTTGGTCCAAGTGCAGTGGTTTCTGAGAACCTCTCTCTTGTCCATATTGCTATGTTTTTCCTAGGACTTAAAGCCCACACACCATGCAGAAGTAACAAACGCTGATAATACTGTTCTGATACCACATGAAAGAAAATACCTCTATAGGCTTTTTTCAATGTGAGCACTGTCCTAGTTTCATCATATGATAACCAGCACTGTCATAACGAGCCTTTTTTCCTACAGAAATAGGATGTGTATGAAAAAGCCTACACAAAAAGTCACAGAATGTCTTTTTTGCACTTCTGCTGATGTTTGCATTGCTAGCTACCAATGGCTGAACCCCTTAGCACAAATACTGAAAGGCTTTATGGTTCTCTCATTGTGTCTAGAAGCCACCACCACTGGTCCTCCTTCCAGGTTTTGCATGAGATCAGGAGGTAAATGATAGGCTCTCATGTGTACCAGCAAAGGAAACGGCTGGTCTCATCCTTTCCAGGACTACACAGTTGTGCCTCTTCCCCTGGCTTCAGCATGCAAAGGATTGAGACTCATTTAGCTGAAAAATAATCTTTTTTCCCCCCAGTTAGTCTTTAACTGGATGAGCTCCTTGATCCCTGTACCTGAGTGCATGCAAGAGGGGAACCCCAGGGCCCACAGCAGAGGGTGTGGGGTGAGGTCCCAGGTGAGGATGTAAAGGCAATAGGCAATTAAGGTCTATTAATGCATTCAGCACGTGAGTAGCCTTTACATTTTTGTTTAAATAATTGTCAACGTGCACCGAAATTTTAACCACTTCTGTTTAACCATTGCTGTCTTTCTTGTGCAGTATTATCTGCAGTTAATTACAGGATGTTTAATTCTGCCTCCTTCATCCTCAGCAGGAAGATATGGAAGTCATAGCCATTGGAGGGGGCATGGAGTCAGGCTTCTATCGCTGCCAGAGGGCCAGGTGGACACGTGTCGTGAGACCCTTCAGCAAAGTGATGTGACATTAGGGGTCTGATTTGGAAAAGCCTGCCAGGAAGAATGACTTTTTGTCATGAGCACAAAGCTGTCCACCTGGAGGTTATGAATGAATAGGCTGATTTTTTTTTTTCTTTTTCAAAGAAACAGGTGTAGTAATGATTGTCAGGACAAGAGCTGACAAGCATCTGAGAAGTCTCTGCATGCATTAAACAGGAGACAACACAACACTTTTACTGACGGTGTGGTGAGCAAAGTATCAGTCTGGTCACTAGATTCAGACATTCACCCTGTAAGGCACTGAAACTTGCTGGAGCGGCATACCCTGGCAAAGTGACCTTTTTTATATATTATTTTTTACTGCATAGTTTGCACTTTGTTGACTTGGCTGGGCACCTGCTGTAAACTGCAAATATATTCCTGTCATCCTGGCTGAAAACAAAAACAGTGAATAGTGTCGTTCTTTGGTGGACTGGAGCTAGCAAAGAGCAAAAGTACCTGTGCAAAATGCTGAGGTAAATCTTTCTCTCCTATAACCTTTCCCAGCTTTGACCATGGGCTGTGAGCAATTTCCAGTCATCTATATGGGGACACTGTTAGTTTTTCTTTTAAACAGCAATTGTTCCGGAATACACAGAACAGAAGATTTCTCCGCTAGCTGATCCCTTAGCATTTTGTCCTGCATGGTACCAAATTCACATGCTCCTAGAGCAGCCGAGTAACTGTGTATAGGCTCATTTATACCCTGTGCTCCACTTCTTGTGTTTGTGACATTCTCCAAAACCATTAACCGTCATTTAAAAATGTTGCCGCAGTGTTTTCAGTGCAATTGTATACTCTGTGTCAGCCTCTGTAGCTACAGCTGGGTGAGTGTACAGTAAATTCTTTGTCTTTCTACCCCTAAGTAATGCAATGAAATAGCTTTCTTGTCTCTCAGTTAAATATTCATCTCCTCTGGTAGCTAAGTAAGGTTGAAATACCTTTTGCTATTGTCTACGTAACTTGGCAGAGGCAGAAGCCCCAGGTACAACATAATTATATCTTTGGGTTTGGAGGGGAGTAATTTTTGGAGGAAAAATAAAGACCTTTGATCCTGAAACAAATGTCTTCCATCTTTCACTAAAGTATGTACTGGGAATATACCTAACCTGAAGGGGAAAAAAAAAAACACCTGCTTTATCAGAATCATTATAGGAAGTCCCTTGCAAACAGAGAGTAGAGTTCTCTGCTGCTGGTGTTTTTTGCATTCAGAGATCATCACTTGAGACTGGCTTTGTATTTATAGGGGATAAAGTCTGTACTTCAAACAGTTTCATTATAGCAGGATGCCAGTGAGACGCTTGGGTGCTCAGGATATCTCAGAATTGCCACAATAACTGTCTTGTACAGCACATGTACAATCACCTTCAGGATCCAAAGGGCCACAGAAAATCCATTTAAAATACTGAAAATTTAAGAACTTATTTAAAAAGTATGAAAAATTAAACAGACCTTCATTGCTTTAAGAAATGGAGACACTAAATCCATTTTGATAACATTCTTCAGTGCTTTTAAAAATGTATAATTAGTGGTTTTTAAAAATGAATCCCACTCTTCAGAACAAAGGCATTGGCATTTTGGATTTTTGGTGAAACCAGCACTTCCATTTTCAACCAGTTCCAGATGCAATTCACATCTCAGTCCAGGGAAAGCACCTCCTTTGCAAAAAGCATCTCACAGTAAGCCAAGTACTTTCTTAAAACCAGGAGATGCTCATTGTTGGATACTGTCCCAGATCAGATCTCTGCTTCATAAATACTGTTTAAATTTAGTATACTTTTAAGTTCAAATTAGCTAAAGATATCTAAGGACTTAATTTAATACTGATTAATGTTCAAAATTCAGCTCTGTATTGGGATTTTTTTATTCTCTTCAAAAATTTTAGTTTAAGATTCTCATTTGTGTTCCTCTACAAGGTGTTTTTTTGTGGTTCCCAGAAGGCTCAACAATGGATCAGAGCACTACTTCGTGAAACACATTAAAATCTCATATTAAAAAGTTTGATTTCTGCCCATACCAGCTTCCACTTTATACAGAAAAGACTATCTGGTTAAACAAATTGATGAGAAAATGCAACAAGATCTTTCTCCAACTGCTAATCAGTGATCAGAGCACAGCAGCAGCTGAGACAATGTGAAGTTTTGACAGAAAGAGCTCAACTGGACTGGACTGTGCCTAGAACTGGTTTCTCCAAAATGTAACAATATTTCGGTCAATGTCATCTCAGGAAGACTTTGTAGACACCCTGTTGTAATAGGCAGCACTGTACCAGGGGTATCTGTGTGAAAAAGGAAACAATGTAATCTCCTAAAGAAGGAAGAAGTTAAAAATAAACAATTGAAAGGGTTCATTTTAAATTTCAGTGTAAGGTTATGCAATCCCAGACTAATTAGCTGTCCTGCTACAATCTGGAGTTCATCAGTTGAAACAAAAAGGGAGGAAGAAGAGGAACTGCCTTTCTGAGCCAGCAAGATGCTGCAGTTAGGGAAAAAGGCAAGTGAGATCCTACATGTGTCAGGTGAAGTACTTCCACTGGCGATAGGAAAGTATTTGTGCCCTTGTGCAAGGCACCAGCAAGACCTCATCTGAAATATAGCATGTCTGTACTGACCATCCATGTGCAAAATTGATGTGCCCTGGCTGGAACTGTTTCAGAAAACAGCTATTGGGATAGTGGGGAGAAAGAAGAGCCTATCTTAAAGACGAGAAATTAAAATATTTTGTTTGTCAGCCTATCAAAACACAGCCTGAAAGGAGGCGTGAGTGCTATTTACTATGGAATAAACATCAGGCAGGGATAAGAATTATTTAAAGAAAGAACAGTGTTAGGCCAAAAACAGTTTGATATAATCTAGCCAAGGATAAATTTAGACTGGAAATAGGAAGAAAATCTAACCATAAAACCAATGAGGTTCTGGAACAGCTTTGCATGGGAAACAGGATCAGAAAAAATCCAAATAAATTTTAAGATGCAGTTGTTCAGTTTATGAAAGTTTGGCAGAACTGTCTATTCAGTTATCCAGTCCTAAATTCCTCTGTTTCTAAAATTTTAGAGACTTGCTAAGATAGTAGCATAATTAACATATTAAGCATTAAGATCCAGAGATTGAATCAGCCACAAGCAAAATTCCTGGCAATGTCAACATTGTGTTATTGTCTATTTGTTGACTTCAAGCTGGAGCCTTTTTGTGTGTAAGTCTCCCAGGGTCAGAGCAACCTGTCTAACCACAAGAATTAAGGTTTCAATTTAAACGAAGAATTAAAATGAATTGAGAAGAAAGATACTTAGTTTAAAAGCAAAATGTCTTTTTTTCACATTGAGAATCTGAGTCCCACATCAGAAATGTTCCCTTTACAGTACATACACCGAAATGTGCTTTCCCTCTTTTAATAGTACATAAGAATGAATTCTTCCTCATGGACACTGATAAGTCCCAGAGCCTGAGAAGAACTGGAGCTGTATCTCATTTTCTCTGCAATCTCTCCATTTTCCTTCTCTTCTTTGTCTTTCTTGGCACGCTTAGACATGACACACAAATACGCATCAGATATTGCCTAGAAACCTTGTTCTGGGGTGGCAGCAGAACCGCAGCGGCAGGCTGCTGGGGGGATGCTCCCCGCAACCTCCCCTTGCCCCCCAGCTCCGCAGCCAAGAGGAGGGCTCCAGGAGCCTCAGCGCCCCACCTCTTACTGCTCTCATTTTCTCATCCTATTACGATCCATCATCAGTCCCAAGAAACGCATGCCCTGCTGTCTGAAAAACTTTTGTCACTTTGAAAGCTATTCATGAGCTTTTTTTTTCTTATAAAGGCCTTGAAAATGTACAATAGTCACAATGTCTTATCTTTTATTATTAATCTGTCTGCAGGAGCCAATTTCTGTACATTTCTGCATGTGCTTTAATTCTCTCATGAACTAGGAGAAGAGCTGTATTGAAATCTTTGCCCAAAATTTAAATCCCAAGCTTGTTGGTAGAGCGGAGCCTCTGTCAGCAGGAAGGCCATGTTTGCACCACGCTGCCTTTACAGTAGACCCTCCAACGAGAGGGCAGAGGACAGACTAAGCAAAAACAATGCTAAAAGGCATTGAGCAGGGTAAAAGGAAGAACAAAAACAGCACTAGGGGATTCTTTATTAAATCTCTATCAGTCTTGGGGAAAAGCCAGAGAAGCTGAAAGCTGAAGAAAGATATCTGGGTGGAGGGTCAAAAAGCGTTAATGATTGACTGCCATGTCCCCTGGCAGAGCTCCAGCATGGGCCGCTCACCATCTCTTGACTCCACACACTCAGACTTCACTTAATTGGGGCAAGTCACAGCCCTGCTCTGTATTTGGGGCTATCTGTGCCATTTCCAAGGTACGGTATCTCCCTGGTACCCCCCATAGGAATGGGACTTTGACCATCAAGACCATTGGTGACCATCTGGATGCTCCCGTAGCCTCAATGGCCTTTCTCAGAGATCCGGCCATAGGTTTCCCTCCAGAGCATGCCTGGTGCGCCAGGCTCAGGTGAGGAGCTTGTCCCCATCAGCGCAGCCAGACGGCTCCCTGGACGCTACTGACACTCCATCTCTTTTGGGCCTCCCCACCCAGAGTCCTGCCACTCCTCACTGGAGGCTATGCTTGAAAAGATGGTTTGGCTTGGTCACTGGTCAACATGTCCCAGGGGACTTCAATATTGCCAAGCTCTAGCAGCAATCCTACTCACTATTTTACTGCCCCCTTGAAATTTCATTCCAATGCCGATGCAACTCTCAGGGCATAATGAAGCCCCACTTTCAGAAGGCAAGATGCCCTGGAGATGTACAGAGCACCACAGCATGAAAAACTGGCTGTAAACTGCACATAGGCAAGGTCTAACTGGTCACAGGGACCTTCAAAACTGTGGGAGGACAAGAAATGAATGAGGCAAACTGAGGGACCCTAAGTATTTCAGGCCTTTCTTTTCTTTGACAGTGGGGGTACTGCTTGGCAGGTTTCAGAGAGCTCTCACACAGCTATATTTAGGACTGGAGAGGAGCCAACTCTCCATTGTTCAAGTTCGCATTTCATCTGACTTGATGGAAATTCACACTTCATGAATAAGGTCACTCTATCAACTGGACCTCAGGAGGGGACTTCAGCAAAAAAAGCCATAAGGCAAAGGAGAGTTCAGAAAAGAGGAAGTGTTTAAAACAAACAAACACTTTTACCAAGAAGCTTCAAATTGTTTGAGAGTCTTGTGTTTTGGAAACTTTTTTGTTTAATGGACAAATGGTAAAGCTTGATTTGCTATGGGTTCCTACTGCTACTTCTCGCTGCAGCCTACAGACGACAAGGATGCTCAGCAATAAAAATAATGGCTAAAAAATAAAATAACTCTATTCAAGTTTTTTAAGTTCCTGGAAAGAATCTGTAAGAATTGTGAACAAAGACTCATGCCATGGGACTTTCTCACAAAACATATGGTTCAGCCTTCAAGCACACATATGGCTCTGAGTGGTTTTGTTTGGTTTTACATTGGCCTATGCAGCACCTGAAGCAGGAAAGGGGAGAATGAACAGTGGTCTGGAGAGGCAGAAGATGCATCTTATGCCAAGCAGGCCCAATCTCTCCATGACTGCTCCTCATACATGCAACCTCCTCCATGTCCCGAGCCACCAGCTGCATTCAAGCAGCCAGGAGAGGAGACAGGATTTCTCAAGCACTTTTCCCCCCTTTCAAGCACCTTAAGCCAAAGGATCTAAGAAATGAGTCCCATGTGTAACATGAAACCCCAGAAATTTCCAATATTTGGATTTGGGTTCATTTCAAACGATTATTCTCATACTGGTTCACTAATTTATTATTGTTTTGCACATTTATTCCAAGCTGCGTGAGGCCTTTTATGGAGGTATTGGATATGTTCTCCCAAGCCCCTATTAACACTAATGGGCATTATGCAGGTGCTTTAGCACAGCCTTCACCTTACGGCGTTTTTGTTACCTTAACTATTGGAAAGTGCATTGCTGTGTACACTGGGTGCCAATTGTGTTTGCAAGAGGTAGGAAATTACCATGTACAGAATTAGCCCCCGTCTGAGCCACATGTATGAGTTATTTGGAAAATATTTGTTTAGTTGCCTTGGAAATAAATAGCTCAAACTTCAGAACAGATTTTTAAGAGGATTCTATAACATGCTCCTAGATGTCCCCTATGAAAGCCTAGTAAGAGCAAAATGCTTTTCCCCCAATCCACTGTCTGATATGATTTGAAGTGAATGTGTAAAGTTTCCCAGCACATCATTTTGTTGAGGATATTTTTACTAAAGCTCATTAGCTTTTTAAATATATTTTCTTGCTCTAATTTTCCTGTAGCAAGCTGAACTATGAGTCAGTCCAAATGAGATTTAAAATAGGTCTCAATTTTCTATGCATGTAACTGCTCTTAATTGCACAGAACAAGTTTAGACTGGCTCTGTCCAATTAAGACAAAAGGAGAAAAGGATAATTAAAAATAAATCATAACAATCAAAAGTTGCATTTGCAATTTTGCTTTAGATGCTCCCTCCTCCCACATTTTTGAAGTAGTGCTTAAAAGAAATGGCACAGTATCTTAAAGATGCATTGTCCCAGATCTGGCAAAGCAAATGTACCCATCTTTGTCAGGCTAAAAGTACCTATTTCCCTGATCAGATCAAACTTCATTGTGTGTAGAATGTAAATATTTCTTAATTATAACTTTGTTCTCATTTTTTTTTTTCTTATGACCTTGGACATGCTTTTCTTATTTAAATATGTTTTACAGGGACTGTCTTCAGGAATAACACAGATATCCACTTGGCATTTTCAAGTTTGGGGAAGGAGGGTGGAGCAATTTCTGAAATAGCTACAGTTTGCTTCCAAAAGACAATGTTTTGCTTGATTATTTCTTCAGGAGAATTAGTTGACAAAAAAAGTCCTGTGATCTCACAGCTGTGATAAGAAGTATTTTTGGAATAATGTATATTTATATGTATGAACGCTGTGTCTAAAACATGCCTAGAACAAATCAGAAGCTACTGGCTAATGTGCAAGGTACTGAGCTGATTTTAAAAGAGCAGCTTACAATTCAGAGCCATACTGTCCATGTGAGATTTGTTGCAAAATATTCATCAGGTTGCTCTACCACAGTGCAGACCAAGGAATGAATTTTACTGAGGGAAACCACTTGTTCTTCATTATCAATGTGTCACTGCTATTGAGAGAGCCAGAATAAATCAGTTTGATTTTTCTCTGACTACAATATTTGATATACTTGGGAGACATGGAAGCAGGTGGCATCAAATACATGGAGTTAAGAACTGCTCCATTCTGTTTTCTTGGGGTAGGCTTCTTCTCACCTGAGATTAATCACCAGGAAACCAAGCACCTGTTGTAATTTAATCGACTTTTCTGTCTAGGAGGAGAGAGAGACCTCATTCTGGAGTCAGTATCTAAAATAAGTAAGTAACTGATACATCAATAGATCACTGAGGTTAGATAAATCCCACTTTTTGACTCCATAAAGTAATAAATGCTTCAAGTGAGCTTTCTGCAAACCAGCTTCAGGATGTCTGAAATCAGTGGGTTTATCTTTTATGCTTTCTTCCAACTTATGTTAAAACTCAGAAGGCAGGGATGCTCCATCAGAGAGTGAATGCAGTCCCGATACTTAACTGTGTGTAGCTTACAAGGGGATCTATAGATCACTATTTACAGCATTTGCTCTCTTATAACTAGCTATCATTCTAGCTCTAAACTTTTGCTGTTCATCTCAGTTCACTTCCTATAGCCATGCTAATGCATGAAATATTTGGGAAGCAAATAAAATTTATTTTGAAGTGTAATATTTGCAGTACAGAAGCCAGCATCTTCTATCAGTCCTGGAGAAAATCATGAGCAAAGGATGTTCTCACTTCCCTGAGAAAGCAAGACCTACATGAGATCTACATTTTTGTCTATTTATTCCTCTGAGATGCATTTTCTCCTATTTTGCTTATTGTTTTCCTTCCTTCTTGCTGTTCTCCGAGAAACACACAGCTCTATGCCTTCCCTGAGCAGCATTAGCCAACACTGAAGCTAACAGCATCACCTCCGTGACAGTCCCAAGCTCTGTTGGCCCAAGCTTGCTCCTGAGCTTAGGTCTACCATGTGGTGGGGTGTTACACTATGGTACCAGCTGAGCCATTGAGCCAGAATAAACAGAACGCATTTTAACATAAAGGGATATAGTACAAGAAATATATTCTCAAGTCTTGGAACTGTAACCATGTGTTACCATATTGTCTTCCTTCTGCTCCTTCTGTTTCTTATTTTCACACATTGCTCCATTCTTTTGCAAATCTTTCCTCACAGAATGTTAAGAAACTGAGATCTACCTTAACTAAAAGCTGTTCTGCTTTACATCATATTCATGTTGTTGGGCTGGCTGGTATCTTTCATCTTTCACTTCTCTCATGGCTCTCGACATTTTATATCTATCTCAGCTTAGCTTCATTTACTATTCCTTATACCTTCTTTTTGCCTGCTGTGACGGTTCCCTAATTATTTCTTTCTGCTTGACCATATATTCTGACTTAGACTGGCATTACAATTGATAGAGCTATCATATATCTCTGCAATTGTGAGACAGAAAAAGATCAGGCTAGATTCCATTTCCTTGCCAATATATTATTTCCTTGGCTTTGTTTCTTACAGTGTTTTCCACACTTCATTTTAGACAGTTTCAGTGAGTGGTTCTCAAAGTGTGGTCTACAAATAACTGTTTGACAGCAATGTCATGGTATGTGGTCAATGAGCCATGTTGCCTTTAATAGTGTTTTCAGTTAATATTTTGGTGATATACGTGCACAGAGGTACTTGGGAAATTCAGAGATGACCAGTCTGGAGCACAGAAATTCGCTGAACTGCTAGCTTAAGCAATATAACTCCATAGTTTCCCACTGACTGACTTCAGCCAAGGCGTATTCTGCTGATGGAGTACATGCTGATGAGGGTGGCATTTTAAAATTAGAACAGAGAGCACCTCCTCTGCCACTACAAATCTGCACACTGTAAAGTTGTTTTGCTTCTGGGAGACATAAGGAGAGATTGCCTGGTGGTGCGATCACCACACCAGCTCACTCAAAAGCCAGTAGCCACTATATATGTCTGATTCCTTGTGTTGAAGTCTGACCCGTGTTGCCAGAGATACAAAGCATCCTATTACACAGACATGCACTCCTGTAAGATCTTACAGTATTCAAAGAATTACATTGTCTGCCCAGAGACATTATGATTTTTGGCTAAGGAGCTGTAGCTCCTTCCCATCTCCTTTTCATTCTTTAGGGCAACACAGCAGAAATTAAGCTCCAGGTGATGGGATGGGGTAGCTGCTGCCTGTGCCACTGGTTGTTCCCCAGACACTCCCACAGCCACCTGCAGCATCCTGGGCAGGGTCCTGTTGTGGGACACGGTACAGCCCCAGGTCAGACCAGACCATCCTGGTATCCTCACTGGCTCTGCAGTTTCCAAACCCTACCCGGGCAAGGAAGAAATACACAATTCTGTGAAATTGTAAAACATAGATATGCCTTTTTGTCAGGCTGTTGGGAATGAAAAATAGCTTAAGAATAAGAGCCCAGAAAGTGTTATTTTTTTCCTATCGGAAATCTCCCAAGAGCATCTTTGCTGGCTTAATTTATCTAAAGGAAAACTAAAATGGCTTCTGCTTACCTCCTCCCCCCTCCCCTTTTTTCATATAAGAAATGTCTGCTTATAAAAAGAAAAAAATAAGATCAGTACCAGGGAACTTGGAATATGACTGCATGCAGAAAAACTTCTCAGTATCCCACCAAAAACTGCTGTGAAATTTCTGTGAGTGTTCAGAAAGGGTAAGGGGGAGGCTGCATTCAGTTTGAATGTAATTCACACTTAAACGAAAAATTGTTCACTAAATGCTCTTTCTTTGCAAAATCACTGTGAAATAAAAAAAAATAAAAAGCATGGGAGAGAGGAATTCTAATTATTTTATTTCTTTCTCTTCATATCTATTGTTGGTATTAATTTTTTGCCATGGTCATAAATTATATACTGTATTTCTAAGCTGTGTTCTTTCCTTTCCTGACTTATGTTAATCAATGTGTTTGTTACCACACATCTTGAATATTGCATTTCTCTGGTGGCTGGCTTATCATCATCTATAATTATTCCAACTCCCAATTAGGTCTGAACTCTTCTGTAGCGTTATTTACTTGCTTCTAGCAATGAGACAACATGCTATTTCCTTTTTTTTTCTAGGTTGGTGCTCAAAACAAATTTCATTAAGAATTCTCCTGTTGATATTAGAGTAATTTCTTGTCCTCCTCATTGTCCAGGTCATTGTACCTGGGGCTTTCTTGACCTTTTATTTTCCATCATATCTTTTATATCTATCTCAATTATATAGTTATCTCTCTACCCAATTCAACGGTTATTATTTAATACTTGAAATAACCTCTGCGCATACAGTGAGTGCCATATATGACATAATAGCCCCGTAAACAATGCCGCGTAACTGCACAGCCCATCAAATCACGGGTTTAGAAACCTTTCAGGAGAGTTCTTTTGTGAATGTTTTTTTGAGTCATATTGCCTGAAATCCTGATTACCCAGGAGTATACTCGCACTTCCTAACATCCCCATACCAAATATGGAAGTAATGTAGAAAAATCTAACAGAACGGTAGCTGGAGAGAGACACAAATGGTTGAAAATGATTAAACAAGCCCTGTTGGTGGCCTGTGGATGTTTATGATTAATGTAGATTTAATCATCAGCATGTAATAAAAATTCATCTCTTCTAATTGGCTTTTTTTATTGATGCTTCTGCTGCTGAGAAAAGAAAAAAATGTATTTCTTTGTATTAATGTTCAGAATTCTGCAATTACAGGTCTGTGTGGTATACAGCTAGGATGTGTGCAAGATAACACATGCACTTACTATCTATTTTAAAATGTTTCTCCAACACAGTCATCATTTTATGGTCAAAAGATCTAAGGAAAGGAAAGAACCTGCAACACCTTTTTTGTTTCTCTAATTATTTTGTACTGCATTGATTTTAAATGAATCTGAATACAGGCTACAAATCCTGGCTTTGGGGACTGTTGAGGAAATGAAAGCCTTCACTGATCTGAATGAGAACAAACGTGATAAAGGCATGAGGCAGGCTGATAAAAGACAACACCACTCAGAAAGAAGCAAGCCTTTTAAGAAATGTCAGATGATTATTTATTATTTCAACTGCAGTATCCTAAGCATTCCAGTCACAGTGCCATCTCACCAGGTATTGTAAAAGTAATTAACAGAGCAGAAAACCCTTCCTGAGAACTCAACAACAAGGTTATAGTTTCTGAATGCTTTATTCCTACTTTCAGGTTTTTTTGGTTGCAGAAAAGCTTCAAAGATTTGAAGTTTCAGAACTACGGTCTTCTGTGTAGGCTCTCCACTCTTTCCTCTGCAAATGTTTGTGAGCTGCTTTTGTGGTTCCATAACGCGTCATGTACTTCTTGCTACTTTAAAAGATAATTCGCAATAATAATAAAAAGTAAGAAAGTAACAATAAATGTATAACAACTCTTATCGCTAAACAGTATTTCCCTCAGCAATAATCGGCGCAGTATATCATTGATGTACAAATCAATGCGTACATCTTCTTTCAATTACTGATTGATTCTGTATGGCTTTCCCTTCTAGCAGAGCTTATTTGTTAATAAAATGAAATGTGAGTAAGTGTTTGAAAATCACTCTGTGGGTAGTGCAAAATAAAAGACCTCAGGACTGTTAGAGAAAATGATGCAGATTTGGGGGGCACTTTTTTCCTACCGCATAAGCATGTTCTTAAAGGCAGAAACAAGAGCAAATTGTTTTCTAGTAGAGATGTCCCCTAAACGACAAGGATTTGGAAGGGGGTATTCGACGTTATCAGGTTCTGCAGCATCTGAGGATGATTTTTGGCACATCTGCATCTTGATGAGGATTATTGGGGTTTTCTTTTCCTCCCCATCACCCAGCATCAGCTGCATGTGGGGGTCCGGGCATGCCTCCCTAGTTCTCATCTCTCCGGTGAAGTCAATACCAGCGTGACTTCTCGCACGCAGGCTGCTGCAGACCCACCCCAACCTCCTACCCCACGGCAAAGGCAAGGGGCACCCAAACACACCCCAGCAAAGGCGGCAAGGCCACGGTGGGCTGTGCCTGTCCTCCTTGCCGCGGGTCCCCGTCAATCAGGCGGCGTGCGCAGGAGGGTGACGCCACGCGCGCCGCCCGGGTTGTCAGCCGCATTGTTCTGCTCAGTGTGACGCAGCCTCTGCAAAACAACCAGGACGGATGATTTTAAGTAATTGCTCTGACATAGACTGATTACTACAGTAACAACAGTCGGTTGTAGTTAAGGAGTAGCTTTGGCATATGGTATACATTTGGGGGGGGGGGTGGGAACGAAAGCTTTTTTAATTTTACAGATTGCTTTATGTTTCAAAATGCTGGCATTTTCTTTTCCTTGGCTTTATTTAGAAAATATCAACAACAGGCATCTGAAGGAAAAAATTAACAAATATTGTTACAACTAAATGAATTCAAAGCAACATATATCACAGCTGTTAGGATACGCCATACAATCACAAATTAGTCATCGTTGTTATTGCAGGAAATACAACATTTCACCTCATAAACTTTCAGCTAAATTTTCCCTATTGGTGCAATCCAATTGGAGCCAAATTTCCAGCTGGCCCTGGAGCTACTTTTAAATACTAGGGCCTGTGAATCTGTACAGCCTAATTCCGGGGCTTTTTTGCCACTGAAATGCTACTTACACCATGGTCGCATTTTTGCATGCCTGTTGCTTACCTGTGAGAGCAGCTTCTGCTCCAGGTAGTGGTAGTTTGGCACCTGTTAGTATGGGAAAACAGAACCAACTAACACATCTAATCTCCCCCCCTTTTTTTTTGAGGTCCTTCACGTCTAGATATACAGGAAGAAATTTTGCTCAAATTAATCCTTCACATGAACTAATCCTAAAAAAAAAAGTCTTGACAAATAGCCATCATCTTCTTCAGAAACGATGTTGAATATTGCAAAGTATTGGTCTAATTGTACCGCTGTATATTTTAGATCACTTTTGGTTAGCAAGAGGATCACCAGTAGGCCTTTTTCTTTCTCTTTTTTAATACCTAGAGATTAACTGTTCTGTGCTGAGTACAGATATGACCCTCTTCTATCTCTATTCAGATCAAAATATGCATAGCCCTGAAACAGAAAGGTAAAGAGGTATTTTGTTTTTATATTTTATACGGCACTGTGTGAAATAATATATTCTAAGGCCGATTCTAGCTTACCTTAATCACGCAATAGTAAATTAATATTCTGGAGGTCCTTTTATTGAGACTTACTTTGAAATGCAATGTAAGTGAAATACTAATCAAAAATGAACTCAGAAACACTTTCACCTTCAAATAAAAGATATTTTCTAAACATAAAATGTTCAAAAGTCTAATTTCACATAAGACAAGATAAAATGTAAAGGAATAAAAATAGGGTAACAATGTCACAACCTGGCAGGAGGAAAAGAAAATAAAGGAAATGTACATCTGAAGGACTTGGCATTTTTTTCTGTTCTCCTTGTGATCACTGTTCTCTTACCAGCCTCTTTGGCAGAAGTTTTAAAACATCACTTTGTAAACACTCTTGAAATTTATTCTTTGTGAAAGGTAGCATGTTAAAAAATTCACGGGAGCTTGCATGTTATCACTGAGTCCATTTCCAGCCTGCTTTTTTTCATTCACAGACAGTGTTGTGAAACAGTTAAAAGTAAAATTAAAGCTATTTCTATTGTAGATCATTAACTTTTATTAAATTAGACTTGAATTATTTATGATGCGAACTGTTTGATCTATACTATATCTGTCATGGATGAAAAAATCTGGATGGCTGAAACGTTATCACTGTTTTAAAGAAATCAGAACTCTCTCCAAAACGTAACAAGCTCTCATGCTGTTTGAGTGTTAAGACTTCTGTGCTAAATACCGAGAGGAGTCTGTGTTGTTTCTCAGATCTGGGTTCTGTGTTTGGATTGCTGAATTAGGTGCAAAATAATTGGCATGAAATAAAATTGAGTGTACATCTAAAGAGCCTCCTGCTCACATTTTACAAGATTAGTTAGTATATCTGGAAAAATATATAAAATAATAGAATTTTTCCACATCTGATAAACACTGTTTCTTGAAAACAAATACCTTCTTGTGATTCATAAATTCAACTATGTAATTGTACACCTGTGATAGGTCAAGCACAGGCCAGAATATGCACTTAATAAAATTCAAATATCATTACATAAAAATTAATTATATGAATTAGAAATTAGTCTCATTTTATTATGTCATTTCAACATGTGGTGAAAGAAAACAATATAGTCAAAATCACTTATACAATGGTATAAAAGCTTGGGTAAGTCCATGTATCATTAAATATAATGTGGAATAAATATGATTATCCATGAGATATGCTCCATGCATTTCATTAGTTTGAGGTAAACAAATTCAATACAAGGCATGACAAACTGAAATGCTTGAATTTCTTACTTTCATCCTATACCACCATCCCAGACAGACTTCGCGTTCACGCCCATCTGATGTACAGGGCGAAATCCTGTTCTCTGGAAAACCTCTGTCTCCCGTGGGAGTTAATCACTGACCTCCTGAGCCCAGCCCTTAATACATGGCCCTGTCCCACTAAAGCCCATTCTGAACATCAAACGCTGATCAGTCCAGCGGCCATATCCATGCGCATCCAAGTGCAGTCCCAGCGAGAGAACAGCCTTTGCAAAAGCACAGCCTTAACTGGGGCACGATAATGATTGAAAACGTATTTGTGCCACCCAGAGCACACAGGGAAACTTTAAAACCCTAATCTAAGCACATGGTAAATAATGCCGCTTTGCAGAGAAGCGGTGTCTGCAGCCCAAAAGCTCCTTCTCGCAGCAACAGCACCCCAATACCGCTGTGCTGACTGGGGGTTCAGCGCTGGGGAGGGCCCGAAAGCGGTGACATGGTGATATTTAGACGCTGAAAGGGATCTGTGGGAGGCTAGCAGTTGTAAAGCTGCAAATCTTTTCCTGTGAAAAATTCTTTTCTTATGGGAAACTGGCTCTCCCACAGATTATCCCACACTTAGAGGAAAGGAATATTAAAGTATATTAATTACAAAAGACTCTTTCAGGGGTGGGATGAAGTATGCTCTAATTTACTGAAGGTTCAACTTAAAAGTCACATAAGATTGTTGGAAGTTAAGACCCCTTTAGCTGGCTCACTTAATGATTTTTTTTTTTGTTCCAGTTACCTATTTAATAATGCATTTATGCATATATCACCCCTATTATTAATAGTAAATGTGCATTTCAACATGTCAAGTTTCCTAGCCCCACTTTTGCAATTTTTTTTTTAATATAAAAAAGCAAAGGCATTTCCTAGGGCACATGCTGCCAGACACCCAGCATTTATCTTATCTTAGTTGATGACTTTCCTTTTATCCTGAAATGATTTGACAATGACTCTATGATTTCCTGTACAAATTACCCTTTGAAAGTGGCAGTGGCGCTTGGCAGCGATCTTCACTTAATTACTGAGTGGATTATTAGCATACGGCTTTTTTTCACCCCTTCATTTCTTTATATCTTCTAGATTGCGCTGACAGTTCCCTTTCATTGCATGCTTTAACTCACTGAATACTAAACATTATGCAGATTGCAGCTGAGAAGTACCCAGTCTACTCCAGCCCTCTTCCCCCACTGTCTGTGCTCCGCATCAGCCCTCCTTGAAGGAGAGTAATTTGTAGGTCAGAAATCAATAGTGTGTCTGGGAAGCGCATTTGCGGGTTCTCTGCTTTAGACTGATCAGAAATTAATGTTTTAAATAAGTGCTCATCCTAGAAGGTAGCAAGCTGCATTCTTTCTTTTTGTTTCATTTCTCTTGAAATAGTCTTCCTTATTAGGTGCTTTTATAATTATTTTTTTTTAATTCATCATGCTAACTGTCCATCAGGTAGCAGTGATTCTATAGCTAAAATAACAATCATTTTTCCTCCCAGCCAACACGTCCGCAGAAGGGTGCTGTTAAGCCAAACTCCTTTGTCAGATACACATTGTTATTATTTGTCGGTACAAGACAAATGTGAATAATAAATCACAAAGATTTCCTCGTCGCTTTCTCCCTGCAAGGACTCTTTGGAGGCTTGGACACTAAATGGCGTACATGTGCATATGTGTCAGGATTTCTCCAGCCACCTCTGTTTCGTGCTGCTCATCTGCTGGCCATAGGAAGTCCATCCTGCACTTCTTTACTGGAAAAGGTCTAGGTTGCCTTCCTTGGTCTTAGTTATGTACCAATGAAGATAAATAGCTTTTTCTGGTTCTTCTGGTACCTTGGCTGTGAAGGCAGGTGCTGCTGGAGCCACACAGTTCAGCATTCGTAGATGTAGGTGATCTATGAAGACAAAACTGGCTTCATTTCACTTTCATGAAAAGTCTTGGGATTTGGAAAAAACTGTCATCCCAAAATAATACGACAAGCTAGTTTCCTCTCAAATGGAAATTCAGTATATTAAACATATTAAAGTCAATATATTCGAATACTGATTTACCTGGAAGCTATGAGACTTACGAACTTTGTGCTCTCTAGGAACCTCAACAGACCGAGCTGGCAAAAACCCAGGGAAGCCACGTTAGTAAACAGCCAATAAAATCCCCAAGTTAAGAGATCACATAGCACGTTTTCTTTACAATTTTTCTTCATTCTGTGTGAAGCTTTGTGAAAACAAGAATATACCTATCATCAACTATTCCTATTTCAGTAAATCTATATTTTCAGAGGCAAAGACTGCTACTCAAAATGCCCATCACTACTTTTAAGTCTGATATCCTTTAGACTCACTTTCTTTAAAGCCATGTACAGTCAGTAAGTCAAGCCTCTACAGTTAGCAAGGCTACTTGGCCTTCATGTAGGTCAGTTTAGCAATGCCTGTCCCTCTGCTTGTCCTGTTTCCTACACAGCTCATATGTGCTCCTTTTCCTGTCCGTGATGTTTGCACCACTGTCTGTGTTGGCTTACTCCAGCAGTCTGGGATATAATACCTTTTAAATTATGTTGTACCTGCCAGACTTGGGAATACAGCCATGGTAGCTGCTCACGTGCTGGTCCACGTGTTTGGGTCTGCCCTCATCTGGGCCAGAGTGCTTCTGGAGCTTCCCGAGGCCTTTGTAGGTCTTTACTCCTACACAGGCACTGGAAAGCAAAAATACAGATGTGGTAGGCAGAATCCTTTCATCAGTCTCCTTCTAATGGTATGGGTGTCCTGAGCAGCAAAAACAACTGACCTAATTGGCCCAATAACGGCCATGGCTTGATTTTGGTTTCTCCACTTGGACTATTTTCTTGCTTCACAAGATACTTCATGTATTTTTCTTCTGAAGAATGAGATGATTGGCTTCAGCCACATGTGAGTGCTCACCCAAGCCTTGCTTCAAGTCCCACCTGCTTAGAGGACCCTCACCCCAAGTGTGGTTGTGCTTTAACTTCTGCTAACACAGCCATGCTGCACCGTCATTGCAAACGAGCTTTGTGCAGGGACCACCAGGGCTCCAGCCTTTTCTTTCTGCATCTAAAACCAGAGAGAAAAGCTCTATAGCCATGAACAAATTAATCCATCCACTGAATCTGGGGTGCAAGACAAGTGCTACAGTTCAGAAACATTAGGGCAGGACTGTGCTATGAAATCTCAGGGCTAGCGCTGATCTCATTACTTTAGGTACTGATCACAGCAGAGCTGCAGCAGCAGCAGCAGGCTGAGACCCCACCAGGGAAGCAGGGCAAATAATTGGGTGGTTAACCTACATTGCGCTCCCTCCTGCTGTGTCCAGACGCTAAGCTACTCGGGCTGTTCAGCTTAAAGGTAGCTCGGGTGGGTTCCCAGTGCACCACCAGCACTGCAATGGGCTGGGTACGGAAACGGCTCTGCTGTCTCTCTCTCGAGAGAAGGGTGCCCATAGGAGCACAGCAGCTCACACGTTGCTCAGCAGTACAACTGCTCTCCTGTGTGATAGTCTAACAGGAAGGGAGGAGCTTGAAAACACACAACCGAGTTAACTCTGCAATAAAATTACACCTTTGCACCAGTGATTCGTAAGCCTTTTGGACCCTCAGAGTTTCCTAACGGCCATCACATTTTCTTACATCATTTGGCAGGCTTATCTTCCGCCTTTTAGCTGAATGTGCTGTGAAGGCAACGTGAAAACTACAGTGTAAAGTCGTGCAGCAAATGGTAGGCTCTTTACCATAATCCAATGGTTGAACAACATTTTGGGAGCCACTGCCTTAGTGCATACTCCACAACAGATTTTAAACTTTACTTAAAAAGTAAGCCAGCCCCTGAAGGTCTCTTAGCTCAGTTTTCGTTATAAGTGAGCAGAGTTGCCAATACACTGTGCAAAAATCATAAGGTAAAATCACAAGGTATTAGAAAGCAGTATGTGTATGATTCTCTTTTAATTCTGTTTTGGGGAGTCTTTAGGGGATGTTTTTTCAAGCTTTCTTGTAAGTATGAGGACTCAAATTCTTTTTAAATGGAAGCTGATATTCTAATGTAAGAGGATGGACTTGAGCACTTTAAGAAAAGGACAGATTTTCTTGAGATTTACAATATGACACTTAGCCGGACGGGGTGCTAGTGGAGTGTGGTCTGTCAAAAGGCTGGAACCAGTAAGACACCATGAAAGGTTACAAACCCTCTGTATGCCTGCCAAACATTTTCTCTTTTTTTGACCATACCTGATCTCTGTCTCCGGAGTCCGTCTGGAACAATTTGCTACAGGCTTCCATGTGTCAGTGTAAACAGAGCACTGTCTGAGGCAGATTTTAATTTCTAGCACTGGCTGAAACGGCTGTACCTTTAAAACATCATGCATTTCCAGCACTGGAGTTGTCATCAAGAGATCCTCTAGATAAAAAGTACACTCCTGGGCTTTAACCCAAAGTTACAGAGCTTGCTCTAAGCAGCACAATCTTTCGAGGACATGTTAGGATAAATTGGCTCCCAAATTACCTTTTTCCTTTACCTCTCAGTCCCAGCTGGCTCTTTTCTCTCACAAGGCAAACTCGCTTTAGCCTTTCCTGTCTTAAAAGAAAACCAAAACAAAATGAAGAACCCATCTCTAGCCACATATGCTTCTTCAGTTGCTCGCTGAGACTCTTCTGTTCAGCATCTGAGTTTGCTGCGTGCCTGGTCCAGGACCACTGGCGGCCGCCCCCACCAGCTCCACCTGGTGCCTCCATGTCCCAGTTTTTCGTCTCCCCCAGAAAGCTTCAGATTGTGGTTTCACTCAGTGTCTATAACTCCTCCTCTTGGTTATCCTCACGTGCAGTCAGTGGAGGCTCTATATCAGTGGAGATATTTGTTTTTTCTCTGAAAGCAGTGGAGTTTTCCCTTCTCTTTACCCTGTAGGACTTCAGTGATTTCACTGATAACCTCAGGCTGGACCCCTGCTTTATGCAGATCACTCACAACTTCCTCTCCACTCCAGACCCAGACAGATAAATGGAAACCCCTTTCTATTTTAGACCTATCCCGAATCAAAATCTTGGCCTGTTTTGTGGAAACTTTCTCACAAATCTCCAGTTGACACTTCCAGCTCAGTTGGCTAAAACAGACATTTCCATACTTCTACCAAACGCTCCTTCTGCATGCTTGTTCCATTGCCTTGAACACTAGCACCATCGTGCCTGTAACTCAGGTGTCCAGTTCAGCTTGGATCGCTTTCTGGACCTTACAGCTTGAGCTAGGTATATATTTCACACACACTATCTGAAGGATATTCCCCAAGCCATGGCTTCTCTAATCTGTCAATGAAAAATAAATCCTTTTGGTTTCTCATTATTTTGCATCACCTTTCCTTTTGTTCTGTTGGGTTTTTTTTTGTTTTGCCCTGATACATGAAACATAGTCCCAATGGTAGTCAGTTGCTCAGGTCATTTTCCCAATCTATCATTTGGATTTCATCATCTCTTCTCGGAATCTCTCCAATGTCATCTTATTTTCACCACAAAATCACCACAGCCTACCTCTGCCTATAATTTCTCATGGTGTGACTGTGAGGATGCCAGCTCCCACCCACATTTAGCTCACTTTTACTCCTGTCACTTCTCCAATACGTAAACAAGCATCGTCATCCATTTTCCCATCTTGCCCCTCACACCAAAAAGAGGGTCACTGTAAATACCTGCTCAGTGTCTTGCTTCAGATCCTTGCCCTGTAACAGTCTATCGTCATAGTCAGAACACCCAACAGCAGTCAAACAGGGTTGTGCAGAAGCCCCCACCCTTCATGCTGCCGCTATTGTCTCGTTTTCTTCTCAAGCAAGACTATAAACAGGCAGCCTCCCACTCCAGTTCTCATTTTTTTCTCAGTCCACTCACCCTATTTTCTGAAACTTGAGTACTTAAAGACTGGATTGTCACTATGTACGGGGTTTTCCTCTAAGGAGTTTTGGTAAAGCAGCTTCAGTGGCTCTCAGTGCCCATTCATGTGCCTCTAATGCTATGTCCATGCCTCCTTGCCTTACAAGTGCATTACAATGAGCCAGAGCTACCTTATAAGGAAGACCACTTCAGAAGCAGCACAAAGTGCTGAGCCTGGGCTCATTTACCCTACTGGGTCTCACCTGGAGTTAACTCTAGGTTCCCTGTACAACACTGGTCTGTGCAGGGCAAACATGCCTTTAAACATAACTTTCCTACAGGTTTTTTCTCACCTTAAGCACGGCAGAATCTCATTCATTTTCTTCAGGAAAGAAGAAAGAGCTCTTGTTATGATGAATTTGAAAACATAGTATCTTCTGGTGGGTGGCACACATCTGTCAGTTCCCTGATACCTGATAGCTGGTTATTTTCAGAGTAGAAGTCAAATTGCTAGAATATCTCACCTATTAAAAGAAGACTGCAATTATCCCTATTTCTTTAACAGAGATAAATTAGGAATATTTTCAGTGTCACATCCCATTGCATAAATTAACAAGTGAGCTTGGACCTCACCATTCTCCATTAAAATCTCACTGTGGTTCATAATGTGGTGAAGCACTCCTTCCCCCAGGTCATTCTGTGGGCTAATCAGACTCGGAGAGTCATGCAGAGCTGAGTGCCTGTGTTTTTCCTGTCCTCTTGCTTATGCAATAGACAAACAAGTCAACCTGTGACACTACGCAGTGTTACAGTGAGAGCAAACTGCTGAACGGGGTGTTTTCTGTGGAAAACCAAGCAAGGAACCTCGTCAGAATGGAAAAGACACGTTATGCTCCTTTGTCTCCAGTTCACTTTGCAGTCACAAGAAACTATCTCAGCCACTTCTGCCTGGCTTCCTGCTACAGCCTGAAAGACCTGATACACATCTTTACGGTGGCATTATGTACAGCTTCTCTGGTAGGTTCCTAGAAAGCAAGGGCCAGAAACACTCTGCTGCTGTAACATAAAAACAGAGCGGTTATTGAGGGGCTAAAGACATGAAGTAGAGACTTCATCTCTGATAGATTTGCTCCAGATTTCAGGTCCAGTTCTATCAGGACATTTAAACAATTTCCCTTTAATGCCACAGAACCGGTTTTTAAACAGCTTAGCAGGTACCATATGCATCAATTACAGTTTTATTGAGTGTTGCTTGCTAGCACTGCTGAATTTGGATTGGCTACCATCTGTTTAGAAGCCTGGAAAAAAAAACCTGCTATTGCCTGAGATATCATTGCAGGTTAGCAGTTTCTGTGATGTTCTTCAGAACCTGCCTTAAAATATCCTGGAAACGATGGCTGAAATAGCAGCACTGTACCTGAAAATGTCTCCTTAACCTGAAAGGATATTATTGCAGGGCTAAAGTGTTAATGCAATCTGGGATAAATATTTTAAATATAAACATTTATTATTATTATTATTTTAAACATAAAATATATAACAAGATAGTGGAGGTTTATTATGCCTTTAGGAAAATGTCAGCATAAGATGTCAGACCCAAGTTTTAGGCTAAAAGGGAAAGGCTTCCAACCTGGGGAGGATGAGGCTGACTGCCTGGATGAGGAGACCGGTTAAGTGAATATGAATAAGGTCATGAAATATGACCTTTCAAAAGAGTGTATAAGGGGCATAAAAACAAATTTCAGCAGAGAAGACCTGCTGAAACAAAGAACTTCTTGTCTTCTGTATTCTCCTCTGTGGATCTCACCACCCTGTTTTGCTTCCTAGTCTTTTGACCTATATGCAGTTGTTTGGGATATTACGTTACTGCCATAGTTGCAAACAGAAGACATGAAAATAGATGATAAAAGGGCAAATGAATTTGTGGAACAGAACATTTTACACATGAAGCCAGGTTCAGAAGTTGAGCAAATGACTCTGAAGCAGTCTTTGACGCAGTGCACTTGCCCTGCTTTTGGACTTCCGTGTGAGAAGACTGAAATTACCTTTACTTGATTGCAGCAGAAAACTATTTATACATTTTTTGTGGATTTTTTCTGCTGTCTCAAGGAACTGCAAATGGTTCCCTATAACTGGGTAAAAGTCCATACACTAAATCCTAGGTACGCTGACCTAGGGAAGTTCCCTGCAATTTTTATTTTCTTGATTGTATGACAAATGCATGAGGGCTTATAGAACACTTACCATGAATGATGATGTAATTTCCCTTTTTGAGCTAGACATACCTTTCCCAAAAATCACTTTCAATAAAAACCTGGGCAATGTGAGGAATTCAAATGTGATTCTCCCTTGGCAATTTGCACAGCTGAATGGAGGATTCCCAATACAGTGTTTATATCTGTCTCATGCATTTTATTCCAGCAAAGAATTCAGGGAAGCTGAGCTCTCCATCCCAGATAAACTCTTCCAAGGGTATAATCGAATTTCCTGCTGTGCAGTTTTCCAACTCCAGCCTAACAGATGCAAGATGGGTTGAAGTGCTTGCCACCACCTGCTCTCAAAGCCCATGGTCAAGTATTTCTTTGGCCTGTTTTGTCTTTTCTGTGCCAAGACTGTGACACATAGTGGGAGGGGAACACTGTCAGCTGGTGGTTCCAGAGGTGTGATATCCCACTACAAGACTTCCAGTGTAAATATTTGCATATACAAAGATCAAAATCATGGGTCGTCGGTATTTACATAAGTAAATGTTGACAGTCACTCATGTAAAGCACACATGTAAAGGTGTAAGCATAACCAAAGCAAATTTATTTGTAAATGCGATTGAATTTACATGTGCATTCTGAGGAAGCAGAGGGAGGGTGTTTGTTTTCCCTTTCCTGACTGTTTGCTTTGGCAGAACTTGTGCCATCTCCGATCTTTCTTCATATTATTTTTGCCTGCTTATTTTAGTGTTTGCCTGGGGTATCGTAGCAATGGCCAAGACTATTTTAAGGTCTTTGTGCTAGCAACGTTCTTTGAAAATATCTATTTTGCCTCCTGGGGAAGAAAAAAACAACAAACCACCAATCAACCAAACCTCTTTTATTATGTAAAGCAGTTACAAGAAAAGAGATAAATCGGAAGAAACAGATAATAAAAGAGAAAGTGCTTCTGAGTCTGTCAGTAATGCACCCTTTTCGTAATTAGAGCCCCAAATAGTGACAAACTGGTGAAAAAAATGCACGTTGAAAAGGTAAAAAGGTTACAAAGCACTAACTTGGCATGACTGAGGTTTTGAATAGTTTGATCTTTGGAAGCTGGGGCAGAAGGCAGCTTCAAATATTTGAGGCTGGGCTTGCAGCACATTCAGAAAAATCAAGCTTTGTTCAACCAGCATATTATGGTCTTCCAGAAATGGAGGCATACCAAATCCCTAAAATACTTGTAAATTGTCTTGGACAAAGAGTGGTATATCACGCTTACTATTGCAGATAGACATTCCCTATCAATTTGGGACGACAGCAGTAGCAGCATTGCAGCACCCCAATAGTGATATTCTATCCCAAGTGTGTCCTGTATTTCATAGATTACACTATTTGGAGTTATTTGTTCTTCCAGATCCTGAAGTCATTACAAACTGTTCAATCTGAGATGACCAGAAGCAGTTATGTGATTGAATATGTTTATCAAATCTGTACTGTACTCTATGGGGTTTGTTTTCTTCTGGAAGATGGTAGACTTTAGATAGAGAAGAAATTTGGTTTAAGTCTCCCCTCCACCCTCCCTCGGTACTATATGAGCAGCAATGCAAGAGAAATATAGTGCTGTATTTCAGTGGGCATATACAACAAAACCCACAAACACTTAAATACAAACCAAGAGGCTGAATTTTAATGTGAGCAAAGAAGAAATATTAATGTAACTCACTAACAAGTGGCATAAAAGGTTGTGGTGCAGAATATTCTGCTGAGCAAAGCTAAAACTCCTCAGCTAGAACATGGTATGACCGGATAAAGAGTAGAAAGCAAAGGAAGTGCAGTCAGAAAGTCCACGGTCCTGCACAAGCCTGACCGGAGGCGCCCATGCCCACTTGGGAGGACTTTTCTCACCGTGCAGGCAGGGTTGCAAAGCAGCTCTCAGCCTTGGACTTGGCCAATGTCTGGGTGTAAAGCTGCAGGTTTCCAGCTCTATGTGTGTTATGTGCAGGAGGTAGGCAGCATCCCCACATCAGCTCCAAGTCAGACAAACACAAAGTAGGAATTGCACTGGTCTGACAGAAGGAAGCACATTTGTTACGCAGTTCTGCATTTCCACAGCCTTAGGCAAGGTCAGGTATAGTCTACGGCATCTCCTACAACAGTTTAGGTTTTGGGGAAGGGGGGCACCCACAAGTAATAGTTTCAATAACTACCCTTGGTTTGGTCAGTCAGTTATTCAGCATATGATTTAATTCTAGAACTGTGGCACTTGGACCTCTGAAAACGCATTAATTTCATGTGGTTGTAAACCTCTGAGACCAGTTAAGCTGTTGCCTGTGCTATAGTAAAGAGTGAACATTAATTGGTAGGAGCAAAGAGCCGGGCATCAGACCTCATGAGGAGCAACCCTGCACCCACTGTAATCCTTCGGCTCTGCATCAGCTCCCGTGATGCAGTTTCCCCCTGTGACTTTGCTAAGAGATGCTCCTGGTCATTGGGCTTCAGGGTTCATCTACTTGTTAAATGGGTATCATCATACAGAGTCCAATTCACAAAGAAGCTTTGAAATATGACTCGTTGTTTGAGACTGCGTTGGTATTACTGGATGGCAGGTTATACCAGCGACAGGAAATTATTCGGAGGGGAGGGTGCCAAGGGAAAAAGTTCAGAATCTGCTTTAATAAGGCACTAACACAATTTATAAGCACAAGGGGATATACAATTAAATCCTAAACCAAATATCAGCTACAAGTGCAACTACAAATGAACCACTGATTCCTTAGACAACCATACAGTGCTTCAGGTCTCCTAAATGCTCTGCCAGGTATTGGATTTTAGGCTACATTATCACTGGTTTGGGTTCAATTTTTCTCCTTAAGTCTTTTGTGGAGCTGAAGTTTACTTTAATGCTCTTTGGCCCCCTACCCCCCACCTCATATTGTCCCAGATTTCAGAAAGCAGGCCAACTCAATCCGTTAAGCCATTTCTGACCTTGTTGTGATAAAAATGGGATGTAAGACAAAAATATTGATAAAACCAATCAAAATTACATGATGACCTTTAAAAAAAGGTCAAAATGAAAAGAAAATAATTCTTCTTCAATATCTTTTTTTTTTTTTACATGATCTCATCGAAATCAGCACATTGACTGAGAAATTGCAGAGGTCAAGACCTACAAGTAGCAGCTGAATTTGCAGAAGGATGGTTGTGTTTTTACAGTGCTAGGCTCTTCAGTCCAAGCACTGGCACCAAAGACAGTTTCCTGCTTTTCCCTGGTGCTCATCATTCAGTGCCTCCTGCTGAGATAAACCCTGCAACCACCAGCAGCAGTCCCTGGTTCTCCGAATCACACCTACGCTGCATTGTGCTGTGAGAGCACAGGCGCACGGCGTGACACACGTATTCAGGATCTATTAAGGGTTTTCATTACACAGTCTGTCAATTCTGGATTTTATTACACTGTCTTTATTTCTCTCACATTTGTCTAAGTGGGTAAAACTGATTTTACCAGACTAACTTTGAACTGATCGTGTTCCTCACTCCAGACAAATATATTATCAGGAGGCCAGAACAAAATAAACTGTAACTGTAGGAGAGGACAAGCTTCCTGAAGAATACATTTATTTCACTGTGCTATCCTACTGCTGTCTACATTTTATTTAAGTAACATTGTTAAAGCCAAAGTAAAAGCATATTCAGTTTCTCTTCAAAAGTTCATAAAGAGAGAATAAGAAAAGCTGTATTTTAATTGATATTGACATAAAACTGTCATTTACTTATTGATAGCTTAAGAGTGAAGATGATTTAGGATCTGAGCATGTACAGTTAATAATGCATACACCTGAGTATACTTTTTTATTGTAGAAGGGCAGAAGTTTGATCCTGAACTTAAGCTACCCCACCACCCTGCTTCCAGCTCTATTAGTAGCCTTTTCCTTGGCCAGTCAAACAAAACCACTCCTTTTGCATCAGTAAAGAGGAATTGGGAGGAGACAAGCTAAGCAAAATAGAGGCTGTTTACTTCTGTTCTTAAGGGGGAAGAGTTAAGACTTCCCCATCCAAAAAAAAGATGGCCAAAGGAGCTTTTCCCTCAGCTCTCACAGCGGATTCAAAGAAATAAGCCCACTCACAATATATTAACAACATTCATGGGTGTCCTATAACCAGCTGGGGAAAGGAAACAAGGGAATTGAAAAAAACCCTACATTTTTAGAGGAAAAGACAAAATGACGCAGCAGAGAAGTCAGGAGAAATGCTCATCCCCTGGAGGTGTGGGAATGAGAGAAGAAAGAGCTGGGGAGAACCAGCTAGGAAGACCTGTCAGGTATAAAAGCATGTATGTCTTTCAGGACAGCATTTTCCTCTTGAGAGTGTGGGCTTCTGGGATTTCACAGACAAGATACTTTCCTCTGCACCCAAGAGATGTACACATAGCCCTCTCCTACTGGGAGCTGGCAGCAGCTCTAAATCATCCCCTGTGATTTTGACCATGCTTACTGGACTGACAAGCCACATGTAAATATAAAATGAGTGTGGTTTTATTTCAGTTTTCCCCAAAAGATCTTCTGCCGTATATTTGCAATAAACGTAGCGTAGATGACACAGCAGTTGCATATCATGGGAACTTTACTGAATGGTATTGTCACATCCTACCTGTGGGGAGGGGGGAGTGGCTCAGATTCGCAAATCCACGGTGTGGATTAAGGTGAAATAACACTCAAGGTCTGTACATAAACATCAACTTTAATGGGAGATTTCTATAGAACAAGTATTGTGTAAACGTTGGCCCTCTAACAATTGTATCGACCTAAACTATGCGGCTTTATGGGAAATTAAGGTAAGAAGTCTTGCATTACTCGATGACTTTAGGAGGAGAGAGAGAGAAAGAAGGAGAGAGAGAGGGAGAGATAAAGAGATTACCAATCCTGGAACTACCATCAGACCCACCAAAAGAAGTATTCAGTGTAGACAGCCCACATATGCGCTCACGTGCCTCTATTTATTGGCCCCAGTTCCTGGACTTCTGGAACCTTCCTTCATCCCTGTTCCAGGAGTGGTTGAGACACCCGTCAAATCAAGAGAAGTGACCAATCAAGAGAAGCGGCACTAGGCCCCGCCTCATGATGTAACCCTCTCTCGGTGCCTTGCAGGGTGTCCGGGCTCACAGTACAGGTGTTTGGGGCTGATCCCTTGCAGGTATTGAAGAACTTCAGACTAACAAAGAAAGTGTTCTGTGTTGAGGAACACAGGGAAATCATTTCAACAGCTGTTTTAATTGTTTATGTTCTTTGAAATAAATTAGTTCTGCATGTGCACATTTTATAAATTGCATATATACATATACAAGATACATATATTTCTATATATGTATATATAGCTCTATATGTATACGTACCTCTATATGTATACGTACCTCTATATGTATACATGCATGCATACGTGTAGTACACATGCATGTCTGAATGCATTTTTTGTTTACTAAAGATGGGAGTTTTATGGCAAGATCGCAGAGTTCCGATTTGATTAAATGCACTTTCTGTATCTAGCAACGTGTTCCTTGTATTAAACAATTTCTGATAAATAAACCCATTTGAGTTTTGAATCTTAGGAGCTATGACAAAAAAAAAAAAGATTGAATTCTAACCACAGAAATAAGAACATAAAGCCTTTTTGTTAGTTCTGTATTTGTTATAAAAAGGCAAAAATTTATTTTATATTTTAAAGATCAATCATAAAATATCTGTTTTGACACTTTCCATTTGCATCTGTGTTTCTAGTCATTCTTTAGTAACAAACATCCTAAAAAAGAAAAGATTTTATTATAGAAATAGAGAAATCCAACTCCAGGAAAACTTACTCAGATTATACCCTTGCTCTCAAATACCGTGACTTCACAGACAAATCAGCTTTGTTTTTCTTCAACTGGTCTATGGATATGAGTCTTTAAGGACTCTTTAACTACCCATTAAGGTCAATGAACAACTGCTAGTGGCTCTAATGTATTTGAGCTTGATCACTGTGCAAGTAAAAGGAAAACCAAAGTGATTATTTATTTTACATTGTGAGTGCCAATGAGTCTGAAATCTGTTTCTTCCCAAGCCTAATAAAAGACATAGATAGCAAACACTTGTTGATGAACACAGTCTTTATGCAAGAAACTCTGAGAACTGAAGCAATTTATGTTCCAAACACATGGTAAAGATACGTATTTAACAATTCACTACATTTTATCTTAATGGGGAGTTTTACTGGGAGGAGTTGGCAAGTATTATGATAATTCTTACAGTAGCTCAAATTACGGGATATACGAACAACTTCTTGTGGTCCTGGTAAAACTAACGTTAAGTGGTTAAGATGATGGGTACTAGAACCAAATGGCTGTAAAGTTTGCTTCTACTTAGCCTAGGGTTAGGGCTTCAATTAAAACAGCTTTCTTGAATTAAAAAGCAAAGGTGATATGCACTAAAGTGATAGGAACTACTTGCATCGAAGGGAACTCCGTGGTGGGGAGTGCTGGTTTCTCACTTCTTCACCTCAGTAAAGCGAAACCTGCAGCTCACACCTGGCAAATGCTATACAAAACGTCCTGCGATGGCTGGCGCCAACCAGGGAGCCTCCAGCCCCAGAAAACACCGTTGTTCTTGTCTTTTCCCCCATCCTAGCAGTCCCCAGGAAGGTGCAGGAGAGGAGGAGGAGGATGACATGGGTGGTGCTGGGGCAGCGCCGAGGGCCCGCAGCGGGTGGGAGATACCACCGAGGGCAGCTTGCTCTCGTGGTCTTACTGCCAGCTCCGAAGCTGCACACTTCCATTCACAAGCCCCTTTGTGAACTGAGCTCTACGGGGTTCAGACAGCCTTATAATGTACTCCGAGGTACGCGCTGGAGAGCAGCCAAGGCCGTAATCAGAGGCAATATTATTAGCTCAGCGCCGGGTCTGGAAAAGGCCAGAAACTTATCCCAGAAAGGAGCTGTGGCCCTTGAGCGAAAACACAAAAACACGCAGTCACTGAAAAGTTGGCGAAATAATTAATTAACGCTGTCGCTAAGCCCAGGTTTATTGCAGAGAGAGCATTGCAAATCCTCGGCAGGACACGGGCGCCTCGGCCCTGGGGCTGGCAGGTTCCCCGGGACGAGGATGCTCCCCACCGTGCCGGAGCCTGCGTGCCAAGGAGGGTGGCCTGGTCTCCAGCATCAGCTGGGGACAGGCACTTCTCTGCCAGCCAGAGGAGTGCCTCTGGGCCAGGCAGTTCTAGGAACAAGGCACACAAGGAGAAATACAGTGCTTCCCCTTAGTGTATATAAAGGAATCAGAAGTTTGGCTATTCAAAGCTTTTCTTTATAAACTTTGGATAACACCTACATGTTCACAATTACTGTACTTTATGACTGCATATAGAATCATAGAGTGCTTTGGGATGGAAGGGACCTTTAAAGGTCATCTAGTCCATCCCCCCTGCAATGGGCAGGGACATCTACAACTAGATCAGGTTGCTCACAGCCCCATCCAGCCTGTCCTTGAATGTTTCCAAGGATGGGGCATCTACCAAGATATATATACATTGGTACACAAGTAGGAGTAACGAAACCACCACTTGATGCACAGATTTGAAACCCTCTTGGTTAATAAAAACACAGGAAAGAGGCAGTCTCATTAGTACAGGAAATAATCCATGTTTTTCTTCAGGAAGGGACTTTCCTGCTTTCCCTGAAAATGCAGCAGTTTACCAAGAAGTCAAACCGCACACAGCCAGACCTTAGTTTGTAGCCCTCTACTCCTCTGAAAGACGATTGAGATGATAGTCACAACAGGCGGCACACACCGGTGTCACTGGTCCCGCGTTGCATTGGACACACAGGCATGCACCTAGGTGGCTTCTGCGGCACTGAAGGCCATCCTCACAGCCATGGGTGGCAGCCGCACCACGTTCTTCACGAAAAGCTTTGAGCCTTAGAAAGCTGGGGAGAGAAATACTAAAAATATTGTTTAAAAAAATGATTGAGTAAGAAGTATATTATAACCTATGGGATAGGTTTGTTTCTTTGACAGTTACCAGCTTTCACTGGAAACGCTAAAGCCGATCAGCCACTCCCTTTTCAACAGCTGAGCACCAAAAAGTCTGCTTTTCATCAAAAATGTTAAATGTTTCTTAAAACATCGATAAGAACTGTTCCTCAGTATAGTCTGTTGAAAATGGAGATCAGTGCTGCTTCAGCCTTGCTTCATCACCCATCAACTGGACAATAGCTCCAGCCATTACCTTTGCATACTGTTTGCTTTTCTAAATCAAGCTATTTCCTCTTCCCATCAGCTGGTTAACTGCTTTAGGGCTGCAGTTCCTTCTCTGCAAGGTAAATTCTAAAAGGCAGGGTAATCATTACTTACTTACTTACTCAGGTCCACTGCAAAACTATTGCAATTTAGAATGATCACACTCTAACATGCTCCTTCTTAGTTCTTTGTATATGTTTTAGTCAACAGCATTAAAAAAACCCCCACACACTACAACTCTAATCTTAACTCGAGTCTGTTAATTTGTTATGAAAATTGTCACTACAAAACTGAAAATGTGCACATGCATTTTAAATGTATTATATATGTGGGCGTTTAAAATTAAACTGAAACTCATGATTCATTAAAATGAAACTCGTGATTTTTTAAAAATTTTAATTCTTAATCAATTGTTTCTCCTTTTTCTGTTTGAGTTGTGATAATGTATACATGCTCAGGTTGTAATTCACAGATGAGAATTGGAGCAACTGTTTTGCAAATAACATTGCAACGTTGGAACAAAGTTTGTGCACAGAGATCTGATTCCCCAGTTCTTTGAAATGAGCAAGTACTGAATCATATGTGGGTTAGAGTAAGCCTATAGCTATGTTGACAAAGTGAAGAATCCAAGAACTAGAGAACTACAGTTTGGGAACCAGGTGCAGCTATCATCTTAATTTATGATATCCTTGTTTTTATAATTATTTCAATTGTTGTGAGAAGCACACTTAGGCATTTTTAGGTTAAGAAAGCTGCACGGGGACCAAAGCAAAAATAAAAAAAAAATATTTTATATTCTAAACAAGTGTTAAAACATAGTTGATGAATACCCCACACTGACTGGAAATGTATTTGATGGGTAAATATGCTAGACTTTCTCTACCTTTGGTACTTCCCCTGGCAACAGAACCAACTGTTCCCAAGAATGATAAAGGATACTGCAGGAAGCTGAGGTCAGAAATCAAAAATATAAATTGGCACTTTATGCAGACGTTATTTTGATGCTTTCTAACCCGAAAGAAATATTTCATTTAGGGGTTAGAAAAGCAGTAGAAGCACTTGGAAAGATTTCAGACTTTAAGATAAATTATACTAAATCAGTTGCATCGAAATATAGCTACCAACGTGTCATAAGAAGAACAAAAGCAATTACAACCTCCCTATAGATTTAAACAGGCTCATTACTCATTGAAATACCTGGAATAAATATACTGCGCCAGCCAATCCAGACAACTTGTCTGTATTTAACTGTTCTCACATAAAAACAATTTTTAAAAGGTGGAGCAAAGTTATCATCTCTTGGATAGGAAGAGTTCACATTAGTGAGGAGGACTTGGTTGAGAAACAGAATGCAAAAACCCTTGTTTCAAAGTCTGTCCTGATATCTGAAAAATACTGATTTTGTTATTACAGTTATAAAATCCTAAGAAAAGTGAGGATTATTTTCTACTATATACAGATGGGTATAGCTCTGCAAAACGTTAATGCATTTGGTCTTAAATCTAAAGACACCTAAGCCAGATTTTTAAACTGAAAAGGTATTTATCTTTGCATATCTGTGTCTTAAACATGTGCTAAGCACTTTAGTCACAAAGATACTCATGTGCCTAACTTTAACATATATTTTAAATACTATGTAAAAAATATCAACACTAAATATATATATACGTGCGTGTAGGTATATTCGTGTCTATCTATATTTCCATACACGTTTATTTCAAATTATATATTAAGGCAAAATCTCATCTTGGCAGGGGAGGGAGAAGAAAAACCCGGTATCACAGGTCAACAGGAACAGAGGCTACGCCTGCAACAGACTAAGTAGAAATCCTGCAAATAGATAGCCATTGTCTCCCTGATGAGCCATATCTACCCAACAACCCAACTTCCATCTCCATTATCAGTTATTGAACAGATGGCTGTTCACAGGCCTGGGTGAATAATGCAAACCAGTGTTTGCGAACATTGGTTCAAAGTCTGAACGGCTGTTTGATTCAGGCTTGTTCATCCACTTGTTATTCAGTGTTCCCAAACATTCATGCTGAATGGGTTTCTCTTCACATGGATGTTTGGAGAATGGGTCTTTTTCATACAAAACCCCATATTCATGTGCAAACAAGGGCATTTGTGTGTGAACAAGGGTGTTCCTTATTCACCATTGGTTATTTGTGCTTCTCCACCATTATTCCCCTTTTTGAAGTGTTTGTTGTCCACTCAAGGTGCATGACCTAGGTGATCAAATACAAATCAAAAATAAGAGTAACAAGCAGTCAAATTAAGCAGTTCATCACCGTCTAAAAATAGTTCATCATCTATCAAATGTAACCTTTTCAAAGTAAAGACAACTTGTAGATAATCGAGGAAAGAAGGACAACGCATGAACGACTGTTCCCCCAAATTTTTAAATATCTGCAGTCATTCTAGAGATTAGTGCATTTAGTACAGCCTAGCTACCTGAATGAGAAACCCCCCATCTAGTGTGAGGTTGCAGCTCAACCGGTGGTCAGAAGCAGCTGCCTCAGCGCACCAGATGCCAGTTGCCTGCTTCCTCCCTTCTGCTGGAGGTAATCAGCAGAATGAATCGCCTGAGTTTGCCCTACCCGAAGTGAGCACTCACCCAGGCTAGCTCGGACCAGCTCCAGCTGTGATCCAGCTGTGATCCCAGCCCAGGTGGGTGCGTGGTCCTGAACCCCTGGCAGGAGGCTCCCGTCTCCGGCTGGCTCAGCTCCGGGATTGCAGCGCGTTGGGAGGACAACTTCTGACACAGCTCAGACTGGGTCCATAAGAAGTTTTTCTGATTATGGCAATTGTAAACTCTATAATAAAGTGAATATCTAGAATATCTGGATTAAGTGTCTATCTAGATGTGAATATGGAGTTGGCTTCTTCCAGTAACACAGTTCTGGAGCTTTAAGACTTTAGTCACAGAAAATAGTATAAACAATGACATCACTATCTAATACCAGCATTGTAAGTCATTCGTTCAGCTATTTTTACCTTTTGGAGTTTATCAATATTAATATTCTGAAATTAAGATTCCTTCTGTGAGACGAACTCCTTTTGAGAGTACAGATGAGATCATGTGTTACATTTGACTACCCTGGGCTCTATTACTATATCATTCTTTTTTTTTTTTTTTTTTTTTCAGTCCTTGAGAAGTAAATGTAAATTTGGAATGAGTTCTTTGAACCTTATCTGAAAAAATATGCTAGATGTGAAAAGCCTGCTCTCACACCCCGATACTACAAGACTGCTAAGTTAATGCCCTTTATTATGTGGCTGTCAGTTATATGAGAGCTAATTATGAATTATTAAACTGTAGAACCAAAGCTATGGCAGATAGCAGCAGGTTATGAAGTCTAGTCACTTCTGTGACCAGGACTTGGTAAGTGTGCCTTTCTTGTGTCTACTGCATAAAAGCTTTGTGGATGACTGTCAGAAATTTAGTATCGCCCTGAACTGTAACCTTTGCATGGTGCCATCCATAACCAAGTGACCTGCTGCAGCTCATTAAAGTTAATGTAATGGATCATTTGCTTCTAATTGTATTCATCAGCAAATTAGACTCACTTTTCAGCTGGAAGTAAGAGAGAAGAATACAGTTAAGTAGACTGAAAGAATAAAGTATGTTCTTCCATATGTTCCTTCGCTCAAACTCATGAGTATCTCATATGAGCAGAACTAGGATGAGATGACTCTTTATTACAGGAGAACGTGTTTTTTACACATGTAGATTGAAGATGTTTAACAATTTACCATTCTCCTTTTCTAAAGTAAGTGCAAGAAAAGTACTTTTTTGCTCATATCGCCTGAATTTCTTCCTGGGAAAGATCTCAACTTCATCAAATATTGTGTTCTGCTATTACAAACTAGTCACATACATCAACAGATATATTGTTAGAATACGTGCTGCACTGTATTAGTAGCACTTTGGTCCTAAAATTACTTTATAATCTAAAAATAAGTATCCAGTACTTGTCATTGCTTTCCAAGATACATCAAGATCATAGGAAGTAGCACATGTGTTACTCAAAAACTACATTTCTAAAAAGAAAATATTCTCTTGACAGAAGCAGCCTATTAATTCTAAAGCCTTGGGAGAGGTAACAAAGGAGCAATATTTTTGGTAGGAGTACCATATCCTCTTTATTTAGGATTGGGGTTTTTTTAAAGCCTTATATTAAATGCAGAGAATGTATTGAAATAGTGTGTAGTCAGAATCGTTCTCCATGCTACATTTTGGAAAACAGGAAATATTTACTTATGCATTTTAAAATATTTATTATTGGTTTAGATTGACCAAGTTAGGCATTTTATGCACCTTGTGGTCTTACCACTGTCATATTCATTCTCCCTTCTAAGGTAACACAGCTTTTAAACTCCTGGGGCACAGCATCCCATACTATGGGATCTGCTCTTGTAATGACACACACCAAAACACAAGTAATAAGAAGTTATCCTGGATCTTAATGCTTCACTGGCCCCAGTAATTTGTGTTGCTTTAAATAACTGATGGACTCAGGAGGCCATCTCAGTGTACCCAACTTTAAAATACATTAAACGAATGAATACGTAAGGTACAATACAGAGTATTTAGTAAGTAGTATAAAAAAGGAAATGGCCAAATCTATTCATTGTACACAGAATACGTATTTCTTTCCCCCAGCTTTGTTTCAGCCTGCTTCCTTGTATATGGCTCTGAATAGTGCCAAGATTCATGTGCAGGTCCAAATATCACAAAAGAATATTTCCTTCCAGGCACACTGCAGGAGCCAGATTTGGCTGTTGTTTATGCATACCCCTGTCTCTGTGGATTGAGACCCAAAAGGCCATGGAAGAGAAAGGAATTAAAAGGAAGCTGAAGTGGTGCAGACTGGCCGTCCTGCCATCCTCAACGGACATTTTCTGACAGGCCAGCAGTGCTGGCTGGGGATGGCGGGTTCTCCCCTGAAAAACAAAACTGAAGCCCACAAGAGATGACAAATTGTGGGGGTAGGCTTGGGCAAAAAGTAAGCCTCAGTAAGTTTGCAGGTGACACCAAGTTCGGTGGAAGTGTTGATATGCCTGAAGGGTAGGAAGGCCCTACAGAGGGATCTGGACAGACTGAATCGTTGGGCCGGGGCCAACTGTATGAGATTCAACAAGGCTATGTGCAGGGTCCTGCACTTGGGTCACAACAACCCCATGCAACGCTACAGGCTGGGGGAGGAGTGGCTGGAGACCTGCCTGACAGAAAAGGACCTGGGGATGTTAGTTGACAGCCACCTGAACATGGGCCAGCAATGTGCCCAGGTGGCCAATGGCATCCTGGCTTGTATCAGGAAGTGTGGCCAGCAGGACCAGAGAGGTGATCATGCCCCTGTACTCAGCACTGGTGAGGCTGCACCTTGAGTACTGTGTTCAGTTCTGGGCCCCTCACTACAAGAAGGACATCGAGGTACTAGAGCATGTCCAAAGAAGGGCAACGAAGTTGGTGAAGGGTCTAGAGCACAAGTCTTACGAGGAGTGACTGAGGGAGCTGGGGTTGTTTAGTTTGGAGAAAAGGAAGCTGAGGGGAGACCTTATTGCTCTCTACAACTACCTGAAAGGAGGTTGTAGCGAGGTGGGGGTCAGTCTCTTCTCCCTTGTAACAAGTGATAGGATGAGAGGAAACAGCCTCAAGCTGCGCCAGGGGAAGTTTAGGTTGGATATTAGGAAAAACTTCTTCACTGAAAGGGTAGTCAGGCATTGGCACAGGCTGCCTGGGGAAGTGGTTGAGTCTCCATCCCTGGAGGTATTTAAAAGATGGGTAGATGTGGTGCTTGAGGACATGGTTTAGTGGTGGACTTGGCAGTGATAGGTTAACGGTTGGACTCGATGATCTTAAGGGTCTTTTCCAACCTTAACGATTCTATGATTCTATGAAAATGCTGCTCTAGAGCAGTGCACACTGTGTGGTGAAAATAGGGAACCTGCTTTTCCATACCTCTGCTGGAAGGGATGACTCAAGCCTTAGGAACTTACAGAGGAATGTGCTTCACTATTCACATGCTCAGAAGTGAATCCTAGGTGTAAGGATTCAAAGTCAAGGCTGCTCAGGTTCACAAATTTTATTTTATAAATGTGGTACTGACATTTATTGAGGAAAAGTTTGGAGCTACAGCAAGGGTCAAAATGGATGATCAAACAGGGATTGAACTGAACCCTTGCTTAAATGTTGAGAAGTCTGAGCTACACTTATTAAATGTTCATATTCTTTAGCATTTCTTGCCAAAGGCAGAGAATACCAAGAAGCTAATCTCAGGTATTTCTGACCAGCCCATACTACAATTTACCACAGATCTGATGAACACCTCTCCTGAGGAGATTTACTGTCCAGATTTTGATAAAGTCAGAATGCTTATCCCAACTGAATCTCGAGTGCTGATAAAAGTGCTGTCTGCCAGCAAAGAAGCCCATGCAAGCAGGCAGAGCAGCGACCGGGTGATCCATCACTAACAGGACACCTAACGACATGCCCTGATTTTTTTATTCTGTAGGCTCTTAAGTTCTCCTTGCAGAATGCCTGTCTAAGGATGGACTCCTTCTTTACCAAGCACTGATCAAAACCTTTCAAAAATCAAGGTCTGCTCCCTTTTTCCCACTACACCAGATCCAGCAGTGCTCCAGAGCTTGCATTAATCCTGTCTGGGGAAAGTGAATAGACAGTAGAGAGTGCAACATTTTTGTATGGTATGTCAGGGGCTATTTGCAAGCTGTTAGATGGCTAGTTAAGGCTAATATTGCTTTTTTGTAGTAGCTGAAGAATGGACTGACTGGAGAATTTTCCATGCAGTATTTTGCCCTTCTGTTAAAGTGTTTGTCTTGAATTGAATGTTTCAATACTTGAAGTTAAGCATCTGCTCCAGTGCTTTCCTGCATGAGGGCCTGTATTTCCAGCTCCTGGACTTATTTGATTTCTGGTCAAGTCACTTAACACCCTTACATTTCATTTTCTCCATCTGTGAAATGTGGAAAATTAAACTTAGCTGTCTTATGGTGGTATGGAGAGTAATTCAAAAATGTTTGTCAAGCACTTTGAGATCATAAATTGTACTATTATAACATTTAGCAGATGTGATTCTATCACACCACAGAAAACAGTGTTACTGAAGAGATCCTTGCGTGCCCGTGACCAGGTGCCTTCACTCAGAAACAGGTTGCCACGTGAGACACATACAGAAATTAGGAGACTTGCATGCAGTTAGAAAGACTGGCAGGAAAGTTTGGTCCAGCTTTCCCCGCTCGCGAAAGATAGTTACCTATTTAAAGGAATTGAAGGGGGAGGTCAACAGCATTTTGTGTGACTGGGAGCAGGATGCTAAGGTGAAACAGGTTCTGCCACTGTCCTTCAAGTATTGTTGGGTACAAGGAACTGTTTGGCCTTAGGCTGAGGCTGTGCCCAAAGGCTGCCTGTGAGCCACCAGCTTGTGTACATTGTGTACAGACTGAGTGGGGTGCGGGGTGTCAGGGCACCCTGGCACCTCCCAGCTCCTTATCAGTCCATTGGGCTCAACAACCACCATTCTCCGTAAAAAATAGACCATGCTCCTACTTCCGTTACAGGTCTAGCTAACAAAACCAGCCAGAATAACATGGAGTGATGACTGACTTCTTAATATGTCCTGAATATTGAATACTCCATTGAATTTCCCCTTTTCTAAGAAACATTCATAAAACCTATTTTCATTAACATTTAAGAATCTGAGTCACCTTTTAGACGCAGTCACTTTTTTTCTTTTTTTTCCCTTTTTTTTTTTTTTTTAGGCAAGAGCTCGTTGTTATTCTGAGTGAAGAATCTGGGTCCCTGGGGGGACTAAATTCGTGATGCTCTGCTGTGATATGCTTGGTGAGACTGAACTGTCTACAGCTTGAATCTCTGTCTGGGTCTCTGTTTCAGCCTTGAGAAAACCAGAAGTCTAGAGCTAGCTGGAAATTGGTTGTTTTCCTACCTAAATTGAAAAATAAAGGTTTATGTTTTCTACAAGAGCTGTTCATGTCAAAGGAATTTCCTCAATAAAAAAGACATTTTATAGGATGAGTTTGTTGACTTTTTTTTAATTGACCACTACCCCATTATCAATCGAATCTGTTTTAATGTAAGATTTCCAACCAGCTCTGCCACATCAACATCCTACCTATAGGAAAAGAGAAATTGTTTCTCTCTCTGTTTCTTCATTTAAAAACATTAATATTTATTGAGCAAACAAGCATTACTTTTAATCTACATATCTAAAAGTATTGATATATACACTGGACTCAAAGATACGTTGTCACTAGCACACCCATTTAACCTATTGTACATTGGTTTATAGCCATAAAAAAATGAGGGTTTAATAAAGATATCATACTTGCTGCATCTGATGACATAAGTCAAGGTAGTATGATACGAAGACTTAGTAAAATGGTTTGAGAAAGGAAGACGTCATTACAGATATCAGTCTTCAAGGGCAGATGATACGAACTTGTGAAGAAATTATTTTTCTTTTCCATGCTCTTTTTTTTTTTCTTTCAATTCTTCTGGTTCAGTGGGATAAAATCTTCAAAACAAAACACCAGGGCATAAAAATGCCATTAACATGAATAAAAATAGCACGGGTAACTCCTTAGTGACAACTGACTTCACAGTGTCAAAATCACACGATTTTATTGACCTAGTTGAATTTCTTCCCCTCAGAATCAGAAACTTACCCAATTTCCTCCAGAAATGTCTGTACAGTTTTAGTTTAGTTTACTCATTAATGTTTCAAGCCTTTCTACCACAAAGGAACAGACACATGAAAGTGAAAATGTACCTTTTTTTCACAGCAGGGAGCCTTCATAATGAAAACTTGGCATGCACACCTGAGGAGAACAGTAAAGCTTATAGAATTTACATATGAGGATTGTAACGCTTTTTTTGCAACTGCAAAAGAAAGGAGAATAAAAAGAGAACATGTGACATTTTGGCACCAAGGTTATCAGCAAGACATAAATTTTACTTCTGTGTTAAAGATGCAGAGAAGACATGTAAATATGTAATTTTAAGTGTTCTGGGCATCTTCTACAAATTTTTCTGTACATCCATGACAACTAGTATTATCAGGTTTTATTATTACATTTCTCTGGGGTGCTGTATAAAAAGGACTGAGTTCATATTCAGGATCCAGGGGAAAAAAGCTCTCATTAGTTTCCGTGGGAGGTGGCTGAAGATGTGAGAAATGGATTTAAAAACCTGGGATGTCTTGTGTTTAGAGGCAGCCAGTTACCAGGTTGCATGTTTTCCCTGTTTTGCCTGCTTCTCAAATTTGGGTTTCCATTTCAGTATCTGGTGGTGTTTGGGAGATTTCTTTATTTCTCATGATCTACAAATTAAAATAATGAAAACTGAAATTAAATTAATTCAGCTATTTGCTTCTAAATAAATGTAACGCTGTACCTAGGCAGTTAAGGCACCTAAATGTACCCATGCATTAAATAAAAAACTAAGATGATGCTCTTTTAAATGCATGTACAAATTTAGATGGAAAATAACCCTCTGTCACCGACTACCATGTTTTGTCATTTCTATCTTATTTTCCTGCTCTGTACTTCCACACACCATGACATCTATAACAACCCATGTTATTCCTATTATCAGCAGGTTAAGTTTTCTTTACAAGTCATCTGTAAGTAATTCACCTGTGGGTATTATTTAGCTGCTATATTAAAAGGGAGGGGGAAAAAACAAAACAACAAAAAAAACTTTCTTACAGCTTAAAAACAAACCTGAGTTCTGAGCATTGCCTGATTTAATCCTCACAGGGATTTCAACTCACTTCATCTGCCTCAGCTTCCCCGTTTTTATGCTGGGAATAAAGTCATGCTTCCTCTCATAAAATAGCCTAGTTATTGTTTGAAGTTGCTAATTATTATTCTATAGATAGATAAGAGCAGCTGGCGAAAGAAACAGATTTAAAGGTATATTGCCAGCATAAAACCTTTTGTTTCATCTCTAAAATATCATGAATCATTTGTGCTAATGAGCCATGGGGGCATTTTTTTGTATCAGTAATTCATTCTCAGGTTTCTGCTGAACTTTTCTGCTGTTTCTGCTGGAAGGAGGGATCTCTTTGTATGTCTGCAGGTGTCTGACTAGTTCTCAAAATTGGCGTATTTCCTGTATTTATTTTATGAGTTTTCACCTTTCTAATGCTATATCTCTATATACAATTTTTGCATGTCTTTTAAGCTCTCCTTATCCCCCAGAACAGTTCCCTGCTTTCAATCTCAGAAAAAGGCATTAACTGAAATAGTAAAGGAAGCAGAATTTGTCTAACAGAATACAAGTATAGAGTATATAAGTATATATAAAAAAGAAAGTCAAAGTAAGACAAAAGAAGGTATATAATGAACAACTTACACTCTTTTAACTTGCTTTTCTACAAATAACTCACACTTTATTCCATTAATAGGAAATATAAATTATAGTATCTCTGATGCTTCTAAGTGTCTACAGCCAGGTAATGAGTTTTTGACAAAATAGTGTCTCCTTCCCACAAAAGAAGTCAATCGTTTCACACTGTAACTGCAACGTAATTCCCAAGGGGACGTGAAACCTTTTAACAAGTGAAGTGGTGATGTCTCCTTTGCCTCTGTTTGGAAAAAAATATACTTAAACTTGTATTTAGTACATTTCACAGAACTGTAGCAAGGCCTAAAATAAAATTATAAACAGAAAGGAACAATTCAAACCAAAAACTGCTTCAAGAGCATCTCTTAGGATCTGATCAGAAGTGAAAGGAATAAATCTCCACCCAAAAGCAGATCTTCCACAGGCAACAATTTTCAGGAAGGAAAAAGCACAGTCAAGGGAAGAATTTTGTACAAGCGATTGTCTTTAAAGGAAAAGGCAAATACACACTGATAATACACGTGTTGCATCCTGTTCTTGACCATGTGTATCCTACAGGGGGGTGAGTTCCCTCTTGTCCCCATCCTGGAATAACCAACCGCAGCACTGACGCCGCAAGCAGGTTCATAAGTCTTTATTCCTGCAGAGTTTGGCTGAAGCAGCGTTGGGTCCTGAAGACCAAGGGGCACTTGGTGCTCCTAAAGACACTAGTCTTTAGGGGAAGGACAAAGTTTCCCTACTATTGTAATTTGAAGCACGGGGAGAGAGAGAGCTGCCTTGCAGCAATGGAGCCCAGTTCAGCCCACAGCTTGCTGCGGGAGGGTGCCAGTCCCTCCACCAAGAAGTTGTCCACCAAAACTCAGTTTCTGGTCCTCCAAGCTCAGCGTGGCGCAGGCTGCAAGGAGCAGGAGTGCAGAGGCGTGTGCTCTGAGGAGGAGGCGTGCACCCAGGATGTGTGCACCAAAATGGGGTCAGCTGGTGCACACTTCTGCAAAGAAACCCTGTTGTGTTGAAACCCCCAGGGAGGCTGGTGAATATTATGTTGGGGAAGAAAACCAGCTCACTTTCTGGAAGGTACCTGTGTACATTAAGCCATTTAATGTACCTGTTAACACTGTAGCACAGGATCTCCCCCCAAAGTGGTTTTCCCAGGAGGGACTTACTGGAGATCAAAGCCAGGGTATCTGCTGACTGAGAAAGGACTTGAAGTATGGCTTCAGAGGAGCCACTAAAAGACAGATCCTCAGAGCCACTTAGGCACCTAGCTCCTTTGAAATCAGGGAGATCTGAGCATTTCAATAACTGGGGGAATCTAGGCATGGGACTGGCTTTCAGTAAGCATCATCATATTTTGAATTCATAGTACTTCCTCTTCATCCTGGCAGGCTTTTGTCTTGCTGAGCAAAACTAATAGGATCTGTGGTCAGTTCCTAGAACTATACAATATTTTTTTTTGTAAGAGAGAACCTGTTTTAAGATGTCCTTTGAAAAGGAAAAAAAAAAAAAAAAAAGAAAAAGAAAAAGCCCATATTTCCAAATATCTGTTCTCTCTTCCACAGTAGAAAATGAAAGGCAAATTACAGTATTGCCATGTATCAGTCCAAAAATCAGTAGGAAAATGAAGCTATATCAGCATATGCAAGAACCTATATTCTCCATATTACATCACGGATGGCCTTAAATTTGTCTGGCTCAAGGTTGTCCTTTGATTGGTATTCAAGTGGAGTGGTAAGTGTGTGCTCTCTAATCCCTGCAACACATGGTAATTTTTTCATTCTCTCTCCGTCTCCACCTGTTCCATGGTCCAGTGGAGGGCTGCAAATCCTATCAGGGGAGTGCAGCACTGCTAAGCCTGCTTCCCTGGCTCCAGTCCATCACATGTGCACTCAGGCTGCAGAGCACCGAGCCAGCTGCAGCCCAACGATCATGTTATCAGATGACGGATGGCTTCATATCAGGTGTTTAAACTGACGAGCTGCCCCATCTGGTAAATGATTCGGGAAGTCTGGCCTTGCTTGATGAATGGGGAAAGTGACAATGCCAATCAGTGTGACCCCTGCAGCTTCCCTGCTGCCGGCCCAACAGCCACAATCAAGTATATCCCACTGGTTTACTTTTTCAATCCCATTGTCACTCTACTGAGACCTACTGTCACTAAATTGCCACTAAATTATATCATTAATCCAAATATTTTCCTTGTAAGAACCTTCACAAAATGCATACTACACCTTCAGCAGGGCTGGAAACCAGTTTAAGTTGACAGAAGACGATGTGGTTATAGATGCTGGGGGGGTCTGTTACAGATGATTCTGGTGAGCAGGCCAGTGACACAATTATTGAGGCACTTTTTCTTGCTCCCTTGAAATTCAAAAATCATGGGGCTGAGCATCAAACACCAGGGGGAGATATGATGGACTAGATTCTCACCTGGCACTGATTCAGAAAATCACGTACACTTAAAGCACGTGATGAATTCCCTCTAACTTCAGCAAAGCCAGGTTAATTGCCTCAGTATTTTATTAAAATACATATTACAGAATACGTGATTGAAAACTAACACTGTTTAAAATTACTACTGAGGTACCATTTCATAATGCGGTATTTAATGTCTGTTAAAAAAATACATCCTGTCTTTGTTTAAAATATTATTACTTTATTACTTAAGTCTGTGAAATATAAATTACATAAACATGGGAGCTTGCACTTTAACGCATTGTTAAATTTTCAGCCATGTACTGTATGCATTTGGCTTAGTTGCACAGTGTATCGCAAACTGGCTACTTATCGTAATAGAGATCAAATAATGGAGACAGGGCAGAATACACAGAGACTACAAAAACAATTTTCAGTACAATATTTGTTTTAATCAGCAATTCAAAATGACTTAACTGGAGTTGTGAACAATCCAAATGCCATTTTGTTTTTGTTCTCAACTTAAAAATATATTTTTCTCCTCAGCCCTTTGATACATGTGGGTTTTTGTCCATCCCTATTAGAAAACCACTTTCTTAAAGAACAAGCAGCAGTGAATAAACTAAACAAAAGAGAGATCCTAATGAAAATGACAGCACAGCAGGAAACTTGTGATTTAGTGTCATTTCTCTTTGCATGCTGCAAAATTGTCAAGCATTTCAGGTATAAAAAGTAAAACCTTCTATTCCATACAGGATAACTGTTGCAAATTGGCAACGTGTAGATATTTTAATAACAAGGCAAACATCAGCAGCTACCTGAGGTATTTATCAGCCTGCACATCTTTACCTTTACTGTGGATCATTCATGATCATTCCTTTGTGTACCGTAGTACTTATTTGTGAATTTGTATGCTCCTGGATGTATAGAGAGATTGTACAATGTGATTTATGTTTTGCTAAGTTGTACAAAGCAGTTTTATCACTGAATCAGTGCCTAGCATTTCAGTTTCATTGGTTATCTTTGCATAGGTCTGCCTCAGGTGAAATTCTATCACACTCATGACATAAGGAACATATTTGGGTTTTATTCAGTTATTAACCACAAAACTTCAGAGACAGACAGAGATAACTCTCATATGTCACAGAACAGTGACATGCATTGTTCATACTGGCATACACGCATATTCAGGCTTTTGTTGTATTTACCTTATACACATAACATGTCAGAATCCTGTGGGAAGATGGACTTTGCATTAAAAAGATCATCGGGATTTAAAATTTCTACTAATGAGACATGTGGCAAGGTTCAGTTGTTGTGCAGCCATCGAGGTGTGGGTCTTCTCCCATCTCTCTTAAGACCAAAGGGCAAGTTTTGATGCTCTGGTAACCTTTCTTCTTGTACTGTTTCTCTCTTTCTCTTCCTCATAGCAACACCGAAGTGCATAATGACAAGCCTAACACTTGTCCTTCCCCAGAGAGGACTGAAGGTACAGAGTGGGAACTTGCATAAATTAACAATGAGAATGTCAATATTTACTGGGAAACCCCCAAATATTTTCAGAAGAAAGCCCAAAGCCAAGCTAGAAGGGAAAAGAGAGAATGCTATTTTGCCTCATTCCCCTCTCACCCTCCCTTCCTTTTATGTCTTCATCAGACAGGAAAGATATTAAGAGCCATAAGGTCTGGTCTAGGACTGCTGGGTCCTGAAAATAGGCAGTGATTTCAGTATGAGTTTTGGGTACACAAGGAATGCAGGAAGCCTCTGCAAAATTAGTTTTTTGTAAACAAAGACTATATAAAAGTCAAAAATAATATATAGTTGTTTTAAAACTGATTTGTATGCATAACACAAAAGTATAAATGACTTCACCAAGATTTATTGATTCATGTCAAGGCATCATTACTTTTCAAAGTGTGAAAAATGATCATATATTTATGACCTGCAGACTGAAGCTGTTTTGTGAATTAGCAAAAGCTCTGGAGAGGAGCAGCCTAATTGCATTATCATAGAATCAGAGATGGTTGTCAATTTTCCTCCATTTAGCTTTTCTCCTTTAGTTTGTTAAAATGAAGGTGCCATACGTTGGTTGAATTCACTAATACCCTGATGAATGAGGTATTTTCCCAATAGGCTCACTACAAGTATAAACAGTGAATTAGGGATGATAGGTCATCAATCATATCTCCTTCAAACAGATCTTTGCCCTGAGATTATTTGTTATATATTAAGAGCACTTACAAAGTTATCATAGAAAACACTCTGATAGAAAGATGCTAAGTTGACCTTAATTCCTTCTTAGTGGGTTTGTAAGGGAGTTTGTCTGTTCGGATAGATATCCCTGTGTGATGGCATACTCATATCTAGTTTTGATTTTCTTCATTAACAGTCTTTGTTCCTTTTATCTTTTAAACGATGTGTAATTTGTAATTTTCATAGTATTCCCCTTTAATGTATCTATACGCTATGACTGAAATTCAACATCTGCTCTGAATTTTAAGTGAATGTTTTCATAGGTTTGAGGGTATTTCTGGATTTCAAGAGTTAGTTACCATTTTTATAGGAAACCATCATTTACACTCCTCTTCGGAAAGGTATTTAATCATCATTGGGGTAGCGTCTCTGCACACACTGTACTGTAAGCAAGCGTTTCATCTCCATTGATGAGCACCAGCCCCTGGTGGAAGTTAAGCATATGTTTAAGCAGTGTCCTGGCTGGAGGCACTTTCCTGGATGTTATCCTTAATTTAAACCAAAAAAGGTCAAAGGCAATCTATAATTCAGAGTACCTTTCACCTCCTGCAATGTGACTATGGCTGGCTCCAGCTGTGCTGCTGAGTCAGGGGGGGAGGCAGAGCAGGAATTCATCCATAATTGCGTCCTGCAACCAGGGCTGTGTCACGTGAGGCCCCATAACAAGCTGTGCTAATAATGTGCTAACAGATGCGGGAGGGCTTCTGCTCCTGCTCCCAGCAAATCTATGACTTATCGTGCTTATTAAGCTGGAGGTAAATTTGCCCTTCAAAGATGCGCATCCAACACCCACTGAAATCAGCAGGAGGACAGTGCAGCAGGGCTGGCGTCAGCGTTGGCTCAGCCCGTTAGTTTCCCTGGCTGCTTATGAAGAACCTCCGTTGCATCCCTTTGGTTTCCAGCCAGGAAGGTGGTATGGTGGGCAGGGGCCCGCCGTGGTGCTCAGGGCATGAGCCAAGGAGCCAAGTGTCAAGTGATGCTTCCTTCCGCATGCATCGGGTGCTCCCTGTCTCCAAAGTGCTGCCTTTTGGGAGGTGCTGGGCCAGAAGCTGCATTTCACATTTAGTAGTCCGCACTGGACTATGTTTCCTAAAAATTTGTTTGGATCATCATCCACTGAAATGAAATGTCTCAGGCACAGCAGCATGGCAGAGAGGGGACAGCAGGTAGACTGGAGCAATTATGAAGATCTGAGTGCTGGGTTTGTAGGGTGTTTACATCCAAGGGTTGGGAGCTTTGCAGAGGCACTCTCTTTACTGTGGGGTAAAGCCACCACCTGCACCAGAGAGCTGTCTGTACTCTGGAAACTAGGCCAGAAAGGGAAGGATCCTTCATTTACCTCCATGATGAGCAGTTACTCACACTGATAGCAAACGTTAAAGTTCTGCCACTTATTTTAGTGCTTGAGTTGTTTTTTAATTTTTTTTTCCCACCACAGGCATTCAAATTTGTCTGTAGCCAGTGCACTTATGCTTATGCAGTCCTGTCTTGAATGGTATGGCCTAATTATATTGCCTTATTTAATTCCCTGTGCCCAGACTCCGGCTGGATTATTTTCGGATCTCAGGTGCCAGAGAGTCACTTTTACGTGTTGATCACATTTAAATGCATTTGTGAAAGTCTCTGTACCTGGATGTGAGGAACACGGCCTCCACTGCTCTTCCAAACTACAACATCGCAGGCATCTTTCTGAGAAGCCCCAAGGTTACTTTGAAGACCACCAAGTTACAGACGTGAATTTGGAATCCTATTAATATTTATATAATAAAACCTTTGTTCACACAAGTGTTAAGGAGACCCAAAGGAGTGCTAACACAGTGTGTGCACATTCTGACTCACCTGGATGTTTATGAATAATTTTTCCCATTAGGCAACCAGCTAACACCTCCAACACATGAACCTGCGATTACCAAAATGCTAAACATTGAGGAGAGAAGAAAACTGATTCGTGGACTGAAGCAAAAATCCCACAGAAGGCAAAATGTTTGTGAGACTTCAAAGGGATTTTGTCTAAGGAAGGGTGGGCTCTTGCATAAGACAAGTAAAATTTCCCATAGACAGATTTTCATAGAATCATAGAGTGCTTTGGGATGGAAGGGACCTTTAAAGGTCATCTAGTCCATCCCCCCTGCAATGGGCAGGGACATCTGCAACTAGATCAGGTTGCTCACAGCCCCGTCCAGCCTGTCTTTGAATGTTTCCAAGGATGGGGCATCTACCACCTCTCTGGGCAACCCATTCCGGTGTTTCACCACCCTCATCATGAAAAATTTTTTCCTTGTGTTTAGTCTAAATCTACCCTCCTTTAGTTTAAAACCATTACCCCTTGTCCTGCCGCATCAGGCCTTGCTAAAAAGACTATCCCCATCTTTCTTCTAGGCCCCCTTTAAGTATTGAAAGGCTGCAATAAGGTCTCCCCGCAGCTTTCTCTTCTCCAGGCTGAACAACCCCAGCTCTTTCAGCCTTTCCTCATAGAAGAGGGGTTCCAGCCCTCTGATCATTTTTGTGGCCCTCCTCTGGACCCTCTCCAACAGGTCCATGTCCTTCCTGTGCTTCCTGTGCTGCTTTTATTAGGGAACCTACTCCCATGAGTGAGGTTCCGTGATCATGGGTTTTTTTTGGGAAGCAAATTCTTCAGAAACTTTGCTGTATTCATATTCCCACCACTGGCACCACCTGTGTTGCAGCGTAGGACTGTGAAAGGGATTCAGACTTGCTATTCAGCAGCTAGAATTCACCAAATTGATTATTTTCATTATTCAGCAGGCTAAAGGATGGGTCAAGTAGGTATGATAAGGTCAAGAAGATTAAGGAAAATGTGCAAACAAGCTGGGGAAGGAGATTGCATGGTACCGGCTGCCTCTTTCCTCGCTGTACCATGTGTTGGCTGTTACTTTAACAGCCCTTAAAATTCACGGTGAAACTTTAAAGACAGAAAAGTGCTTTAAGAAAGGGAAGAATGGTAGCTCTTTCATGAGGGTAGTGTTTCCTTTGACAAAAAGCAGGGAGGTTTAGGGAAATGGGGAAGGTGTTATTGTAATAGAAACATAAACTAAAGTGGGCTATTTCTAATTTAACAATGGGTGGCCCTGTTTTTATCAGTTTATGGTACCGTGTGTTTTTGTCTTCGTGAACACTCTTCTTTTGTCATTCAGCTTTATAATCACCACCTTTTGTAAGATAATCACAGGTAATTAACTTTGTAACTGTTCTTGTCCTGTTAGACTAGTAATTGCCTGTCTCTGAATCACATATCTAGGAGGTTTCTCAGATAAAGGAAGATATGATCTATGCGTAATTTCAAGTCTTTTGACAACTGATTGAGGGGCAATTGTTTTACATATGGTGATATATTTATGGCAATTCTCACTTTGATAGTGGTTCTGAAAGGCTAGACTGAGCTTGAACCACACATCCAAAAAATGCATCACCCATAATGGTGCCTTCTGTGCAATCTAACCAGACAGAGCATTTAAATTCCACTAGTTTTATGTTCTTTATAACTTTGATTTACCCTTAGATGTACTGCATTGAGGACCAAATGGAACAATTCAGGTCTGAATAAAGAAAATAACAATAGCTTTATCAGTTCAGAACAAAAGTCCATCTTGCCCACTAGTCAGTCCCTGAGAGTAAGCTATACACCAACAGTTGCTTGAAGAGGAAAAAAAAAAACCATGGCAAATGTAGCGATATCTTCTCAGAATATGTTCCTGGCCTCCAAAACTCTGTGTCTCAAGGGCATTTTGAGATGCAGGTATAGTACTTCAATTGACTAGCCTTATGTAGTTTTCTACCATGAATTTGTCCACTTTTTAATCACTTTTTAATGCATCAGACATAGATGCATGTGAAGTTTCACATTCATTCTGTGATCTGGAATTCTACAACTTAGGCACAAATTGTATGAAAGACCACATTCATTTGTCTGCTTTGAACCTGCTGTTTCATGTGGTGCCCCTATTACTCTCCCTCAGAATATACCCCCATGATTTTGGAGATGTGCATCAAATTTCTCTTCAGTAACTTTTTTTTTCCAGCCAAAAGAGCCCTAGTCCACTCACCCGTTCCTCATACAGAAAGAAAGGGAAATTATCTTTGCACCCATGGTCGTCGAATGGGCTGCAGACTAACAAAGATGTTGTATGTTTTATTGCCCAGGCAATTTAAAAGTGCTAAGTATTATTATCCAAAATCATGTGACTCAACAATATTTTATCTGATATGTTGCCACTGAATTAATAATTATGGGGGGGGGGGGGGAAGGCAGGAAATGTAAATATCAGTCTCTCATCTTCAACACCGCTGTTGCTTGGTTAGCTGGCTGGCATATTTTTTATTTGCTTTTAATCTCAACTGTTTAGCATCTGAGGCTTAATTCTTCTTGTACTGATGCTAGTTTTTGATCACTGTGGTGGAAATGGGCTCATGTATAATAATATCTGGGGAAAGGAGAATCAGGGCCATTTTGTCTGTCATTGTTGTACTTACTAGAGCACATCCTATAAGAAAGATGTCATTGTAGCCCAGGTCTAGTAGCTTCACAGTAACTTCCCTGGAGGGAATGAGAAGGGTTTTGCAAACTCTCTTCAACTAGCTTTCTAGGAAAAGACCTCTGGAGGGGAGAAACTGGAAGGCAGCAGCTCAGCTCTCCAAACCTGCAGCCCTTCACTAGGTGGGTACCAAGACCTTGTGCTTTCTGCCCTGGCACACTCCCTCCTCAACAAAACTGATTTGGAGGAGTTTGGGGTTTTGCTCTTGCAAGTGCACCTAGAAACATTCTGCAGAAACACAAACTCCGACACGCTGTTTCATTATTTTATTATTATCATTTTGCTTGAGTTTAATTTTACTTGAGTTTAATTGAATATTGGCAGAAATTTCTCAGGTATGTCGTAAGTCTCCACCACGTGGAACCTCGTCTGCATATCTTAAGAGATATAATGTAGTCTGGCTCAACTACAAGTTATTGAACTATATGCAGCAATCATTTAGTGAAATTCTGTGGCCTGTGTAATTCAAGAAGCTAGATTAGATTATCATGATGGTCCTTTCTGGCCTTAAAATAAATGGAATCTATGATATAAAATTGGCTTCATTCAGATTAATCGTCATCGGCTGAATTTTGCCACCCTTATGCATGTTGAGACTCATTCATTTCAGGGGAATTACTCGCCATTTTGTGCACCAGGAAAGAACCAGACCAGTGTTAATGAATGTCGTAGTGCAAAAGGGGTTTGAATAATGAGAGAACACACCATTTGAAACAACCTGATGGCTTATAAATAGTGCGTTAAATATATGAAGTACCAAGGTGAAAAGGCTTTGTTCCCCACTTTGGCCAGTATCCATAAAGCTCAAACACTGTTGGGAGGAGCAGAACAGTGGGGAAAATGCAGGAATGGAAAACCTCTGCCCCCTTCCCGGCGTGGATCAGCGCACACAGCATCTTTCTCCATCCTCCACAGGGACAGCATGGTGGCAACCAGTGGCAGAATTGAAATCACACCAATATTGCTTGTACACCCCCAAATCCCAGGGCTATTCAGACTTTGATTAAATGTCCCAAGACAGAATTCAACACCTGGCTGAGGAGTTTTGCACCTGGCTTCAGTGCTCTACTCTCATACGAAGAGGACCAGAGGGAACACACCTTGGACTTCTTACAGCGCTGCCTTTCAGAGTACTCGGGTGTGCAAACAGAAACAAGAGGTCAGGAACTGAAGAAAGCATCACTGCCACAACAGTCACTGCCAGGTGAGGTGATTCCGTCTGCATCTGTCAGTGGGGCTGTCACTTCATCACTGCTGACTTTGAAGGCAATGCTAATGGCAGAAGGTTTTCATGTCCCTGCTTGTCTCGTTTCCCCATCCCACGGTGAGCTGTCTCGGCAGTTCTGCCAGCACAGTATTTTGTGAAGCTAGGTTAGGAACCAGACCTGGAAATCAGCAACTGAAAATGATTTCTCTTAAAAAAAGAAAAAACCCACAAACATTTGGGATGGCGGCACTTTTTAACCCAGACCAATACACTGACCTCCACCACCCAACTGCCAGGAAAGGAGAGCACACCACAGCTGGAGAGAGAGCAAACAGCTGGAATGGGAGGGGAAGATGGAGACAATGCAAGCTACCATTGCCCCTGAAGGAAGCACCCCTGGTCTTGTGGTTGTGCTGCACTTCAGGATAAACGAAGTCTGCATAGCAGAACATTGTCACAGGATCAGGATTTCCCATTTCAAAAGTAACCATCAGCTTAGCCCCAAATTTATTTTAAGTACCTCAGCTTTGCCCTGGTGTTCATGTAGCAGCAGCAGTTAATTTTCCTGTGACAATATTCTATTCTACTGACATTATCTCTTAAGTATAAGACTATTCTATTAAGGTGGATGAATTGAATTTCATTTCCTCTCACTTCAAATAATGGCATTCTATTCACATTGCTTTCAGTACCTCATGGCAGAGTATGGACTTTTGTTAGAGGCTGGCACCCGCTAATGCTGTTACAGTAAGGGTAGAGATTTCCATTATAAATCCTCTTTTACGGTGTTTTAAATCAGCTATAAAAGTTCCCTCCAAGATGAAACTTGGCACCAGAAAAAAAAAAAAAAAGATTTTTTTGAAGTTAAGAATGATTTGGCTTGGTTGTTTTAAACGTCTTTCAATTGTATAAATGGAAAAAGTTTATCGGTTCAAGACGTATTTAAAATTTCTATAAATCAGCATCTCTTCAGCTCAAGGATATAGTTTGACATTAGTTCATAATGTATTCTAATTGCTTTTTGTATTATGAAAAATAACAAGTTCTTAAACTTTGGAGAGTGTGTCTTCTACATGTCAAGTAACTACTTTTCATAAGGAGTTTTACTGCATATATTCTAAATATGTTTTTATCCCAAAGAGATGTTAAAAATAACATACTCATAAATCTGCCTTAATTCATGCTTTCATGGTAAACTTTTAACACTTATGAAACAGCTGTTACAGTCAATATTTTTTTGTGTTATAACAACTCCCTGTTTAAAACCCATGATGTATCCTGATTCAGAAAACCACTTAACCAGGACTCACAAAGCAGGACAAGGAGGAAACAAGACAACATGGAAAATCAGTCTGTTCTCCCAGGCAAAGTGGCTGGGATGGATGACCACACACTCTTGAGAACATGGCAGCTGTGGGCTCTCTCTTTTCTGACTCTGCTGTCATCTGCATGTCCCCTTCAGGCTTTTATCTCTAAAGCATATGCATTCTTGGACACACCATTCGCTGCATCACCCCTAAAGAAATCCCTTTGTGAGGAGGCTGTGTCACAAAACAGTAAATAAAATTCTGGACATAGCAATTTCTCCTTAATTCTAACATTATAAAAAAATATACCATTTTCCCAGCAGGCACAATACAGTGAACATATGCATGTTTGCAATTTTAATGGCAAAACACTTCTTTTTATACTTTATAACTTTCTAAATTATTGTGCCTATTTGATACTTTTTAAATTGTTGACGAAGTTAGAAATGTGTGTATTCATTGTTTATTGAATATTCGTTGGTCAATAAAAATGCCCACCTACTCTGCTCTTATTCACAAACCTTTTTATTAACCCACAGCTTTCACTGCACTTTAGCAAGCACAATCTTAAAGTCCAAATATGCCCTGTTTGAATGCTCACATATGTTACATCACACTAAAACCCACATAAGAAGCATTAATAGGTGCATGCATCACAGCAATTACACATTATTGTAATGTGCTGCAATCATGAGAAAAACATTAAAACACGTACTGCTCACAGATGTCACCAGCTTCCAACCTGAAGCCTGGTAAATGCCTGACTCCAGGTTTCTAAGTAGCAACGGGCTTGAGCAGGCATCTGCTCTCAGGCTAGCAAATTCAAGGTTAAAAGTAACTCTTTTCCAGCCAGTCCCCTAAATGTATGTTACATTCTTCTACAGATATTCAGGGTGAGAGAAATAGTTTTGTTGTCCCATTGAGGTGACCAGGAAAATCTTCTCTAGGGAAGCCGCATCTTCCATGAAGGCTGGGTGAATAGCAAAAGGCTGAGTGAATAGCATGGGGAACAAAATTTCTATTTCTCATTGCAGAAAATGTCCAGTAAACTACAAATGATGAACTTCAGAGCAGTGCCCATCAATATGCTTGAGCTCTCCAAGCAGTCATTAGCCTGGCTTTCAAACACCATGAAAAAGAAACTCTTTCCATTTATGAATTCACAAGTGCAGTGTGCGGACCAAAAGGAGAGCATAGATGTCTCATGCATTGCCACTGAACATTTTAGGAAACCAACTCATGAAACATTATTAAAAGCCTTCTGTGTGGCACCCTGTCTTTTGATCCAACATCATCTTGCTAAACCCTTTACACCAGTGTCATATTCTACCAGCATTGAACTCCTTATTTACACACTGAGCTATGAGAAATATCAAGCTCTCAGATAGCTGCAGCAATGCAGATAATATTCATGTGAGACAACCACTGCTCCAGGAACCTGTTTGAAAAGCACGCTTCAGCACTCAGTACTTCTGTCACCGATGTGCAATGCCAGTCATAGCCATCCTTTGCCATTGACTGATGTGCAAAGTATAAAGCCACCTCAAAACAAGTCCTGTGTGGAGAACTTTCAATATTAGCTTCCACTTTTTGAGATCATGTCTGAGCTCCGCAATCCCTTTTATGACTTTCAGATATCCTTGCAGAAGCTTATTTTTGCTAATCACCAGAATAGCATACGAGTCCACATGGCTAGACAATACCCAAAGAACACTATGAGAGAAGAACAACAATAATAATTTGACTCCAAATTTTGCTGTCTGCTATTGGATTCCTACAGTGGAAAATAAGATGAACTACAGCACATAAGCTGAGGAATGCACTGTGGGATCTATAACTGGAATTCAGAGTATTTCCCCTAAAATATCACCATCCTAAGCAGAAGTCATATGGCAGTGTGGACAACAGCGATACAGTGTGTCCACACAGATCAGTCAGTAGTTGTTACAGATCATTTCACATTTTTAAGAAATACCAAAAAAGCACACAGCAAATTTAAGCGCAGACATGCCCAAATGCCTTAATGATCAGGAAGAGGGGGACTGCACACATGGATAAGAGAGGCCTATGTGCTATTCCAACCCCTGAGTAAATGCATGAAAAATTATTTCCTCTTTAGGCAAAAAGTTTGTCTACATGGGAAAGCAGATTGGAAGAGCTATTTGAAAATCAGTGCACAATAGGGTCACACTGCAGACAAACCCATAGCACGTTCCTAGTTTTGTAAAAATTTTCTGACCTGAGAATAACCACAAAGGTCCCCCGGGTAGGTTTTAGGAGAGTCACTCTGCTAGATCCCTAGCAGTGTGAGCTGAAGCCCTTGGGAGCTTTTACAGAGGAGAATGAGTATGGCTAAGCCTATTGGGCTAACAAAGAGAATAGAAAAGAACATGAACCACCCATGCTGATACTGCAGCTCGTGTGTTGCAAGAAGGAGCAAAATCGAGGTCTTCAGGTCTCATTCACAACAACATTCATACCAGCTATTGGAGACACGGGGACCTTCAGTCCCTTTTCCATGAAGGCAAATGATACAACAAGGAACAGGGGAATACATATGTAAAACAAATAATATAGCTGGCTTCAAGGATGGTTTGGATCATCTTGATTTCGGAGGACATATGTGAGGGTGTGGAAAGGCAACAATTTCTTGATCTAAGAAAATGTGCTAGTGAAAGCAGTGGAGTTAGTGTAAGAACACATGCTGCTGGTAAAATAAGACATTCATGGGCACTGGGGGTCAGATGTGCTGACACTTCTGAGATAACTTGATTGTGAAATTGCTGCATTAATGTTTCAGAGGAAGATGTGTAAAGTCAAAAAAAGATAAAACCCTCTTCACTTTCCTAGCTTGAGCAGTTTAAGAGACGCTCAGCTGTGACTAGAGAGGAAAGGATGCCAACTTTCCAGCGTGTGTGTGCACATTTCTTTTGCTCATAATTAATAGCCCCTGTGCTTGCTAAGTTTTTGGAAAGCAGCTCGCAGCCTACCTAGGTAATGCCTTCTGACAACGTTTTGAAGATCAGTTATGTCATATGGCTGCCTTTTAGAAAAAAAATTGTAATGCATAGCAGTGCCATATGGCATCTCTGAAGAATCAGCCGGATTGGACAGACATTCATTGGATAAAGTCCCACAGCACTTGGAAAAGAATGTAGTCCTGTTGCCAAAATGTGGCCTTTGTTAATCTCCTAACTATTATTGTGCAGAAACCAATTCATCTGTATTAATTATAAACAAATTTTAATTACTTCAGTAAAAGCTCATTATACAAATATCTAATGCCAAAGAAGCTGCCTTAACCCTTTGTGAGACTCCAAAGAAAACTTTAGATGTTTGACTGTGGGTGTTCTGAGAAAAGCTGAAATTTCAGCAAGAGTGCAGAGTACAATTGTGTGACATTTATGTTTTCCTTTTTTCATATTTCACACTGTACGTGTGTTTTACAGGCTCTATCAAAATAGTGTGTCTGTGGGTATAAAAGGCTATTTACACCTCAAATCTGAGAACACATAACTGAACCTGCCATAGTCTATTGTTTAACATTTCAAAGTAAAATATAGTCCATTTAAAATTGCAGTGATTTGCAATGGCATGAATAACATAACAAACTGTGACCTGTTCATGGTTAGGCATTCATCACCATCCAGGCTTGCTTGCAGTTTTTCTGCCTGGCTTGTAGACCTACCATTGACCAATCCATCTGAGATGTGAGGGCACAGTGTTTGGGGGTAGCTCAGGTGCAGCTGTTGATTCTGCAATCCATACCCACCAAGACACTATTGGGTCTGTTCCCTCTCACAGGAATATGTGTTTTGCAGTAAAGTTAAGCAAAACACTGCAGTTAGTTACACTCACCAAGTCTTTGTGTAAACTTTTAATTTGTTTTTCATGCATACAGATTTGTCCTCTCCAGCCTGGATTCTTCCATTTATGGGAGTCACTTTTTGTGTCATGACACAGCGTTCCTAAATCCAGCATAGCCTGCCCAAGGGATTGGTCACCATAAAAAGGGCTCCTCTAATTTCACTTTGGCATGGATGGGTAGCAATGCTCTTCCTTGTAACTTGTCTACCATCAATAAATGCTCTAGGAGTCTGGAGAGGTTAACTCATTCAGACTGCTCTGCCTCATGACATAGTACCACAATGGGTCCAAGGTCAAGAAAACACAAAGAAGGACCCTGGAGTTTTGCCATGAGTTTCAGCTTTGAATGAAATCCAAAACTCAGTGAAAAAAACAAAAAAAGTTCTTAGTTTGAGGTCAAAACCATCCAACCTATCTTAACTATCCATCTTACTTGACTTATTAGAGCATACATAATGTTATAGTATCAAACTCTTACAGTCTTAAACCTCTCCAGACTTGTTGAAAAATTGACCCACCTACTGGAGTTTGACATACTGAGGGTTACAAATGACATTTCACAATTATACGTATTTTCTTATTACACAGGAATTTTCCTATCAGAAAGAATAATCTTAAAAATTCATACTTGTGTAGGAATTTTTGAATAATATGTGAACTTGAGTGCTATCTGTGGTTTTATTTCACCACATCAACTGTTCTGTCTTAACAAACATACCTGGTTGATAGTATTCAAATCACTATTTGGACCTCAACAGCTTAAAACCAATAGAACCACTTCATGCCTTCTTCCTGCCTTAAACTTTGGCATTCCCACTAAAAAAGTCTGTCTCACTTTATTTTTTCTGCTTTTGCTATATTGGCACAAATATTGTCAAGAAAGATAATTCCAGGGTAATTAATACATGGGTTTATCTTTTCATTTGAGTCTTTCGGTAATGTTATCTCTAGTCATCAGGGTTAACTACACTTTCTTTATATTAAATCAACAGAAGCACACTCAGTGGCCTGTACGTAATGGCCTTATGACCACTGAATGGCCTTATGACCAATAAATGGTCTTATATGCAATGAACAGTCTTTAACATTAGGGACCATAAATTCGAATGGCCAGTGCAAACTGTTGAGCAAAGATGTTCTCTGGCATAGAAGTCTGTTTTCCTGGAAATCACTGACTGAAATGTTGTCTAGAGAGCTAATTTCTTCTCCTTAGAAGACAGAGGGAATTCACAGAAGGAGAAATATGAAGCGGACAGTTTTTGCTAAAAGCTTGCTAATCCACTACACTTCTAGGAAACCATATCTTATTTTACATCCAAATGTACTGGCATCTTATAATTAAAAAAAATCAAGTCACAAATGCTGAAATCCAAGGACTTTTCAAGTATAAAATTGCCATAGATAACTACTTGCTTTTCTGTTGTGTTTATGGGAAGCTTCCACGTGAATTAAAAATTAGCATTAAGATTGAAAATGTCAAATCTGGATGCCTAAAATTAGGTATCTATGACATACTGAAATACCTGGTTAATAGCTGGGTACTCAGAGATCCTAACTATAGAGTCCTCACTGAAGTAATATTGACATTATACGTAATTTTTATACATGAAACAAACAATCTGTTTGTGTTTTCTAAATAGAGACTTTTTTAGCTTTAAACAACCATGCTGATATTACTGAACTAAGTAAAACACTTTAGTAAGGGGCAGATGAGGAACACAAGACTATTTTCCAATTCTCGTCCCACAGGTTCTATCTTACTAGATAGCTCATTTTATTTCAACTAAGTTACAGAAAGAATATGTTTTCATTATATCCAAAATAAAAAGCATGGAACCAGAAATTCTTATTACTGAAAAATCAAATATGCTGTAGAAAATGTATGCTGAAAGTCTTACATTACATTTTATGTTTTGCCTACTTGGTCTTTTTTCCCATTATCTCTTACAATTAGGCCTTAGTAAATTGAGGGTTACAGTCAAAAACAGCAAGGAAGAATCATGAAGCTGGCAGGACTGACTGTGCAAGTAGCCAGAGCATCTGTTTCAAAACAGTGCCATGAAATGAAACTGCAGGGAAGAAAACGCATCAAGGAAAGAGATGCATTATCAAGAAACCAGAGGCAGTCAAGAGGAAAAAAACCAGAAGCCCAAATTAAAAGTGATACAAAATTTGGTGCCACCATAATAGGTGACAGGTTAGGTACTGACTGCCAAGGTTAGACTGGCCTGGATCTTGCTTGGAGAATGTCAGAAGTGAAAAGCACCTACCACAAATAGAGTAGGCATGTGCTGAAGCAGCCAAAATGGAGAAGCCCCTTATCGGTAAGCCGTGCTCCCTACCTTCTTTTTGAAACTGCCAGACCCTAACCAGATCAGCAGCTAGGACTTGTGTGGGATATGTTTTTAGTGAACTCATTTTGTGTTTGTCTTTGTACTATATTGACTGTATAGCATGCAAAAAATAATTAACCAGGAGAAATTAGAGACCATCAATGCTCCAAGGCCAATTTATATCTGATCAAATGCAACAGGGGAAGCTAATCTGGGAAAGTAGAAAGGGACTTAAGTTATGCATGTCAGGCCTGGACTATCATTCTGTGCTTCTGTAGGGTTGCTGATATATGTATTACATATACACACACATATAAAATACCTGGGGAGAAGTCAAAAAAGTAGTAGGACGCTGTGCTGCCATGTTGCCTGTGTATTAAAGAGCCCTGGTACAGCTTGGGAAGACTGCTGTTTCCCTTAATCAGCTGAAAGAGCTGGGGCCTCTGATGGTAACAGTCTCCAGTATTTGTATGCATTCAAAATACATTTGTACTATCAGCCAGAGAGAATTCTATGATGAACCTTTGTGCCCCAGGTTAATAAAAGCTTCAAAAGGAAGTTAATAAAAATAGAAGATGCCATAGTATTTTTTTCTTGGAAAAAAAAATTACAAAACCTAGCAATGTAAACCACTGTACTTTTCCTGGTTTTTACTATTAAGCAATTAGCGATACTCTAAAATTTACCACAGTACAAATTAATAATAGGCTTATTTTAAATTTCTTTAAGGCTGACTGATTAATACCCTGGAAAGAAACCATTTCTGCCTAGTGCGTGAGACTATTTTTGTTTCTGTGATGCTGTGGTTTCTAAGCTTATGAAGAGGTTTGGAAAGGTTTCCCAGTTTTGATCTTTTACATTAGGACAGACTCAGTCTGAAGTAAAGCTGTCTCGTTGGGTTCATGGCTCTGTGTTGATACTCTTTCCTCTCAATGCTGAACTCGCACGCGTGTCGCAGAGGGGGTTTTGATTTACAGGGAGTTACAGAAGGTATGTAACTTTGTTGAGATTTTCTTTCATTGGGAAGAAAAGCTGTTGGCTTGTGACTATTAAAGTCCATCACTGAGAGAAGAAGCGGATTCCTCCTCTGTGGTTCTCCCTTGGGAGCTATCATTAGGCTGCATTTGATGGGTGGGGATGGGGTGGGATGCCGGCTATGCTGCCTGGGGCTGACAGCACTACGCCAGTCCTAGGGTGATCCTGTGTCAGTGACTTTCTGGATGTTGTGAGTGAGTTGTGGCTCTTGTTCATGCTGTGCCTCCATTTCCTCACCTACTAACTGGATCTTTCCATACATGAAGTACATTGGTGAAAAGCACTATGTAAGAGCAGAGCACTATCATAATCATTAGACAATCTGAGAAAATATTTGTAGTGTCAAATGCTGTGATCATGCACTTTGTGACATGATACCATTATAAACACTTTGTACTTATCAGAAAGCCTGTGAATCATTTCCCCTCATTTTCTTCCTTACCGAGAACCACAGTTGCCACAAAACCAGATCTATTCTTGATTCCTTTTAAAGAAACTATGCTTGCCAATTCTGCTGAGTGGTTGAAAAAAGCACGCGACTTGAAATAGTACATTCGATAGTGTGAGTACCCTTTGAAATGATCTGTAGTATTTTTGCTACAGATACCAATCCTATAGCGTTGCATAATAACATCCAAATAGTGAAACCAGTTTCCCGAGAAAGACATTCAGTTAGTCTGGAAGAACTACCCACCCTGTGCAGGAAGCTAATCCATGCAGAAATAAAAGAGCTGGCAGAGCTCTTCTTCTCTCTTGCAATTTTAAGTCCCATATTTACACGCCATGAGTAGAGGAAATGATGGAGGGAACTCCCTACTCCCTCTACTGGGGAGAACCAGGAGACCCACTCCAGACACCTTTCCTTGTATTTTTATATGTATATTCACAAAGTGTTGCTTTCTCTGAAGCCTTTTTTTTTTGTAATTAGGTCATATTTCAACATGCGCAACTGATCCTGTATTGTTATCAGTACCCTACTTCTGGAAGACTGCAGGCAGTACTGCACATTGCGCGCTATGGGTAGGATAAATCTGACCACCGGCAAGCTGGCTTTGCTTGGATGCTGAAGTCTGGGTCTCAGCAGGGAAGAAGGATTACTGCTAGATGAGGTGAGGGCACCGTTTTGGCCTTATCAAGATTGGTAGAGTGAGACCTGACAAAACCAACAGTATCACCAGAGCAGAGCGGTGGGGCTTTTTGTGCCCTGTAAAGATGGAAATCCTATAAAGGAGCAGGATCTCCTGACCAGCAGTGGTGGCAATGGCAGTGAGCTCCATCCCACCTGACTGTGGACAGCAGAGCTGAAAACCCTCACCTGCACTGAGTGGATTCGCACTGGAGTGCATTTTGGAAGGACGTTTCTGTGGGAGCTGGAGCAGAGCTGCAGGACCACTCCTGAGTATTCCTGGCTGATATAGGTGAGTGAGGTTTTTGGCAGATATCGGTTTGTGCTGAGACCCCTATGACCTTGACACTGAGAATCTGATACAGGCTCTAACCAAAGTGTTGACATATAAAATGGGGCAGATTTCGTACTTCTGATAAGAATACCACAATGACTTCAATGACTGGCAGGAGAAGTGAGGGAAGGGATCGTACTTTTTTTTCCCCCCAAATCCTGTATTCCCTGTTACTTTGGTTCTCATGGGAAATAAAAGTACTTGGTAGTATGGAGAAACACTTGCAAATATAACAAAGTGAGTTTTATTTCCTAATTCACAAGGCCAGAAGTATGAGTATGATTATAGGAAGAGCCATAAACCACAGGATGTTATTTTTCAAGAAAGACCACCATGACACACTGAATATTGTCCCCAGCATTGCCACTGGCCTCTGGAAGTTACAACTATGAAACAGAGTAGCTCTTTTCTCTCTTTTTATACTGTTTTCTGACACCACATCAGAAATTAATTATTTAATAAAATGTAATGCTGTCCAGATTTCCAACCATGAATATAATCAAATGGCATGTGTGAAATTAGTGCTACAGAAAACTTAGCACGAGGAGCAGTGAAGTAGACTTCAGCAGAAAGAATGGTGATGTACACATTAGCACATCAATTTATCCAATGTGGAGTGAAGCGGAGAATATTTATAAATCATTTGTCTTTCTAAAGGCAGGTGATGCTAAGACGTTGCCCTTAACATGTTTGATAAGAACATTCTGATGTGATTTAAGTCTTTAGATAGACTCAAAATGAATACAGAGAGCCTTGTGGCTTTGATACCAACAAGAATGAACACATCAGAGAGCGCCTGATATGTAGGATTGTAAAGAACTGACACATACACCTCACAGAAATCTTACAGTTAAAAGCCAAGGTAAACTTTAAACAATGTGGGATAACTGGTGCAGCAATAATAACTTATGAAAAATGAAAGTTTCTGTGAGAAAGAGAGAAGAAGGGAGGGAGGGAGGGAAGGAAGGAAGGAAAGAAGGAAGGAAGGAAAGAAAGAAAGAAGAAAGAGAAGAGAGAAAGAGAGAAAGAGAGAAAGAGAGAAAGAGAGAAAGAGAGAAAGAGAGAAAGAGAGAAAGGGAAAAAGAGAGAAAGGGAAAAAGAGAGAAAGGGAAAAAGAGAAAGAAAGCAAGAAAGAAAAAGTAGGAAAGAGAGAAAGAAAGGGAGAGAAAGAAAGAAAGAGAGGGAGAGAGAGTGAGAAAGAAAGAAAGAAAGAAAGAAAGAAAGAAAGAAAGAAAGAAAGAGAGAAAAGAAAAGAAAAAGAAAGAAAAAGCAAGCAAGCTTGAGCACCCCTTATCAAGGAAATGGGACAGGCCTAACGTATACAAACCAGAGACCCTAGGGTGACCGTGTCTCCACACAGACGAAGGAAGGCGGCAGCTCTGACCCCCAGCCGTGCAGAAGGAATGCATGCTCACAGGCACCTCCTTATTTGCAGCTGTCCTTTACCTTTACTGTGGAATAGGAACCTCAGTCACCAGTAGGAAGAAACTGAGGACAGGTAAGCAGCTGAAATGTACAGAAGCCAATACTGCCAAGCCCAGTTTTGGTTTCCTTGTCCTGGCTTCCCTGAGGAAGGTGCCTGTAATTTCCACTGCTTTGGTGATCGGGAATCAGGCTGGTCCTGGGAGTTTCAGTTGGACTCTTTGGCTTTAAGCAGCAGAAAGGTGTGACAGGTCTGGGACACGAGGGATTTGAAATCATTTACGGTGTAGCCCAGGAGAAATGTGGAAGCAATCTGAAAGGAATTCCTGATGTCTCCATTAAGAACAATGGAATTAGGATTTATTAATCCTTTCTCTTTGCTTTTTTGTGTTTGATTTTTTTTTTTTTTAAATAAGTCTAAAAGTCTAGGGCTACACTGAAGAACCCCAGGGTAGTGGTCAAAAGCTCAGTCAGATGGAGACACATCACGCACTGAATCAACATCTGCTTTGGTTATTAAGGCAAAGATCCTGTTCTGGTGATTTTTTTTTTCCCTAATAATGTCACTACAGGTAAATCTTTCAAATAGGCTTTGCACAGTGCACAGAGGAGGTAAGGTCAGTTTAGTGAAATCTGCCAAATTCAGGAAAAAATGGTTTAACCCAATTGAAGTGGTATATGTTTCTTTCATGCCAAGTATTGCCTAAAGTTGTATTTTCCACAGTTTAAAAGAAGTCTTTGTAGGATGGTAGAGAGCTACAGATTAGAACTTGGAGCTGAACTGATACTTGGCTTGCTTCTTTGGTATCCGTTGTGGTGAAAATACCATACAGTAGAGTTAAGAGGTCTTTTCTTGGTCTGTTCTTGTCAGCAGGAAGATGTAATTCACAAACAACTGATATGCCAATATCCTTGCAAGATGCAGGTAGAGACTCAGACAAGGTCTGCTTCATCATGACAATGCTGAAACAATGACATCATTCAGAAATACTGCGTTGATCATCAGTTTGCTATCACAGATAGCTCAGAATGATTCCAAAGGAGTTCCTGTAAGCCCTAAAGAGAGCATATAGTTACAATTGTAGGTTATTGGGAGTTTGAGAGACATTGCAACATTAGGGTTAACACAAGTTCTGAAGGTGATTGAAGCTGCTGGACTAAAATTAAACAGGGAAATACAGGCTATAGCAGTCAGGATATGTGACGGACATGAAGTAAAACAGAGGCAGAAAAAAAATCAAGACTGTATTTGAAATACAACCATATAAAAATGTATCAGAACTAGTATGGTTCATCAGCATGATAAAATTTGAAGCAAATTCATACTTAACCTCCCATTAAAAAGGCCAATCTTTTTTATAAACTGCTTAGAACAGACACTGAAAAGAAATAGGATAAAGAACAGGAGTGTGCTTTTGAGAGTTTAAAGACTCTATTGACTACATCCCTAGTTCTGGCATTTTATGATGTTTCTAAGTCTACAGCTGTTTCAGCAGATGCCAGCAGCTATGGGCTTGGTATGGTGCTACTCCAATTACATGGACATGATTGGAAACCTGTAGCTTATTGTTCCAGATAGCTTTCAGATGCCAAAACCAAGAACAATCCAATAGAGAGAGAATATTGGGCAACCATATGGGTACACAAAAGAATGATATAGTATGTTCTTGGTCTTGATAATGTTTAATGACAGCCCCATGATACCCATGTTATTAATAAGGTAGTTTAGACTGTAGAGATCATTCATGCATTTGAAATTCAGACTTATTCCCTTAATGCAAAATATGCTCACATTAAGTTCACCTGGAAACTTACAGAGATCACTCTTGTCAGTAGAAGCGGTCATCAAAGCCAAAGTGTAAGTTGGTGTCCTTTTGATACACTGGCATCACTGCAGAAGCCAGATGGGTTAAACTAATCATATATGGCTTATGCACAATTGCTATGTGTATTTGCAGTGATCTAACCCTGCTAGCTCAGGCATGTCTTAATGACCATCCATGGCTTCTGTAGGCAGAGAGATCTCTGAAGTCTGAGACTAGTTGCCTATAATTAACAACTGTTGAAGTTTCCTATATCATTTCTCTAAGAATTGTAATTTGCCTATTAGAAGTGAAGTTATTACAAAAGATCCATTAGAGACCCAGATATTTACCCAAATACAGGGCTGTGGCCCAGAATATTGGTACAGTCATTCTAAGTAAGTAGCTCCAAAACCATGAGGTAAAATCATGAATCTCATGAAGAAAGAACTCAGGTAACTCTCATACACACAACATTACCCAGGAGACTTTGGGAAAGAATAGCAAAAGCACTATCTGAAGGAAAAAAAAGTCTGGTTGCTTGGTTGGGGTTTCTCTTTTTCTTTTTTTTTTTTTTTTAAGATGTGTGGCTATCCTGCTTTCTACTCATTCTACAAGTAAGTAGAACACAAAAAAGTTGTATACATATGCATATATATATTTTTTTATATATATATATATTTGAGCTACATACATACCCTGTGAGATATATAATGCCTGGGAGGCCTAATTCAATAGCTTTTGCGATGTGGAATAACCCCCAACATACGATATCCAGCCTGATTAAAATCTTCTATCTGTCTTAAATGGCCCTGCTTAAAGGCCTTCAGATTAAGAGATGCTAACTCTAGGAATTCTCAGACTGTCGTCTTTAACTATTGGAGTGGATCCCAAAGCTTATGTAAACTTAAATTAGGAAACCTTGTTCTGATATAGCTAAATGAGAAAGTATATTAGACTCTCTCAGCTTTTTTCATTGGCTGTTACTGACCTCTGCAATGCTGAGTGACAGTGATCCCAATAAGGAGATAATTTTGTTGAAGAATGCTGAATTTAATAAAGAGAAATCTCCAGCTCTGAAATTGGAAATCTGAAGGAATCAATTTCACAGAAGTCCCAGAAAACAGAGAGACTGACTTCATCTAGAAATCACTGAAGCCTACGATTCATCAGGATCTGCAATTTGCTGCTGTGTAGCAAATTTCTCTAGAAGATTGTTTATGGATCGAGAAAGGCAAAGGGAGGACATGGGGAGATGTATATTGTTTCCTCAAAACTATATGAGAAGAAAAACAACCAAGAATGGGAAGCTTCAAGGCAAAAATTGTTAGAAGAGGAATAGGAAAAGCAACATCAGATATATTGCTTGTTTTTTATTAAATAAAGTTTGAATGATTACTTACTGTAAGAAGAGGGAAATACTTCTGTAAATAACTACAAAGGTATTCACCTTCTCACAGTAATCTAGTCAGTATAAAAAAATTCTTATTATATAAAATAAGAAAAATTTAAAGAGGCAAAGTAGAAGCTCATGCTATATCACCAAATAGACAAGTACAAATGATTCATCAACTCTAATTTAAAATCTGAAGCTTTTTTTGATTTTCCTTGCAGATTTGCACGTCAGAGATGTAGAGCAGAACCGACTGTAAGTTCTTCCTTCGGCCGCTAACCCAGGGGAGATCTCACGATTATGAGATCAAGAGCCAGCCCCCACTGATGCGAGTCTGTAAAACGCAGATATCAATACCCTTCCCCAAACTCACAGCTACCAGAGTGATATCGAAAGTGCAGATACTTAATCAGAAATGATCCGTTCCTGACACGGGACCTTCTGAAAAGCTTATTTTCCCGTTCTTTAAGCTGCTTGCAAAGTGGCAGGGGCTGCTGTAAGCTGGACCTTTCGCAGCACCACGTCCCGTAGGTGATGAGAGCAGCTCAGAAGTCACATCTTCTTGGATCTCTTGAATGATTTAGAGACACAATTTATAAGTTGTGTCATGCTGGCAGTGAAAAAACACAAGTCAAAACAGGGCAATTAATCCTTGGTATATTTTAACATGTTTATGTCTTGCAGACTAAAGATAGTTTCTACTTTTGAAATTTTTTAAAACGCCTTCTAAATTTGACCGACTTTGTTTCTGTTATATAGGACATAACTATCAAATACATTATGTTTACTTTTTTTGCCCGTGGTTAAAAGGCAAGTAATTGTGTAAGAAGGAAAGAAGTCTGAGCTAAAAATACGTTATTTGAAAAGGAGAGTATTTTTAGTAATAAGGTCTGTGAGTGTTCTAGTTCGGCTCCTTCCCTAGGAAATCAGTGGCCAAACGTGACAGCTATTTCAGTGAGACAGAATCAGGTTGTTTCTGTAGACGGGCAATAAATTATTATGGCACTTCGGATGAGATTTTGACACATGCTGCAGCACCTAATTTCAAGAAAACTTCCAACGAACTGACGGAGAACACACCAGAATTGGTTGCTACTCAGTTCAACAAAAGGTAGATGAATTTAGCTCCTTATTTTTTTTAACCATATAACATGTGGATTTTCTTACTTTCCCTTTAAAATGTTAATTTTTTACATTGCACTGTGTAGTGTTAAAAGTGTTATGTTTATTTCCTTGTTGTTCTATAAATAGCATCTCTCACGCTGTGCTTTGCTCTTTCTGACTATTTCTGTATTATGGTTTATTTACTTCCTATGTTCTCTTAACTTCCATCTTTAAAAGTTTTTAAAAAGAAAGCTTTTGCCAGGGACAGGGGAAAAATACATCTGTCTTCTGTAAGACATAATTTTTTCATTACTTCTACTTCTCCTATTTGTCTGAGGGGAGAAATAATAAGTGACTGATGTATCAAAGCATCTTCCCTGCAATGATGTGCGTATGAGACAACATTTTAAGTTGCTATTGGTCTGCAAATAACTATTCCTGAGCAAAATAGATTTCATCAATTTCTTTCTAAAAATAAACCAGGCTTTAAATAGAGTCCAACGAATGAAGTAGTATCAGACTCAATTATCTAGCTGAATTTTTTCCACGGCAGACTGAAACTTTGATATATCATTTTTGTTTGCTATGATACTTGTAGTTTTTTTTTTTTTTAAATAAAATACCTACTTTATGTTAATATGTGTTTTTCAGCTTAAGCTGAGCACTACACCCTAGTTAAAACTTGATTTTCAAATTGTTGTCTTGTGAATTCTAAAATAGTCGTAGAAGGACTACATCTGAGCAAGGCAAAGTCTAAACTTGATTTTGACTTGCATAGGAACAGTCAAAATATATAAGTATATACACAATTGTAAATACAAATGTAAAGAAAAGTAGAATACCAAAATCTGTAAGTGGCTTCTAGAGTATTTCTGGATCTCTGTGAGGGAGTTTTCCAGGTTACAGAAATACATGCATTTTGAAGCAACCACTACAATAAAAACCGCCTTCAAGAACAGACTTCTTTTTTTCCAGACAGAGGCTTTAAAACCTACCTTTGTTTAACTTAGTTTGATGCAAATATAAACAGTGGTAGGGGGTGTGTGGAAAATGCGGTTTCAGTTACATCATACTGAGGTCATGATATTAATAGTTCCCAGCTAGACCAATTTGTTTTTATTTACAGCTGGAGACATGGAGATCTGATATACCAAAAGAGGACTTCACCTCCCTTTATGAAACCTGAAGGAACCAGATTTTTGATATGGGAGCAGAGTATATTGGTTAGTTGCAGCCAGCAGGGAATACAGTTATATTCCCAATTTAAGCTTGTGTGTAAGTGGAATAATGTACTGTCAACATGTCAGTGAAAAAGATAAGAGAGTTATGTTTTTAGCCTTCCATATACAAAATGTCACTGTACTTTTTAGGAGACGTAGCACTGGGGGACTATGCATATACAAAAGGAAACCTGGAACAGATCATGCACCTTGGATTCATTACTTTATAGTAGCTGTGCACCATTATGTACATTACAGATGGTCGCTGTCTCTAGTTAAACAGTAGGTATATTTGAAAAGGGAACGTGCTGGCCTTCAGAGGTTGTCCTAAGAGAGGTCCCCCCTTCGCCTGGGAGGCAAGGGTTCCCCGGCCTGCAGCTCAGCTTTTGAGGGACTTCTAGTGGTGTTTAGGTAAACAGCTTTGTGGCTGCTTATTTTATTACTGTCTGATAATAGACCACTATCGTTTATTGCAGGTGGCTGCCCAGCAGGTGGGAAGTTAAGGAACTGTATGCATGTGTGTTAGGGCAACGGTTTCCGCGAGGTAGCCTGTGTGAGAGTGTGTGTGTGTGTGTGTGTGTGCTGCGTGGCAGTTAATACAGCACTTATTGCTTCCAGGAACCTCAACAGCAAAATGTTTCCTGCTCTTTGACACTGATGGAAACCAAATATATTATTTCCATTTTGGTGTTTTCACGTTTGTTAGAGAAGAAGCGCTAGGCCCGTATTATTTCAGCGCAATCTCTTCTCTCAGCTTCAGCACAGACAAAAAAATTTCAGCATTACAAAGAAATATTTTCTATTTAAAAAAACATTTAATATTAAATATTCATTTAATAAATATTCAGTATGTATTTATTTGCATAAATAAAACAGAGACAATGGATTAAGACAAGATAAGTTTTTTGCTTCTGTGAAAAAGAAACTTTTCAAAACATCTTTTCTCCCTCTTTTTGCTTGGTATTGCTTTATTTAACCAGTAGAATCTTTTCTGTTGAAAAGATATGTTTTTTTAATAAGAAGCCATATTTCACTGAAAATGAGTGACAAAGCTGGCATTCCCGCAAATGACTGCCAGTATATAAATTTTGTTTATGTGATCTTTTCCAAAATAACCCAGCTCCCCTTTTTCTGTCACTGTGCATATATTCTTCTGCAAAGTGCTTCAGAACGCTGCAACATTAAAGGGGTTTTAGGAGCCCTGACAGTGCCAAAAGGGCGAACAAGAATGCAAAAAATGTCCTTAGCTTATCATTTAATTAAGGAATATCCCAATAAATATACATGAAGCAGGGCTAAAACCTATCACATTAGACAAGGAGAAGATGTCAAAATGTACATCAGTGGAGCTTATAAACTCCTGAAAGTAGATAGCCTCTCTTTTTTAATTTGGAAGGAACTTACAACGTTTTCCTCGCTACCAAAAGCAAAGGGTAAACTATAGTACAAACAGAGAGAGAAGCAGGTAATATGTCAGCTCTTGCAGCATGTACATCACCTAGTGGACATGCTTTGCATACTGAAGGGTGGGGATCTATCCTGCCACTGCACATTTTCTGCTCCCGTTATCAAGCGCTAGTTGTGGCGCGTGTTTCCCCCGTAAGCGAAGCTGCAAAGCGCATCCAGCAACTCACCGGTCACCTGCCCCAGCCCTCTCGCCGAGCCCCTGAGAAAGGGGTAGCATTTCTGTACCATGGGACTTTTTATGTCTTTGCTGCTTTTCTGTGCAGCGGTCAAGGCAGGATTTAGCCTGTACTCCGGCTAAACTGGGAAGGATTTCCTGAAGAAAGTATATGCAACATTAACATGAATCCTGCAGCAGCCTCTGTCCCGCCGCCGTTCTCTGGCCTGCACGACCTACAAAAGGTGCGTGAACATACTGAAATGAAAATGAAGTGTGGCCCACACTAACATGTAAAATATACTTGTAAATTAGAGGGAAAATTGGAAAAACATGGCTAAGGGAAAGGTTCGTAAGTTAAAGGTATCAAGGATCCAGCTTAGCATTCTATCTGACTGTTTAGTTTTATATGAACATTTACTGCGCCGCTCCATCCAAATGAGCGCTTGTTGAATGAGCGCTGTAGCAACTACATACAGCCCCGATCCATGTGCCAAGGCCCAATCCAGCTCCAATGGAAGCAAACAGCGAGATTCTCGCGTGCTTCGCGGAGGGTGAAACCGAGCCTTTTGGAAGTGGAAGACACTTTAATCGAGAGATGTGGCTGAAAAAACAAGCACGGACCTAACGTCTGCCCGGTTTGAGTGGAAAAGTGTTTGAGGAGATTGTCTGAGCTCTGGATGGGGACATGTGACAATGTGTAACGCTCCAAGCTGCAAGGCAGTGACAATTAGGAGGGACATACTTGTCTCTATTTTTAAACAGCAATGAGGTGAGCTGATATATAAGTTCTCTTCCAAGAATTTCAGTGCAGATGACTGCCCATAATATAATTATTCACAGCAAAGAGTAAGCCATGTTTCAGCTCTGAACATTTGATCGGTCTCTGTACAATCAAAATATAGTCAGATTTGGACAGCCTAGCAGGATATTTCTGACTTCCATGTGCAACTATACTTTTACCAGCCTTTCTCTCACACAATGTCACACAGTGATACACAGTGTAAATCCTTCATATGTCAAATCAGACATGGCATCTACAGTCTGCAGAAAAAATCTGCAGGGTGTAAAGTTACCAAGTATTTGTGAGGTCTACTGTGAGGCTGCATTTTTTTTTTCTTCCTGAAACATGAATTCATCTTTCAAAGAACATGTTTATTTTTCCTTTTTCAGTAAAACACATCTACTTTCTCCAGGAAATAAATAGAGAAAAGAAAAAGGTATGGATAAGAGAAGTTTGCAGTAAGCCAGGCTTCAATCATCCGCTTTGCAATATAACAATAACACTTGATGGTTACAATCTTTTATTATTTAGGAATCGTGTCAATTTATTCTCCCAGCGTGTCTGAGAAAAGCATAGTTGCCATGAAGTAGTCAGTATTTACCGCTCTCTACTACGCTTCGTTATCTGGGTAGGCTTTGTCCTTACTGGGAGGAGTGGGAAATGCTGTGCAAGAGGAGCCAGGGCTGGTGGTTCAATAGGTGATTTCTGTATTTTTCTCATTATGGAAAGAGAAGACAGAAGTCTGTAAACTTAAATCAATTTGTAGGTGGGTATTTAATTGCTAATAGCTCAGACTAGAGTTTCTAGAGTTTTTAAATCTAAGTTGATGTTCCTTGCCTATTTTGGAAGATAATACCTAGAAAGTCGATTGATCTTTTAGAGTGAAGGTACATGCCAAAGAGGAAGCGCTGCGGGTTTTTTTTTTAAAGCTGTAAACTGAGAATTAGGACTCAGTGTTCAGTCCCTGACACTTCAGCAAAACATGCTCTGGGACCATTGGCAAATCCCTTATTTATTTTTCAGCTTGCACATACAGCAATTGGGATGAAAGTATCATGCCACAAAGATTTTCAGGCTCACCTAAAGTTTTGAGATCTACCATAGACAAAGGAAGCCTTTTAGACTATTTTAAAATATTTGAAAATACTTTTTTAAAGGTTCTCCCATAATTTTGGCCTTGAAATAGACCTCTGTAAAACAGATAGCTTTTAAATTAGAAATCAATACCAGGCTTGTGGCTTCTCACCATTTTTGTAAATTGAAATCACAATAGACCAAAACGTGCCCTGATTTATTCACTGTTGAGCTGAACTTACTTCAAGGTAAATTTGACCCTGTATTAGTATATGCCAACCTGTTCATTAAAGCTCCATGTCCCTAAATATCTGCAGAAAAGGTAGATTTATCCAGATCATAAACCATATTTTAAACATATTTTCAAAATCAACCAAATTTTCAAAGCCAGCCACAGAGGCAGATAAATATTGCTATAAATATGCTTATAAATATATATAAAAATGCTTCCCCCCCATTCTGGAAATGTGTATGTGCTTATGATAAACACACATAAGGTTACATTGCATTCAATAGGTCTCTTTATGTGCTGAAAATCAGGCATTTGTAAATTTGCAGAAGCAGGCCTATAGTGTGTGTGCGTGTGCGCGTGCACGTGCGCACGTGTACGTACAGGAATAAAGAATCCAGTTTGATTAGAAGTTCTGTTCTCACTCTTTTACTTAACGCCTGACATTTGAAAAAATGAAGCTAAATGTCCAGGCAGTTCTGACAGTTCCAATCCATTATCTGTAACCTGAAAAAACTCACTCTTTTTTAGTCAATATATGAAGTTGATGTGTTGGGTTTTGGTTTTTTTTTTTTTTTTTTTGTGGAGACGTCTTCTTTATAGAGTGTCAACACGATAGCAGAAGTACCGGTTTGCTGTAGGTTGTATGACTGACAATAATATTCTCTGCAAAACGTAGAAGGGAATAACTGATGAATCGGAAAATATATGGATGCCTACCGAAATGATTATGTAATGAAACATGAAGTCAAACGGTGGCATGCTTCTATTAATTGTAGATGATAGTAATTAATTTTCACTGCAGTTGCGATCGTGTCACTGCTTTCCGAAGAATCCAGAATCCCCTTCCAGGAAAGTGTGAAATTGCATCTGGGTTCTGCAAGCCACGAAACACTATAAATGTCTTAAAAAAAAAAAAAAAAAAAAAAAAAAAAAAGAGAGAGGGAGGCCTTCCTCGATACTGTACTTTAGAAAGAGGGAAAAAACAAAGGGAAAAAGAAAATGATAATTGTTTTCTCTAAGGCTATTATCTAATGCAAAAGCAAACAGTCTGACTGGAAATCAGCTAACAGAAGGGGATTAGAGAGTAGATCTGAGAGTGGCTTGATTTCTAGCACTGCTGTCTCTTCACACAGTGATGAGACACAGGCAGAGCAGCCAGGAGCTCTCCAGATGGCTAGAGAAAGTGTTTGTCTTGGGTGACTGCAGGGCAGTCTGGACTCTTAAAGCCGGGGAGGCATCATTAGGGAGCAAGTTAGATGTCCACCCAGTAAAAGCCAGCGAAAGAAAGAAAGAGTAGGCAGGCTGCCCGAGAGGGACCGCGCTCGCCTATTGTTAACATATACTTGACCCCCACTAACCTCCTCACGACACAGATGTCTCCTACCTCTATCACCTCCCACTGCTTTAAGCCCTCCCCCCCTGCACCTGGGTAGCGGGGCCGGGCCGGCTGCCGGCAGTATGCTGCCTGCCTCGCGAGGTGCCTGCTAGCGGGGAGCCGGGCGGAGCGGCGCGGAGAGCGGCGCAGCCTCGGGCGGATCGGCACGGCACGGCTCGGCTCGGCTCGGCACCGCACGGGCGCCGCTCGGCACGGCTTGGCCGCGGGCAGAGCTATGCGTCGGCTGCCCGGGGACGCGCAGAGACCCCGCCACTGACAGCGGCCGCTCCCTGCGCTCCACATCACGTTTGTCTGCGGCGGCGGCGGCGGCAGCGAGGAGAAGGACCTGGGCATTAACCATCTCGACTTGGAGACTTTGCTTTATTTTTGGTTCTTGTCCTTTCCCGTGGAACCAGTCGTCTCTCGAGCTGATCCTCCTTTAAAAAAAAAAAAAAAAAAAAGAAGAGCGAGAGAGAGGGGGGGGAAGAGCAGCTGGAGTTTCTCCTCAGCTCGTTTTGACTTTTGTGGACGTGGATCATCTGGACTGGGAAGGGAAGCCGCGCTGCGCTGCTCTCCCCTTTCCCACCCCCTCGCCCCTCCAGCAGCCTGGGCTGCCGGCTCTCCCCCGAGCAGGACGGGAACTTTTATTTGCAGCTCGCAGCCCGTGGCGAATGGTGGGAATCTCCGGTCCTTTGCAGTGTGAGTACGGGGCGCGGGCAGGGCAGGGCAGGGCGCGCTGGGGCGGGGGGAGCCCCGGCCCCTTTCCCCTTCCCTTCCCTTCCCTTCCCTTCCCTTCCCTTCCCTTCCCTTCCCTTCCCTTCCCTTCCCTTCCCTTCTCTTCTCCTTGCCCGGCGGGCTCCGCGGGGCTCCCGCGGCGGTGACTAACCCAGGCGGAGCGGGGCTGCCGCCGCGCCCGGCCGGGTTCGCGCTGCATGCCGCTCTTGCACCCGCTCTCCCCGGCTCGCAGGCTCGCACCCCGAATATTTCTCAAGAGCCCAGAAACCAAACCACCCGGGTTCTTTTGTAAGAAAATAACCCTCCCAGGCACATACTCTTCCACAGGGTAGTGTTTCTGTCTCGATTTAGGACTTGCCTCCCCCCTCCCCTCTCTCCAGATCACAGCTAGCCAATGTGAGTCGGAGTGTCTGAAATATTTCTGGTGGGATTTTTTTGTTTGTTTGTTTCATTACAATCATCGGATTATGTAGCACTGGCAACATCACTTCAGGCTATTTTGTAAGAAATATTTCAGGCGGTGCACACCGTCTTGAGCTGCTGCACCGCGCTCTTGCAAGTATCTCGTTTCCTAGAACGATAGGGCAACGTTAGGGATTGCATTTCCAAAACTGCAATACAATGTAATTGTGTCATCTCGTCTAGCCGAGCTGAACGCTTTGATTCCGTAAATTCGTAACACACCATGGATAAGGGAGACTGGAAGGATGAAACCCATACTCCCGGCCGTTTAGATAAGGCTTTGACTTTTGGCGAGTTCGAGTCCTTTTGTTAGTGCCAAAGTTGCGAGATCGGGCTAAAATTGGCTTTAGGGTAAGGGAGGGACTTCCCACCCTAGCAGGGGCACCCGCGACTCCATTACATGTGAATTTATGGAGAAATGTCTGTGGTGTTCCTGTACTCTGCTCTGCTCAATGTTAGCAAGAAACTGAAAGTAACTAATCGGACGCAGCTCTCAAATAGCTTTGCTCCGAGCGGGAGCTAAAACGTTACTTCCTTCAGCTCACTGCGGAGTTTAAAGGCGGGAGGGCGAAGGTACGAGGCGCCGGGGCAGCCTCCCCCGCCGGCCCCACAAGTCGCAGCCCGGCGCGGCGGGACCGCCCTGCCTGCCCGCACCCGCCGGCTCCCCGCCACCGCCGCGGTGGGCAACAGCCGCCTCCGAGCCGCTCGGGTTTCTCCGGTAGAGCAGCCCTCGATCTCCAGATCGGCAGCAGGCTCTGCCGGTCACCCCGTCCTGCCTCCGCCTTGCCCTAAATCACGGCACGGAGAGGAGCGGTCTCCTGCAGCCTCCTGGCAGTGCCGCCCTGGAGCCGGCAGCTCCTGCCCGCAGATGGCTCGGGTGCGGGCCGCCAGCCGCTGAGCCCGCGGCAGCAAATCTGCCCTGAAGCGCTGCTCAAGTTTTCCCTTGCCAGCCGCAGCGGGGCTGGAAGCGGCTGCCCTGGCTCTGGCGGTCCGCCCCCGAGGCGCATCGCAGGGTGCGCCGTGCCCGGCTGCACGCTGGCCCGAGCGGGCGGCCGGGGACAGGCAGGGCGCAGCCGGGGCTGGGCACCCGTGGGTGTATCGGCCCCTCCGGAGCCGCCCGCGGGAGCTGCCCTGCCGCCCGTGGGAACACGGCAAGTGCCAGGCGTTGGGCTGCAGGCACAGCCCTGGCTGACTCCGAGGATGTCTTCCGAGCCTTGGCGTGCACAGCCCAGCGTTTGCTCCAGCAAATATTCGTGCGCTTAATGTAACGCTGACCCCTTTAACTTCTAACATCGCTTTTCCTAATTAATCTGTTCAGGCCCCTGACTTAAATGGCTGTCCACAGCTGCTGCAAATTGATTTATCCCCTGATGGTGGTCCGAGTTGCTGACCAAAGCAGGATTTTTTTCTGTTTCTTCCTCCCCCCTCCCCATTTTTGGTCTACTAATCTGTTTTGACTTATTTCCTACTTACAGCAATGCTTGCATGCTTTCTGAAGGACTTAGAAAATATTTTCTTTTGACATGTAGCTAGAAACATAATTATTGTATTTGTAAACACAATATGTTAGGGCTAAGGGTGAATATAATTTATTTAATTATACCCTTGTAGCCTTACATTTCCTTCTCCGTTTCTGCATCCTGACAGATGCAATGGAAAGTTTAAATAAGCAACTTTGTTAACTGCAGTTTGAAGCAAGACGTGAAAGACTTTTTTAGATTTGAGTGCTATTGTCCAGGTTTTCTGTTCTGCTTTTCCGTTAACGGTTTAGTGAATCTGGATAGCCGAGAGGATTGAAACTGGTTTCTAATGGTTGTTAAAGCTGATGCTTGACCTTTCCATGGGAAGTCTGAAAACCTCATTCAGTTTATTCTGGGCTGATTTCCTTAGGAAATCCAATATGATCAGGGAATTTCCTTCAGCTCGGCTGAATGTTAAAAAAGTTAGCCTATCTTGTTTATACGTTCTGGTTTTAGCACTAGGTGTTTCTGTGGCTCCCCGTGAATAGGAAAAATACTAGGAAAAAGATCTGAATATGGCTTATTCGTAAGCGTACACTCCATGAAAATACGAAGTTGGCAACGGCTTTGTTAGGTGTGAGGTCCACTGCAGACTCGCTGTAGAGGTTTTAATTAGGAAGTTACACTTTATTTGATAATGGATAACTTTTCTAAGGTCAGTTTTATCAGATCTGAACCTTCACTATAATTGCTGCCACTTCCAATTCGTGCGTCATTTTTCTTTGCTGTCGTGGGAAGCTCAACCACGTATCAGTGCAAGAAAACCCCAAAGCCCACCAAAAACCCAACCCACCCTTAAATCCGTTGCTGTCTCTGGCAAGCTGAAGCCAGGCGAGGCATAGAGGAGATGATGGCAGGACTTCTTCTTGGGCCTTGCGTTTGCAGGAGGGTGAGCGGCCGAGCCCTGAGCATGCTGTAGGAGACAAGAACCATTCTGTTTGTAATGGAATGCAGACAGCAGTGTTAGGTCACTGCTTCCTGGCAACTGCTGCTCAAGTTGTTTTTCTTCAAAGGCTTTGAGCTTTTAAATAGTTTCCAAAATCTTTTTAAGTAAAACATTGCCTTCTACCATTTTTGACCACCTTAACGTTAACTCGTTTCGTGCCTAAATAATGGACCAGTAAAACATCACACGGTGTCTCTCATCTGTATACGCTTAACACTATGTATGCCCGCGCGCACATGGAGTTTTATACTGCAAGTATTGTTTATAGAATAAAGGGGAGAAAAATATCTCCACCTGGAGTGCTGGTCGTGGCTAGTCAGTTCAGGACATTCTTCCCTGTCAAATCCCGTTTCTCACTTCTCTGAAACGAACTTCAGACGACAGGCGTTGAATGCGAAGCTCGCTTCGCTGAGGTACCGTGCAGACTGCAAACTCCTTGTTGCCAGACTCTTTGGGCGAAACAGGCATCTGCAGTATTTGCATTGGGGGTGACGGGAGAAAGGGCTTGCAATTGTCATTTTCATCTTTCAAATCCACTTGCCACAGTCCATTACTGTTAAATCTTCAGCTAATTGAATAAGGATATTAGTACGTTGCTATTGCAGGAGCTTCAGATTTTTTAGATGGGGGGAGGAGGAGATCTTGTCTTTGTTCTGCAGAAACTTAAGTTGTCATGCAGAGATCAAGAAGCCTTATCAGCTGAAATAAAACGTGAATTTGGTGTTGTGCAGGGGCTGTTTCTCATGGCTTGGCTAAAGAAATGTAAAAAGAAAACTACTTTAAATCTGCATACATTAAAAAACTTTGTTCCACGTAGTTAGCAGCAGCCTGCTCTTTTTCATACAGCCTTGAATAGCAACCTGTAATATTTATGAAAGTTTAAACTGACACTGAATTTAGCATAAGTAGTGAGAGTGTAAATTCTTAAAACATTGTCTTCCAGATTTTATTTTCTTCACCTTCTTTCACGTGAAAGATCTAAAAGAGTTAGTTTAAAAACTGAACTTTTAATGTAAAGGGTCTTGGTTTTCCACATAGATGTTCCTTTTTAAAGAACTGCTTCAAAATCACAGTTATCCTGTTCTTCTTTACTATGAACTTGATTAGTTTAATATATGGTAGCATAAATACATCAGGAAGTAGTATACTGTGTGGTTTTGTGGATAAAGAAAAATGATCAGCAGATGTAAAATCAAAGTCAAAATATCCTGTCCTTTAAAAGGCTTTTTTTCTTCTCCCCAAAATATTTTCATCTGAAAGACATTGACTTCCATCTTCATTTTTTTTTTTCTGCCATTGATATGAAAGTTTCCAAATAACGTTTAGAGAACAGTGGACATTTTATTAAAGTAAACATTAGTTCAGTATAATGGAGGTAATTGTAAGTGATAAGAGCAGAGCAGGTTATCTGTGTGTTGTTTAAACAGAAGGAGCTATTTTGCACCATTTCCAGTAGCCATCTGTAGAGAAGGGTTTGCACCTGTCTGTCCACACTAATTATAGATTAGGTCCAAAGAAATGAAATTCGAGTAGGCTTTCTCTTAATGAAATCCATAGTGATTTTATTGTAAATGTGTTTTGTGTACAGACGGTGATGGTTGGGCTGTGAGTAAAATAAATTGCTGTATGGCTGTCAGGTACTTGTAGTTGTAAAGTAGGATACTGCTGCATTAACAAAGGTGCTGAATAAAAACGCAGTGCTCCATTTAAGCCACCGCTGAAGCCTAGGACTTTAGCTAGGTTTAGCCAAAAAGGTTCACTGAAAGCACGGTTTTTTAGGGGTATGTTTCAGGGTAGACTTCTCAGTTACCATCACTTTCGTGTCAATGCACTGGCATATAGGTGGTCCTTTGGCTGAAATATGAGGTAGAAATGGTTTCACGTTAAATATGTACATGCATGCATGCAGAGTGTGTCAGAAATACTTTCCTCTGGTTTAACACTATATTACTAAAGTAAGGTGGAAAGAGTGAGAAGTGCATTCTGCAGTAAAAGGTCACATGAATTTCTACCACATCTGTTTATAGTAATTATGAACATAATTAACATAAGAATTGCAAGTGAAGTAATGACAAGCTGAGCTATGAGATATGCCATAATGGTCATATGTTGGAATTCTCACATTATAGCACACTAGAATTCACAAATTCAATGCAAGAAAGAAAATGTTAGATTTCTATCTATTTTAATGCTTCAAAACTTATCTGCCTGGGGCAGATGGACTTTACGCTTTATAGGAAGGTAACCCATTATTAAGAGAGAGTCAGTTGAAATTAAGATTTCTAGCCTGCAGCTTGGACTTTGAGACAGCTGTGCTTATAGAACGCCACTTCTGTTACACATTTGTACTCTGATTGTATTTATTTTATTAACACAGATTGCTTTATTTTTAAATGTGAGTGTTTTTGCAGCAAACTGTTTACATTAGAAAGGATCCTGGATTCGTTTTTTAGAGAAGTGTGATTCGAGTGGTAAAACTGCCTGTCAGAATGGCCAACACAGATCTAAGACACACATTGTGGCCCTGCAAGATGAGAATCTCATGGATCCTGAATTAGTTCATGGCATGAAATCTATGTATTTCAAGGAAAAAATCTGTAACAAAAATCCCTAAAAAGAGCAATCTCTCATTTGTATTTTGAACGAACATATGCAGAGAGAAAGCTCTGTGGTACCTTGCAGGTTGAATTCATTAAAGTATTTTTTCTTTAGAAACGCATAGAACATACCATTAAGTTTAGGGGCTAAGGTTTCAAATGAGTTGACTAACTTTTGTAATATGACCTGTCTGATTACCTCTAAATATGGTTGTCACACAACTGACAACTGGAGGAAGTTGAGGGAGAAGTGGCCCTTCTTCAGGGTAAAAATACTGGCTGAGGAATGCATAGTAAATTTGACATGTGAAAATCAGTTTGCCTTTAATGAAAAATCAAAGCTCTGTTTTTGTGATAGGAAAATTTGCCAAACTGCTGTCTTTCTAAGGCTAAACATACAGAGTGGTTTATGAAAAATAAAAAAAATTACCTTGTGCTATGTCTTAGTGATACCAAGAGGTTTTCGCATTATTGGATTAGTGGAGGATTTGTGACAGACCCCTTTTTATCTGACATTCATTGCGGTGACACGATTTTCACACACGCCCTTCCCCCATCTAGGTTCTGGTTTTCACTTTGTATTATGTGTCAAATTCCCTTTATTTCTTTTCTTGTGGAAAAAAACTGCTATCTTGGACGAGTGATTTTGGAAGGAGTTCTGCACCGAACAATGCCTGTCTCACTCCAGCGTGCCGTCATTGTCCTCGTCCCAGCCTTCATGGTGCTCCTCTGCAGACATGCAAGGGAAACGCGTTTCCTTAACAAATAAGTGTTGATTCCTAGGGAGAAACATTTTTAAAACTTTAAAACCTGAGTGCCCAGAGTTCGCTTGGCAACCTGGTGCTGGTGCAGCCATTCTGCTGGCTGGCTGCGCTCGTGGTAGGCAGGCCGGCCTGCTTTACTGCCTCCCCTCCCCGTACCTCATGATAGCCCAGTCCTCTTTGATGAATCCCATCAAAATAAACCCTCTGTTTTCTCAAAACCTGAACTCTTAAGTGTAGGGACCTACACTTAAGGTTATCATTCATCCTCTGGTGAATGATGCCACCGCTCGTAGCGGCAGTGTTGTGTTCAGGCCCTTCCGCCACTGGCAAGGCCGAGTGGTTTGGGTCAGGTACTTGGCCAAGGCGGGAGCAGGTACATCCTGTGCCCATGCTGGGCCAGGAGATTCGTGGGCCAGGAGCCGTCGTGCTCCGTGCAGGCCATAGGTGTGGTCTGTGAAGCAGGAGCTGGGCTGAAGGCGAAGGCCATCGTGGGGACGTTGCCTTGGGGTGGACATGGAGGCGACCTCAGGCGGGGGGAGCCCTGAGGAGCCAGCGCTGTGATCCCCTGGGTCCGTGGCAGGGTCCTTATGCCGGAGAGGTTTCGGGCAGCTTCCAGGGGCCGAGCCGGGTCGGGCGCCTGCCTGAAGCCAGGCACCAGCGCAGACCAGGGCACCCAGGGCGCCGCCGCCTTCTCACCCGGCGGGCCGCCGCCTTCTCACCCGGCGGGCCGCCGCCTTCTCACCCGGCGGGCCGCCGCCTTCTCACCCGGCGGGCAGCGCGGAGCTGGCGCCTCCCCTCAGGCCGGGCGCGGCCTCCCCGGGGACCCCGGGCCGCGCCGTGCCGCCTCAGCGCCGCTCCCTCACACCCACCGTGCATCCTCCGGCCTCCGTCTGGGCCGCGCTGATACCGTAATCGCCCCGATGCACGCCGCCGCCCCGCTCCCCCCGCGCCGGCAGGGCCACGGAGGCGCGATGTGCCGTCCTTGCGCCGCAGATAAGCTGCGAGGTGCGTTTAAGGCGCACAAAGCCCCGGCCGCGCCGGCGCCTCCCTCCCTCCCTCCGCCGGAAGGTAATCTCCACCCGCGGTTCGGGGAGAGGCGGGCGGGGGGACACCCTTCGCCGCCCCCCGCCGCCCGGCTCCCTCGGCGCTGCGCAAGTCGATAGGAGCGGGGAGAAGTGAAGATGTAACCTCTTATCTGCCCCCCCGTAGCGGGCGGGGGATTTACAGGCAGAGATTAGCCGGCGGGGAGCAGGGATCTGCCTTTTGTTGTGCCTGGGGCGGCCGCGGCCTGGGCGCTGCCTCCCCCCCGCCCCCGGGCCGCGCTGAGGGGACCGGCGGGGCGGGGGTCGCCCGCCGGGCTCGCCGCGGCCCGAGGGGAGGGAGGAGGTGGCCGGAGAACAATAGGTTACTGAGGGACCCCACTCGAAACCCAGCCGCGGGAGGAGGAGAGCGGCTTGCCTGGGTGTTCCACGGGACGGGGGTGGGGGGATAGGGCCGGGTGGCGGCTCGGGCCGAGGCGAGCCGCGGCGTCCCGCCGGGGCGAGCGGGCGCTGGCGGGCGGGGGTGTGCCTGCCGCACGCCCGGCTCTCTCCCGCCAGGGGCGCCGGCAGGAGCGGGCGGCGGCGCCCGGGCACCCACCCTGCCAGCGGCGGGGGGGTCGCAGCGGAGGCTCCTGGCTTCCAGAGTCCCCGCAGAGGATGACAGCGGGTTTAAGGAAAAGTGGCCTTTTTTTTCCTTATTTTTGTGGGCCTTTTTTTTTTTTTTTTTAATTGTTTTGGACTTTTGAAGGTGATTTCTCAGTTCTCGCCGGATTAAGATGACTTGCACGCTGAATGTGTGCACGCACACTGCCTTAGCAAACGGCTTTATCAGCGATCATTTCTTAAAGCAACATTAAACAATTAACTTTAAAATATATTTAAAAGTTTGAAATATTTATGTTGCCGTTTCACTTTGTCAAGTGTTTGCACAAATAGATATATAGATATGATCCGGTAACTAAAAGCCTAATTAAAATTTGTTTAAAGCCAGGGGGGCACGTATTCTTGTTGACAGCGGCGGATCGATAGGGTAAGACAATAGAGCCCCATTATTTTACTTCCATTGACTGAACATATTGACATTTCAGGTTTGCGATTGCCTCAGTGAGCATGATGAAACTCTGAAATTCACAAACCAACTGTCTGGAGTGGCACATATATTACTGTATGTCATCTCTGCCTTCAGGTTACCTTATCACTGAAGCAGAATGGTAATGGATGGCAGCAGAGTACTTCAGAGGGGTTAGGGCTCTATCAGTTAAGAAGCTGACACATAGCAGGTTTCAGGAGTATCTTTAATTACACCTAGAATTATGTACAAGGGAAGATGGTCCTTGTTACCTGCTGCTGCGCTTCAGAGTTTACAGGCTCAGAAGCAGACAGGATAACAAGGTACTTATGTTTCATATTTTGTATACATGACTTGATACCTTGAACTTCTGCAAGAGCCCAAGGACTTCTGCTTGTGCTGTTTGCATGCTCGCCGTGTTCGCCAGTGGTAGCATCTCAGCCTCGTGTTGATGCTCAAGTTCCAGAGCACCTGCTAGACCTTCTCCCAGTCAGAAGATTGCAAAGGAATCAAAGAAAACTTTAAAATAAATAAATGGACTTTGGGTTTCTCACCCCTCAACATCCTCTGTCGACAACACTCGGGGAATTCAATGCAGTGAGGCTATGGCAGAATGATATATATATACATGTTTTTTCCTTAGTATGAGCACTGTAAAAAGAAATGTCTGTGCAATATGTGCGTGTGTATGCATAATTGTATATATTAATTTATATGATTGCATATAAATGCATATATAAAGAAGACCCAGTGGCTGCAGAACATACAACGTGTCTTATTATTTCAAAGGCTTTCAGATGTTCTTTAAAATCTAGCTGACTGTAGAATGAAACCCATCAGGGTTAGGCAGAGATAGAGATTGAAATTAATTTAAAGCAGACAAAGAGCTAATATGAAAGAGCCACTAGTGATTTAACTCATTTTTAAAAGTAAGTGTAATGAAAATATAAAATGTATTCTGAGTGTGCCATCTACTCAGCAATTGTTGCCATCAAGTGGACTGCTGATGCCCTTTAAGATGGTAAAAAGAAAACTAGTTCTTTATACCATTTTCATGAAAATGTTAGGTTTCTGTTTGATCAGCAGGTGCTGTTGAGATGAAAGCCATGTGTAAATTTTCAGAAGGCCAAAAGTGTCAATTCAGAAAAGGAAAGTGATAAGAGAAAATGCAATCAGTTTTCCTGTTTTCAATTTGTGCAGGATTTGAAGAGCTGTTTTGTTAAACTGCTACATCTGCTCCAATATGAATATTGAACTACTTCCACTAAAAATAACACCCTATAATTTGGAAGCCATTGCAATCTTTTGTTAATGCAAGTGGGTTATTTAAAAAAAAATCTATTCTGAAAAATCTCCTGCCTAATGTGCATTTTTGTTTATCGGCACTTTTATCTTCAGCAGATAAAATGGCATTATGCAATTAGGACCATATCTATTTGGACTGTAAAAATGGCACTGGATAGCTGAATGTCACTATATTGGTAAAAGGATTTAACTCGTACATTTAAAATAATTTTATTAATAAGCTATGATTGTATCTTAAAATGACGAGTGGCTGCTTCCCCAGTGCAACAATACAGCTTTACCTACTACTGAGGACCTTGTGCAAAGTAAAAGATGTTCAGAGTGTGACAGCATTCTTGGGCTTGTTTCATTCCTGCTATACCTGCAAATCTTAAGTTTGGGTTCATCAAGGACATTTTAGTTAAGGGGGCTTTTGGAGTAACTTTTTCCATGGTTAAATTAAATGATTAAATCAGGCTTGAATGCATATATACAAAAATCAGCTGCTGTGGAACTGCTAACCCCAGTGAGTTTTATGAACCTGGAAAGCACAGTATTGGTAGAGCATAAATTTTCTGTCCGAGGCATCTCCAGAGAAAATAACATTGCTTTTTAATTAAAAAAAAAAAATCTAATGAAAAAGCTATGTTTGTTAATTTTATAAATAAGAATCTGAATGAAGAATTGGTAATACACTGTTCCATCTATAGAACCCTGTGTAAACATATGCAGAATAAAATGAGAGCTTTTACTTCTTTATTTCAACATAGAGAATTACCTGGTTTTAATATTAGAATAGGTTTTAGCTGTTGGATTCTAATCTAGTAGTCAGGAACTCCGTTTTTTGGCAGGTGTCTGTATGGGAAAGGGCCTTGCTGATGCTTCTGTTTGGTTTTGCAATTGGATTTGTAAGCTTTTGACCTTGGGGGATTTTCCTCAAAGTGATCTACAGATCAGAAATAATTAAAATTCAATAACCTGAAATTTAAATATAGAATGGATTTTGTGCGAGACCCGTGCTTGTGGTAGGTTGTCTAGAAGTCTGTGGCATGTCTACTTTATAGTTTGTATTCCCAAACATAACTGTGTGCACACATGTGCATAAATTTATGTTGAATGACAGAGGGATGATTATTTATACAGATTTTATCCAAAACTCTGTGCACTCCTGAAACATAACAAAAAGCCTCCCTCCCCAGAAGAGTGTTTACATCCCGTGACAGTCACTAGATTCAAATCTTCTAAACATGAAAGTTGTTTCCTTTCCTCCAAACCTTCTTTTCCCCAACAAAGCTAACCCTGTTAAACCTCACCTTCTGTGGGACGTATACATAGTTGTAGACATATGTACGAGAAGTAAATATTACAAAAAACACGGCCGATGAGGGCAAAATGTCTGTAGCCTTAAATAGCTTGTGATATCTGCCAGCAGCAGAAGCCGCGCTGAGGAGGCCCTACCTCGGCTGACCCAGGGATGCGAGAGCCTGGAGGAGCCTCGTGTTAGTGCTCGGCACCTACGTGGAGGTTTCTGCTAGCGAATATTACTGAGCAAATGCTCTGTCGTAGCGTGCTGGCGGAGATGCTGTCTGTCTGAAGAGTTTTGAAACCACGGGGCTTCTTGCTTTGGTCATGGGATTTTTTTGGTACTTTTCACAGGGGAAAGATTATAGTTGGATGAGGGTATCGAGATTTTCTTATCTAAGTTTTCTGAACACATTCATGGGAGTGCTCTGTTTTTCTTAATCTTTGCCAAAAATGCTGCATGCAGTTTTGCTGTTCCTTATTGAATAGTTGCCATATTTAACTCCAGTGGTTGTGAATGGAAACGTGAATATGGAAAGAAATCCTTTCGTGCTCCCTTTTATTTTCAGTAACACATTTTGGGATGCCTGGAAAGGAAGGGCATCCCAGATATTCAAAATACTTCTGAATACACAAAGAATTTAAAAGAAGTTCAGCAACTTTGTTTTGTTTATATGTAGTTTTTGGGCATGTGTGATATGGTGACTTATTTAAGTGATACCTTTTTTTACTCAGTAGTCTTTATTGAATTTAGTCATCATAAAAGCACAGTTGCGTTGTACAGAACTGTATAGCAACAGTATTCCTGAATGATCCCGCATTGCAACATGCTGACATGGGATCTTCATGGGATAGTTCATGATTTCTTCAGTCATTTCAAGAAGGCGTTTGATTCATTGCTGCTTTCCTCTCCATTAAGACAGGTAGACTGTGGTGCTTCTAATAAAGCAAGCATCCAAAGTTCATGGAGGATAATAGGTTCTTTCGGAAATTAGGTCGCTGTCTGGAAAGACAGAAGACTCCACCTAGTGGAGTGGAATTAATCTGCACACAGTGGCACGCAATGGCATGTAATAAAATAGACACTATTTATGAAAAGCCAAGTTGATGCAGTGAGTAAAAACCAGGAATTTTGACAAGCATCTGGGGAGATGGTTGCATGACCATTACAAATTGTACAAGACTGTAGTTACTTTTGTAGCTCTAGGAGGCTTATGTATGTCTGCCTTGTTGGATGTTAATATACAATTTGCATAAGTAGTAGTCATTACCGCTAGCCATTTTCTTTTGTGATTCCTTTTATTTGGAGACCTATTGACTACGTTTTTTGCTTTCTGATGATGACCACACAGGTACCCCTTTTGGTTGTGGCCCAGGTGTCATTTTAAATAGCTTGGGCAAAAAAACCCAATCCAACCCTAAAACTTGTCCACTTTTTCCCATAATTATTTACTTTTCAGAATATGTTTTCTGTTTTTCGTTTTTCTTACTTGTGTAACGGCAGTGTCAGGATGCTGGTTTTTCATTCTGTCATGACAAGCTGGGTGGCATGTTGAGTAAATCTCTGTGTGCCTTCTGGTAGTCCCAAGGTTTAACAATCTCTGTTATGAAGCATCAGATTATATAGGGGTTTGTACCTGTGCTTTCCTTCCCCGTTGGTTTGGTCACGTTGTGTTACAGGGATGTTACAGTGAATTTTAAAGCTGGGATGCAAGGGAACACCCAACCTGAGCAGTAAAGATACTGTCCTGAAATCCTCTTGGAAAATTCATCCCGATATTGAATCATACACGTGTTAGACGAGTTCAAGAAGACAACTGCCCTAGACCAGCTTAGGCTTTGACAGGGAGAGCGGGTGAGGCTATTGCCAGAAAATGAGATGATTAGGATGCAGCAAAGGAGATAGAACGGTACTGCTGCAAAGGATATTTGGGAAGAGTGCTCCAAAGGAGTGCTTTCAGTGACATCCAGGTAGGGTTTGTTGCCAGAACCATTAAAGCGTAGTGGTGCCAGAGAAAGCTGCCAACAAATTTAGGGATAATGGCACCTGCGGGTGTGCTATCAATGGATGGTAGTGCCAGGATGATTTTTTTATTTTGTTTTAATGGTGGCATTGCTAAAAGTATTTAAGGGTAATGTTATAGAAAGGGTTTTAGTGAGTGAAGTCACCGAGTTCTAGGAACCATTAAGCAAAAGCTGTTTCATGACTGTACTATTTATTATTTTTAAAGCTTGTTGGCAAACCATTTAATGCTGGAAAAGTATGCTGCAACCTGTATTGAAGCATGCTGCAGATGAGCAAGGAAACCATCACACTGAACTGAATAGCCTTGCTTAGTTTCTGAATGTTACATGCATTTCATGTGCACCATGATAAATTAATGCCACTACATAGGTCAGCAGAGCTTATAAACGTTGAATTAAAGTACTGGAGCTCAGATCTTCCATGGTATTCACATGCCCAGTTCTATTAAGATGGTGTTTCTTTTGTCTAAACACCAGTCTGAGGACCTTCAGGCTTTCTATGCTCCCATCTCATGTCTGTGACCTTAACAATACTTTGCTGGAATAACTCTGCGACTTAGATCCAGATATGGCCCTAATGACATTATCTTATGTAAGGTTAAGTGGACTAGCTCAGGTCTTAATATAAAGTAAGTCATTCTCTTTGAATTGTAAATGATAGACTTACCTGATGAAGAATTCCATATAAAGGAGAGAAAAAAGTCTATTCCTTCTGTAATAATAATCTCAGAGGTTCCCGCTGAGTCCATGGGACCAGGATTCTTAACTTCTGTATCCCAAGAGCTGTGTTAAGCTGTGTTTAAGCCAGCTGCCTGCTCCAAAAACTTTGGAGTACTGTACAACTACAGTAGTTTTAAAGAATGAATCAATGTGTAATTTCCTTCCAGGTTCTGAGATTTATTGGTCCCATCCTCTTCCCATGAAATTCATGGGAGGTTTTGATGTTAATTTTCTTAATGTTTGGTTTTCTATTTTCTTTTTTAAAGTCCAGGCCTAAATTTCTCCTCTTAGAGAGCTATTATTGGCCACTATTGTTTTTATTATCCCATAGCTTCTCTGGGAGGAGAAGGATGGGCAGGACCTCAGTGACACTGCAAGCGGTCAGTGGCCGTGTCTGCTCCCCAGGAGGTCACAGGAAGCAGGTGGCTGTGTTAATTGTCCTCGCTCCCAACTCTTGTCCTTCCTGGAGGCAATTTAGAAGTGGTCAGGAAATGTCCGGCCTACTGTGTCCCCCCAGGTTCACTACTTCACGAGTTCATCATAATTTGAGGTGTGTGCCAGGCAAGGGAAACTGCATAGGAATCCTTATCGTCCTTCCTAAGCTGTGTGGCTACCTGACTGGGAGGGCTGAGTGCCATGATGCAGAGCGTGTTTGGGATTGCAGCTGGAATCCAGCAGAATAACAAATTCTGTTAAAAAAAAATAAAAGGCATTGCCCTAACATACGGCGTCTTCTTTCTTTCAAGCTAGTAATAGAAGTCCTAGGTAAGAAAACTACAAAAACCCACGAGGTGCATGAAATATTTCTGGAAACTATGATCCACTTTTATCTGGTGAGTGGAGGATAGGGAATGTAAATGCATTTTCTGAGTAGGCCAGTCAGGTTTTAATTGTCTTTGTTGCAACTGCACCATCAGTAGACCTGGATCCCTAAATGGCACTCAGTGGTCTGCTTTGGAAAATCAGTTAGGGTCTTGCTACTTTGGATGAGCTTCTTGTTAACTGTTTGCTTGATTTTTTAACAGTGAAGGCGCACAGCATTGCTGAGTATCTTGCTGTAAGTGTTGCATCCAATGCTGTAAGGCAGGTTTTGAACTACCAGTAATGTTTCTTTTAAGTGGCTTGGAAAGGATCCACTCATGTTGGAAGTGAGGCAAGTTGAGTAATAAATACCATATTAGTTATTTATCTGCCATATGCATTTTGGGTGAAAACTCTGAGCTGCTGCTCAGGTGTACTCTTGGTTTTACTGAGACTACTTGCCTAAATAAGGTGGGCTGCAGGATTATGTGGCTGGTGAATCATACTGGTTTCTGAATCACTCTTACAAAATAACAGCCTGAAATACTAACAAATAATGAGCACATTGTGCTTGGACTTCTACGTTATTTAAAGAATAGCATTTTAAAGTGGAATATTTTGTAAAATGTTTGTTTAAAAAGCACTTTGCAATTTATTTCCATCAAACCCGTTGTACCAGGAAAAATGCCTCCTTCAGAAGGGAAAAGGTGTCAGTATTCTGTAAGACTATCTCATTTTTATCCAGCTATTTGCTATTTAAGCTCCCTTCTTTTCAGTGCAAGGAGATCAGCTGACAACAGCAGCAACCAAATCATGTTTGCAGCTGGGCAATTACAGTAGACCCTAAGATCTGCGACTGTCAACCATGAATGCAGATGCCTTCAAAGTTCTGTTTTTCTTCCATGTGGAAGTCGTTGGCATGGAACAGATGCCTTCGTTTTGGAGAAACCAACCTCTGGATATAATTGGTTCTCTCTTCTCTTGTCCTCTAGGGACAGTCTCTCGCAGATGAAATTAGATGAGAGGCAAAAAAAAAAAAAAAAAGACACACGCACACACGCTCACACATGACATGAAGCAGGAGTTTTCAGGATCTCTCTCTGTTTTGTCACGTGGAACTGTTTTACAGCTGGAAGATTTCACTCCATTTTTAGCACTCTACACACATGATGATGATACTATATGAAAAACATGCAAATTAAAATATATATCTGGCCAAAGTTTATTATTAATCCAGCTATGCTTGTTTAGAAATAAGACAAGCATATCCAGCCTGTATTATGTTAGCATTAAATGTTGACTCCTGGACTATCTATTGATGCTGCAGTCTCAGAAATGTAAAGATAAATGGCAGAAGAGACAGGATGGTTTAAAAAACTTCTGTTGCAGTGGTGGAATCAAAGTATTTTCATCAGATGGTTTGCTAGTTGTTAACACAGGAGGGAAAAAGCAAGTGGTTGGCTTCAAATTTCACGTAGCATGCAGGCATTCAATGAAGGAAGCACATTTACAGGAACTTTAGCAGAATTGGTCTGATGCACACCTGTGATGAGCCAATGATGGGAGTCCTGTGGCAGGGTGCTGAAGAGACTGTGTCCTCTTACTGCAGATACCTAAAATGGGATGATGGTAGTGGAACTTAAAGGCTCTAAGAGAGAGGGAGAACCTACCTACCCTGTACCCATCAAAGGCTTTTGTCACTGCCTCTCCCCTCCGGTGTAACAGCTAGCAAATCATTGCGGTTTATGTTATTTAGTACTACTAAAATAAATGAATACCAACTTTGGGTTACCTTAAAAAGCTCAGTTGTGAACTGTGACAGTCAGGCAGTGCTGTGTAAAGACCTGCGATATCCTTGGGTAGAGTGGGTACCTCCAGGAGGAGGGTGCAGCAAGGATCAGGGACTGCCAGGAGGGAAACTACCGCTGCTGGTGCCCAAGAGCCTGGAGATCTGTCATCTCTGAATGCTTTTTCTTTCTTAACGTTTATTTCATAGCATAAGCCTTTTTTATATTGCAGTTTAACGTAACAGTCCAGTCACTAATGTAAAATTTATCTAGGCAAATATAACTCTTGCATGAATCGGCTGATGAACTGTAAGAGTGTGGTTGCTTGAAGATTCTGAGCCTTTGTAACGGCATAGGTAGGTCCTGCTGGTAGCATATCGATGACCTGAATTCTGAACCTTATTTTCAGATTTTAATGGCAATTTCCATATTTTTCGTGAGGAGTTCACTACTGCTGTAGTATTTCCATCTCTTAGAAGTTGAGCAGAAATGTCACCAGCCAACGAAAACTGGCGGAGCTATCTTGGTCCTGCCTTGGTCGGGCTGGCTGGTAGAAGGCAATCTGCCTTTTAGACACTGGATGTAACTGGATAGCTGCAGTGCCCTCTGGTCCTTTGTTTCCCTGCTGACACCCATAAGCTGTGTGGGTGGAGGGCATTCACTAGGACTTCCAGCAGTTAGAAGGAAGCCCAAAGTGAACTTAGTTTTGAATCGATGACTCTTGAGCTTTTATAAAGGAGTAGGGAGATTCTTTGGCGTAGGACTCCGGTTCTCCTTTGCAGTGCAACAGTGTGCTCTTAGCATTGTATTTCTGAAGAACCACATATTAAGGGAAAAATTTAACCAGAGGAGTGCTTAGGTGATGAAGGGATTTCTGGCAGTAACTAAGAAGTGCAATAATGGTTGATTTCTTTTGAGGCTGATCCTGATATTTGTAGTCTTTACATCCTATTAATTCCTTGAAAGATAAGCTGATACAAGAATGATTTGCCAGGGCCAATGGCTCTTCTAAAAATCTTGGCTCAGGGTATATCCCCCTTCTCTCCACATATAAGATAAAAGCACTGTGAATATGAGGTTAACTGAATTCAAATAGAAGACTCTCTCGAGTTATTGCATTCCTTAGAAAATAAATACATTTCTCATATGGTTGAGATTGATCAAAAAAGTATTCTATATGCCAGTGATTACATTCCCATCTGTGATTAAGGTTTTCTGTCTGCATCTGGTTTTCACATTATATTTCTGTAACAAGAATCCTTTATATGGCAGAGTTCACTCTCTGTATTTTCTATTAGCTGCAGCTTGAACTACTGCACGGATCGCAGATTTACACATGTGGTTTTCATTACTTCATACCATTGAGAAAAAGTAATATTTGTTTGGGAAAGTATGTTTTTCAAAATTTCCATGGTAATACAACATGTTGATCCTTTTTTATAACACTCTTGTAAGACTACAAATTGTCTGAGGCATTCTGCTTTCAGTGAAGTTCAGACTTTAGACAATTTTGAATGTACATTCGAACAACAGCAGCAGTTTACAATTCAGGAGGCAAAAATAAATTTAAAAAAGGAGATTAGTGTAGAATGGGTATAGCAGAATACATCCATCACTATGGAAAATGTGGCATATAGAGAAAATGAACATGGGGCTGAAACAAAGGAAGAGTAGTAAGTTACAGTGATGTCTTCATTGTAAAGTGGACGACAGATGGGTACTTTTTTTTTTTTAAGAACTTTTTTTTTTACAGTAAGAGGTTTAAATATCTTTTACCAGCCATGAAAAAGGAGTATGCTGTTCAGCAGACACAAATATTGAATTGTTATATGTTACATAATTTAACATATTTGATCATAATTATTTCTAGTGGCCAAATTAGTAGAGGTTAGCAAAACATCTTTACAGATGGCTGCTGTGTGTAATTCTGAATCCAAAACATGATGTTAATTTAATATTCCACTGTAAGTCCATATTTCAACCAGATTGTGCTATTGTCACTCGGTAGAAAACTTAATGTTTAAATGGTTTCAGTGAAATCAATAGGGCTACTTGGTCAGTGAAGGATTTTTCAGTTTTGGTAGGGGCATGACTTTATGGCCATAAAAATCGGATCAAACAATAACAACAATTTAGGGAATGTTGTATGCATTTATGGAAATGTAAAGTGTTATGCAAAAGTCTGGACAATTGAAAAATACACAATTCATGATAAGGCACAACTGAAAGGTAAATTTATTGCCTATATAAGGACATGGTGACAACTAGATAATTTCATACAAAACAAAAATCATTTTAGAAAAGTGGTTATTGCACCCAAGTTGGGGAGTCCTAATGACATTTTGGAGATTATTTTCTAAATGCCAAAGGAAGCTGTGTCATACTGAAAGCTTCACTGTTGCCGAATCCCGGGTAGAGTCCTGCAGTCCTTACACGCCTCTCGTTTTCACTGAATTTTGACTTGTGTCAGGGCTGCAGGGAAACATCTGACCACGAACATGGGAAAGAAAGGACTTTGAGTGGTGAACTCCTTTGTTCTGTAACCTTAACTTTAACTTGGGAAGGTTTGTTTTGATTTGAGGAGGGTGCTTGTTTGTGGGAAAGATTGCAATTTCTAGCACAAACATAAATGTGATCTTTTGCAAGTGCCCTTGGGCAATACATTTTTTTGCAGTAAGATCTAGTCCAGGAGAGGGTTGGGGCTGGGTTCTTGGTTAGATGCATGCAGCTGCGACCAGATCCTTATGCATGCTTAACTTTATGTCCCAAAATACCTGAATAGTGGATGCAGATTGAAGCATGTACATAACTGTGTGTGCCTGGCTCTGAAAATCTTTCTGCCTTGACATAATTACGAACCCCTGAAAAGCATATTAATGTCTCGGAAAAACTGACAATGCTGTAATACACACTCATATGAATGACAAAGTATTTGTGTAACTCAAATAAACAGTTTTTGTAGGTGTTGGAGTGGGAGGGAAATTGCCTTTTCAAAAGTCGGAGGATGATTTGTAAATATATCAATAGCTTTTTGATCTCCCTTTGTTTAAATGTGTTTGCTGTTGTGACTTACAAATCCAAATTAGTATAGCTATGTGTAATTGCAAGGTCTCTATTTTTAGTAACCATGTTCATTTAATAAATGATTCTCTAGAGCTTCTGTTGAACCAGGTAAAGTATGTAATATTTTATATTATATGAATGTATTTAAAACCAAGCGTTTTTACAGAATTAGCTAATAGGTGTTTTCATGGTAGAACACAGGCTGCCCTTAGTTTATTGCCCTCTATATGTCAACTGTTTTAAATGAGCAACTTATGAAACAGCCTTTGTTGAAGAATTAATACTGTTTTAAAGTACTGCCTTATATTAACTAAGAAAATGTGGGTAATTGATTTAGAATGATAACGTTTCTGTCTTCCCTTTTTATTTAAAAGACTGCTATTATCATGCAAATGAAGGGGTGTGGTGCTTCAAACTGGCTGTGATATGTGCTTCTTTTTTTTTCTTTTTTTCTTTTTTCTTTTTTTTTTTTTTTCGTTTGTTGTTGTCAATAGAAAAGATTGATCTCTGGGCTGGTGAACATAATATCTGTCCCAGTCAGAAAAGGAAAGAGGAAATTAGCAGAGCGATTGGTGGAGAATGATATCTGTCAAAAGAAACACTTGGAGAGCACTGAGTTTAGTAATAGGTGACTGCCGGAAAAAAGGGAACTTTGAATTTTGTCAAGGTAAGGAACAGAAAAATATTTGATTTTGTAATGTGCATACCTTTTAGAAGTGATTTTTAATGACTGTACCTTGCCTTGTAAACTGTAATTAAAAAAAATCTTTCCCTTTAGCCTCCAAAGAGTCTGCCTAAATCAATGAAGGTGGTGTCTTCATTTTAATATCACGGAGTACAGCAATGCCAATAAAATCCATTAGTGATGACTTTTCTAAAATCGTCCTTAGCTTAAAAATACATATATGTGAAAATTTTAACTGTGGTTTTTTTGTGGTTTTGATGACATAGGTGCTCTTCATGTGGCATGTAAATATTACTTGGCTGGGCTGTGTGAAAATAATAAAAGTTCAGTTTCCTGAACTGTGAATTGGAACAGTATTTGCAACCAGGTTAGGGGACAGCTGTAGTCACACTGGCAAAATGCTCGTGTTTATAATTTAGTGGAAGCCTCTGGTAAACTCATTGCATTGGGAATCTGTGATAAATTTGATTGAGATGATATTGAGAATAGATATTTCTGCTTCTTCTGTGCAAAGATTTTACCATACTGGAAAAGTAAATCTGCTATGGCAGAACAAAATTTCTAGATAACCTATGACTGTAATTCCTGTCTTTACTGTAACTACATTTTTTTCTCCTAAAATGGTGTGTCTAGATGGCACAAAACTACTAAACCGATTTTAAGTGCTTTCCAGCACCCTGGTACTTTCTTTCTCAGTGTTGGACCATTTCGCCTATGACATAACTGTGATAGAGTATGATACCAAAATAAAACAAACAGTGTCTGTGTACTCTAGGCTACGCTCCGGTTAGTTTTAAAGGCGACTAAGCCTTGATCATATCACTTGTCTCCCCACCCGAGATGCCACGGCCCACGCTGCTCCGTCTGTGGGGTGTGGAAAGGAGATGGAGCGCAGCTGAGAGAGCCAGCAGGAGGCTCTGCACATCGCCTCGTGGCAAGGGGCCGGGGCCGAGGTTTTGTGCACCAGTGTGAACATACTTTTTAAAAATTAAATCCTATTAAAAATGAATTTGCATTCTAATTCAAGTTCCTAGCTCAGTTTAAAACAAGTAAATGCTTCTCTGGGACCTTCCTGTACACAGGCAGCATTGGAAAAGAATGAATAATCTTAGCAGGCTTTCTTCTTGCATTTTATTTTGCTAATTTAGCAGTGTATAGCTTCTGACTAATTCTCCTTTTTTCTATCTACAGTCTATTTTTCAAAGTGCCAGTGTACCCCGTACAGGTGGTTGTTGGTTGGTTTCTTTTGCCATGTGGGTCTTCATAAAGGATTTTAAAAATAAGTAAACGTAAAAGTAAAGATTTCATGCCTGAAGCATGCAGTGCTGGCATACTAATAGGAAGCTTATTGTGGTTTATTGCTGTCAGAGCACGTGCAAGGTAATGAAAATTTCCTACAACTTAGGAGAAAGGCATGTTTTCTAATACTATTCATTTTTATAGAAAGAGGGAATTAATATGACTAAAATTCATTTCATCTTTGTAAAGTCCAAATGATTTGGTTGTACTACTGAAATATTCGTAAATGGGAGGGAGCAGCACGTTTGCCTTATTAACCATCGGGCTGCCTGTATCACCTGGGTGCAGGTACATCTCTACCGCTGTGAAGTTGCTGTGTACTGAATGATTCCCTTTGCTGTGCAGTTCTATCAGTGTAGCCTTATACCAAAACAAACACATCCTCTCTGTAACACAACTTACAGAGTTAACGATATTGTATAGTTTTCACCTTGGTGATGAAGACAATCGAAAACTGCTTTGTAGCTCTTTGTAAAAGAGAGTGATCAGTGGTGGTTAGCAATTGTTAGGTCTTTGGGCATTCCCATTTTGATGTTCACTTGAAATGAGGTGACTGGGTAAGGTACCTACATCTGGATGTGTGTGTTTGTTAACACATTCAAAAATGTTAGTCTTAAATGGCCAAGAAGCTCCACATTGAAATCTGGATGAGTGATTAGAGATGAGGCCAACACTCTTATAGCTTAACTTAATATGGATTTTGCTATGCCCAAGAAGATTTGACTTACTGTTTGAAACCAAAATGGAATACAACACACAATAAAAGGTGTTTGAGTCTATTGCCTCCTTGAAGCAGTGGCGTCTTATAGCATTAGACTACCTGCCTATGCTTTTGTGAACGCTTCTGTGCATCCTCATCCATCTTTTGCAAAGTCGTCTTTTCTTGGTTTCCTTTTTTTATCCTCAAAACAATTGTTTGCTTACCTATGTATCTTAAAGAGTACAATTGAAATAATAAATGCCGCTTCTAACATATAACAGATGCAAAAGGGGACGAGCGTATTAGCGAATTGTCATTACACAGCTCACAATCAGATTTTCATCTGTTCATGTGGTGCACACCTGTGGCTTGTGGGCATTGCTCTTGATTGGAGTGTGAGAGATCTTAATGAAAAACAAAGCTGGGATGACAAGAAGAGACTCCGCGGCATACACGGGTTACTTCACATGTCATAAGAAAGTGAAATCCGAAATGCACTGGTTTGGAGAGAATGCCTCGTGATGAGGGAGCGTGCCTGGATGACTCTGCAAAGGGAGCTGGGGCCCTGCTTATTGCTGCCTTGCAAATAAGGTGCTTTTCTCTGTGGGTCAGGTTGATTTGGACCAGTTGAGAGCGGTGGCTGATTTCTCCAGCTTACTTTCTGAGCCAGTAAGAGTATCCTGGGCAGGAATCCAGCTTTTGAAGTACAAAGAAAATAACCCATAATCTATATAAAATGCTGGCGGATGGGGAAGGGAGGAAATTTGCAGTGAATATCGAGTTTGAGAACAACTGTGTTAAAAGTAGAATGTAAGGGGAGTGTGTGTGTGACATTAGTATTTATTTTAATTTGAAAATACGATCTTTGAAACCTTTGAGGTGAGCAGAGGACGAGCTCTCACAATATGATATATTTATTAGTAAACTGAAACCAAGCATTCCAGCTGAAGCTGAAGTTCCTTTTTCAAAGTGATTTTTTTTCCCCTGAGTTTGCAGAGTTTGGGTTCTTCCCCCCCACCCCCCCCACCCCCCAATGTACTGTGGCTCTGATAACATTAATGGGCTTTGCCCCACATGGAGCAGCGAGTGTATTGTACCACTGCTCACTGATCCCAGGTCAGTGTGATGCGTGAAATCAATTTATTTGAATCTCTTTGCCTGTATAGGAATTTGGCGGCGTGCCAGTTGTTTTCATTTAATGTTCTTTGTGTTGAACACAGACAAGCAGGCATGCTTTTGTACTCCTCTTTCTTCTGGGCTCTTCTCTTTTCAGCCAATATTCTATTCTGTGGATTTTTCAGAAAGAAGTAGGAATGTGTTACCTTTTTTAAAAATCATTTTTGTTTAAATAGCCTTTAAAGAGCATTGAAACTAGGTCAGTCATAGAGCAGCCTGTGTAGGGTTTTCACTGAGTATAGGTGGTAACACCTGCTTTTTCCCATTTCTTAAATTTAGAGAAAAAGAGAAAACACCGGTCTGTTTTTCTAATGCCCTGTTCTATGATTTATGTCCTCTTGTAAGACAAAGACTCTTCAATAATGCTTAAATCAGAATAATTTTATTTCTAAATAAGTGAATGTCTGGCAGTTGGTTGGACAAATCGAAAATACTTTTCAGGATCTTTTTCATTTTGAGTGATGACCTTAAAGTAAGCATTAATTTGGGAATCCCTTGCCTCAGCTCTCTGTTCCTCCCCTCCCCCAGATATTTAATATTTTGAATGGCTGGCTGAAGAACAGCTACCCAAAAGTACCCATTTCTTTCCTTTTTTCCTTCTTTTTATGAGAAAGCAGCAAGCCGTGTGGAACAGAGCGAGCAATTTAGTCCTTCTTAAATAGAAAAAAGGAGGGGAAAAAAAAAAAAAAAGGAATAGACAGCAGCAGATATTTCCAGGAGGATTTGTTTTAGAGGTTGGTGGCGGGAGCGGCGGAGAGCGGGAGCAGAGGACTCTGTTGATGCTGCAGGCGGTTGGTGCGGAAGTTGATATACAGAACCGCGGAGCCGCGGCGCAGGGGTCAGACTCGTACACATCAGCCCCGTTTCCTTGTTTAATTACCTGAAGAGCAAAACATCCAGGCTGGGAGTGTGTGAAAACCCAGTATCTCGAGCAGCAGTTTGCTGCTCTGACATCCTGCGAGGCCAGCCCCGTCTGTCCGCAAACGTCAGGGCTGGTTCCTGACAGCGGGCTATCTCTGCCGGGCCTGGGTTCCTTCCATTCAGGAGGCATTGTGTGGAAGAGGGTTTGGTCAGGAATTTGAGGTTCCTGCCGGTTCTTCCAGCCCGGACAACCCTGTGACAGATAGGCCTGATTTTTTTTCTTTTAAAGAATAATAATAATAAAAAATTGGCTCTTTTTAGTCTTTCCCTTGTAATTCTGGCATTGGTATAATACCAAGTGGAACAAAACATGTTAACCCTTTCACTTCCAAATTTGCAGCTTTTTCCTTTTACTTTATTGTTCTTTCTCCCCTTGCTTAACGTCTTATTTTCAGAGGTAAAATCTTCTGAGAAGCAAATCCTTTCAGGTGGAGTTTGTGCTATGCAGCAAATAAACTTAGGAAATTTTTTTTGTAGTAATCATTAACGTAATCATCATACTTAACATTTTAAGTTTTTCATTTTCAGCATGCTTGGCAACATTATTTTTCTTCATCCCATGGAATAAAACCAAGCCGTTGTTTGTTCTGGCATGGCCCGTTAAAACCGTGGTGGCAGCTATCAATGCTTTCATTCTCATTATTCATGTGATTTTCTTAGATGTCCAGCATGGTGTTCAATTTCAAAATATTGGGCTAGGGTCAGTTATAGTCCTTGCTCCTTGTAGCTGCTCTTTGTTGAGGTCACTCAACAGACTGAAGGTGCAGGTGCACAAGGCACTGTGCACTGGTCAGGTTTTGGCCCATAGATGGAAAGTGTTCATCGGGATGTAAAACTCAAGATCATAGCTGAAAGATACTGAAATGTTCACTTAGATAAAGGTCTTGATTTTTTTTTTTTTTTTTTTTTTTTTAGTTTGTGAAGAATTAACGTATGACTTCTTGTTTGAATGATAAATGAGGAATATGACTTACTTGGATAATTTTAATACTCTAGTTTATAGCACAGTGCTGTTCTAGTTGTACTGGCAGAACTTAAGATCACAAGGTACAAGTAGTAGAGGGAGGGAACATAATTAATATGGCTTTGCAGCAAAAATGAGCGTAGCATGTGACTATTGCCTTTTATTGTTGTGGGCAGAAGCTGGTCCAAGAAAGATATTTGTGGTTATAGGAGTGGAGAAGAGAGAGCTGAAAGTTAACTATGGTTTCATTTTCTTTTATGCTGAAGGCTTTCAGTCCAGTCTCTAGAGTTATGCCTGTAGTCTTGGAGGATGTTTTCACGTGCTAATGATTTTGGGTACTTTTTAGGTGAGACAGAAATCGTTTGAGCAGTAACTTGTATTTTCCCTGCTAATATTTCATTAGGATTTTGTAATACAGATTTAAGGGCATACTTTTCTTCTTGTATGCAAACATTACCAGGTAGGAGTTTTGGGGACCCTTCATTAAGAGAAGGTAACCTTCCGTGGGCATAGGCAGCTGGGAGTCAACAATAGTACAGTGGGACCAAAAGAGCCATTATGATCTATTGTGCCACTAATCCTCCATCTAAGAAGGATTTGCAGGGGATGGTGCAACAAAAGAGCTGTTACAGTGTATCAGATCAATAACCGTGTTCTAATAAACTCTTAAATATATACATAATCCTTCACCTTTAGAATCAGGTCCCCATCTTCATTATGAACTCCTTAGGCTACTCTGCTGTAAAGGTGCCTTTGAGTGAATTATTTAGACATGTAGTTTTAAATTTCTTTATCCTGTCATACTGTAAAGAAGCCATAGTTTAAATAAGCTTTGCTTGTATCTGCAGGATGAAAAAAAGATGGTTTATGCATTGTGGTCAGCATCATGTTCCTATAGGGTTTGTACATGCAAAGGAAATTATGTGTCTGTATGAAAGTGCTATTAGTTAGCTAAACCTTTACAAGTCATATAAGTCGTGTCCCTCCTTCCAGTGTTTTACATGCCTTTATGTTTTTTGCAGAGTTCATAATCTAATGAACTGTCCATGACCTCTAGCCAACCATTCCCCACATCAACCAGCAGCGTAGTAAAACAAAGTTCTCCGTGGACACATGGTGACGACAGTAACCACGCTGTCTTTCCTCCCACCCATTGTTGGTGTCCAGCTCCTCTTTGAAAATGTCAGAAAATGATAGCTTTTAATCCGTGGTTGCCACCTCAAAAAATCCCTCAGAGATAATGGTTTTAAATCAGCATCCTGTTTGAAAAAATACTTGTCTTGGGCATCTCTGCAAGTCTCTGCTGTGACAATCTTGCTTAAGGAAAGTTCTTGCGGATAACGATTCCCAAGCTGGTCTGGGCTTTATTAAAACTGGCACCTTGCATTGTGCCCAGACACTTACTGCTGCTCTTTGCAGATGTTCTCCTAGTGTGAAGTGGTATAATTTGCTCTTGGTATGAAATTCCACTTCATAATCACCTCTGCATTCTTCTCCTGCTTCTCTTCTGAATGGCTACAACGAAGCACCATGTGGAGTACAACACAATTAGATAAAATGAAATGATATTTAACGGCCTGTGTTCTTTAAGGCTCCTCCCCGTTCCTAAAGAAACAAAGATTTTTGTATGTTAATTTTCCTTAGCTATGATGGGATTTGTCTGGGTCGGACTAAAAGCACAAAGCTTATGTCAACACAGCGTGCTTCAGGGAGCATGGTGTGCTCCTCCGATTGCATGTTAAGTGGATCCCATTCTGGCTCAGTTTTGTAGTGGAAACCTAACTGGCACAGTCTCTCAATGTTAGAGTGCTGGTTGTTGATCTTGCATTTATGTGTTAATTGCGGGTAATATTTTATGGTAGTACTCACAGCTTCAAATTCTGGAGCTTCTTCTGGCTTTCAGGGCTAGCAGAGGCCAGAGAGGATGAATGTCCAAGGCAGCAGCAGCAGAGACAAGTCATGTAGTGGATTGCAGAAGGGAGGTGTGTAGCAGGGTGAGGAGGTGGCCCCAGAATCAAGAACGCAGGGTTAGGCGTGATGGCAGAGAGAAGACAGAGGGCACCAAAGAGAAAAGTCAGAGAAAAATGTGATGGAAGGTGTAACTAAAGGAAACAATGGAAAGAAAAAGCTTTCCTTGACTAAAATCAGTACCTTCCCTTTGTCACTCACAAACGATAACGCTTTTCCGTCATCAAGGGTTGAACGAGTCTGTGTACTGATTCTGCTGTGTTTCCAGATACTGAACTGCATTAGAGCAGTTCACTTGGTAATATTGCTTTGCCATTTTAGCAATTACGGGGTCTGCCAGTGGGTTGTCCTATTATAACTGTGAGAAGACTCATCCATAACCACTTTTCTGTTTTGGCTTAGTTCTCGTCATGTAAAAAGGTGCCCCCTGCCATTATGCCATTAGACCTTCTCATTCATCAGGGAAAGCTAAAATATTTGATGAAAAAGTGGCTTTCTCACCTGACTCTGGAAAGCAAATCATTTAAATGGGGAAATAATGCTTAGCTGGCCTAGATATGCTCAAATATTTATTTACAGTCCTCATTCACTGCACTCTTGAAATTACTCAATAGCTGACGGATGTCATACTAAAATGAAGACATTAATAGTAAACACCAACATACTATACAGTGGCACTGCTGTGATGTTACTGGCACTACCGTGTGTATAAACACATAACAAGGCATGCAGAATGGCCTGGTTTCCAGCCCATTATAGTGGAGGCCAGTGTAAAGATTTTGCTGTCTGATGTAAGACTAGGCTTTATTTTCTGAATGCTTGTCAGTTTGTTTTACAAGCATGATGTTATCCTTATATTGTTGAATGTATATATGTATGTTGACTGATATTATTCTCTAATTTCACATATATATCTGATGACTGTTGTGGTTTGCAAATTTGTATTGAATCTCATCAGCAACAATAGCTTTGTATTGAGGCCCCTTTGAACAAAGCTCTTGTGCCATTATAAATGTAGTAAGTAAGTACAAATTGATCAATATATGACAAAAGGGTGAGGAATGGAGGTCAAGAGGTAAGAATATTTCCATATAAAACATTTTTTCCCTGCTGAAAATGGCAGTACGAGCATAAATAAATGTTTTGTATTGCTATGTATTTGCTCCACCTGGTGGATTTTCCTGAAAGTGTTTTTAATCCTTGCTAATAAGGGGAAGCTGCCTTTAATTAAGTATAAAACACAGTACCAAGAGTGAAGGCAACCTTTTTTATTTTTTTTTTTTTTTAAGAGTAGCAATAGCATTGCAAAAGGCAGATTTGGGGAAAGAAAATATTAAAATTAGAAATTTCTCTTGGCCACACTTGGTCAGTACAGTAATCTCTATGAAAGCATGGCATTCCAGATCAGTTAATGAGAACAGTTTACTCTTGGACTCATCTAGAGATTGGTAATTAAAAAGTCCAAATCCATGGCTTGTGGGGTTATACGTGATCAGTGAAAGCGAGGATTTAGTATGGCTTCCCCCCCCCCAGTTCGTGAGCCCCCCTGATGAGAAGTAGCAGTGCTATTGAAAAAGAAAGTTCCTGCACTGAAGTGTTACCGCTGTACATCGGCATAAAATCTGTCTGTCATTAAGCTAGCTTTGCAAACATTGTTTTCTTTGGAATTCGTAAGGACTCGGTTATGCTTTGATCATCTCATTGTTCTCCTTAGGTTATTTTTTTCCTTTAGAGTGTAATGGCTCCCTAACAGAAGGTGAAGTTTAGAAAATAGTGTCTCCATATGCAAGGGATTTGGAGACCTTTTTATTGTCTTTAAAAATGTCATTCATAGTCCTCATTAGCATTTATTGTTGCAAGCGTACAAGCAGAAAATGTGAAATTGGTATGTCATGAATAGCTCCACAGAGCTCTAGAGCCCTGAAATTTTGCCTGCAGTGTGGTGTGGGGCAGGCATTGAGAGAAAGCTGGCCAGATGGCTGCCAGCACAGAGCAGAGCTGCAGGTTTTTGTCTCTGGTGCTGAGAGGAGGGAAAGTTCACTGGAGCATACGCTATCACCCCTTGCGTTTTAACAAAACTAACTCGCCATCAGTCAAAACGGGGAGGTGGTGACATTGAAACAAAAGTTTTCAATATAATGTAACAGTCCTTGTCAAATGAATAAAATATGTTTAGTTAGTGTCACAAATATTGACACGTTACAAAGAAAAATGCAAGGCTCGAATTTATGGCTAGTGGTAGATACGCTTTCACACAAATATGCTCTCACATTATCTTTATTATGAAAATCCTATGCATTGAAAAGACATCGATTAGAGGTCAAAACTAGGGTTAATATACTACAGCAGGAGGAGTTTCCCTACCCGTGTTAAATGAGCAAACACCCTGAGCTTCAAGTCAAAAAGCAACTGATAGCTTGAAACCATTTTTTTCTTATTCCTTTTTTTGTTCCCCCCCTCTCCTTTTTGGATCTTAAAATATGACCCTAGTTCAGCGGGACCAGACATTCTCGTCCAGGCTTCTCTGGGTCACACTGAATGTGTTCTTTCTCCTGTCAGTGAAATGGCATCTTTGGTATTTTCTTGTGTCCTTTCAGAAATAATATCAAATCAATATCAAATTTTCTAAAGTGCTTCAGTGATGTCAATGCTCAGATGGCGTGGTAATTTCCTTTGAATCCGAATGATGATAGAAATTAACAGTCAATCCTAATCTACTTTACCCATATTATAGAAAATACTGTATTTAATAAAAAATGCAAGGCAAAACTTGGTTTAGCCCAGATCAAGTGAAAGAAATAGACACCAAACCGGGTACATATATGTGAGTTTGTCCACGTGAGTGTTGTTACTAAAATGCACATTTTACTCTATAAGGGCATGCGTTCTTTAAGACCTGAAGCGTATGTTGGCCCTCCCATGCTGAGTCAGTTAATTTTTGGTGGAACTATTCTTCTCCTATGATAGGTATTTATGTATATTTTCCTTGTTTTAAAAACTGAAATACACCTGAAATACCACTGGGATTTCTGGCAACGTTCAACAAGAATGAATTTGTTTGGTTCTTTTTTGATCAAACAGCAATAGGCAATCTAGGTTGCCAAGTCTGACCCACTGCCAAGGTTGCCTTTTCTTAACAGATGATTTGAAATCCTCTTTAGAGGACTAATTTCTGATTATCCCATTGAAATAGCATGACTCTTACATTTTCTTAACTGGAAAAAGAGATGAATGCTTTCTCACCTCCAATTAATTTAATCCACTACTAGAGGTAACACGATGAACAGTTTCTCTTAGACAACCAAGAATATTTTCTTCCCAGCTTTGTGACTCTAGCTTTCAACTATTGAGTATCTGTGTAGGTAACCTCAATTGGTCTGTGTTTCACGGAGCTGTGTATGTTTTAAGGGTCCCATTTGTCTTTTTTCAGAAGTCCAGAAAGCCTTGCCAATAAGGAAACGCTTAGGGAAATGTTTAGTGTTATCTGGCAAATGTTTTGTGTTGCATGCATTAAGAGCTACTGTTAACAGATAAGCACATATCTTATTGGAATATTTTAAGTCCGTTTCCAAGCAAAGAATTAGAAGTTTATAAAGAAGTGCCTTTCTTGAACAGCTTGAGCTTTTTTGTGGTAGTGCAGTAAAAACAAGGGAGGCTAGGTGCAACGTCATGGAAAAAGTCACACTGAGGGTACCCATGGCAGTCCTAGGTGGACTACTGTTGCACCAGACGATAGGAGATACAGGGCAGTAAGAAATTAATGAGCTTCTCCCAAAGGTGTTGCCTTTACTGTACTTTGGTTGGACAATCAACTGAATAAAGTTCAGAAAGCATCCAGAAGTGGTCGTTCCCGTCCCCCCCATCAGCTCTACAGCTCACACATTAGGTGGGTTTGCCCTGTCAGTGGGATGCCTTAAGAAAACACTAATAGCTTCCAGCTGGGTGGAAAATCAAAACGTTTGGGGGCTGACAAAACTAGCAGATTTGAATTTGAAAGCCCAGCTAATGCCTCCATTTTTATTTACCACTCGCCCATAAAAGATTATTTTCCAATATGTCAGCCTCATTTGGTGGCCAGTGGTCTGAAAGTGAAAGTGGAACAAGCAAGCGGGGAAATCTGGACATTAGTGAGTCCGCCCTTTCAAGCTGGTGTGCCACTTTGTGGAATGGCCTTCCCTGAGATTGGGGGGGTCCTAATGACCATTCATCAATGCTCGTTGACTGATCATTGAGTGCCTTCTCATTCAGTTTATCAAGTCTTGCACATAAAAAGTCAGAATAAGCATTATTCAGCTTTGTTAAAGCCAACTAGGAGTAAAATGCTCCATTTGAACCCATTTTGCCCTTGGTTTTTCACTTTGTTAATGCAGTCCTGCTTAAATGAGTGCTTTTATTGGGTCGGTTAGAATATCTGAAACTATTAATTCTCTTGTATTGAATAGCTGGTGGCAGGCCAGAGCAGATGGGGTAGAAAACTATTTGGTTGGGTGTATTGCTTTCAATTAGGATCAATGAGGTTTCAGCTCCTTTGAATTAACTCACTTAATACCCACTGTGTGAAGTCACAATGTATCACAACAGTCTGCTATAAGTAGAGCGGGAAGTTGAGAAGTCCTACAGAAAAGCTTTGAGTTAAATTCTTCCTTCACTGTTAATAGAGAGCTTTCATTAACTACAGATGCGTTTCAGTGGACTTCCAGTCCCTGTTATTAAGCTAGGTTTGTGCAAAAGGCAATCTTTGTACTTTTAAACGGTGATCATTTGGAATTTCTCGTTTCCATCAGGTCCATGTCTTAGTGACCTTATATCATCCACTGCATAAAAATCTTTTTTCCCCCTTCAAATATATGAACCTGGAGGCTGTTTTGCCTTCTTTACTCATTCTCAATATTAAGAGTTGTAGAGGACAATTTAAAATTATTTTGTAAAGTGTTTTGAATGATTGTCAAAGAAGGAGCTGATTCCCACCCAGGAAGGTGTAGTGTAATGCGCACCATAAAGAAGCTGGCTGAAGATTATCTTCTGGATTTTTCACTCTCTTTGTATCCCTTTCATTTTGGTATTAGACATAATACCGACTCTTGATACAGCAGAATTGTTCATATATTAAAACCACTGCCTTTCCTTTCTTAGCGGAGAATAAAACCGTTTTACAGAATGGGCTGTCCACCTTTGCTTGGCTTCCTAACATTTCAGACCTGGTGCAAAAACTGTTAGGGCAAGCTTTAAGTGACTGCATTAAAAATGGGGGTGGGGAGAGCAAATAAATATCCACAGATATTTACTCAGGGAGGACTGCCAAATGGGTTGCAGCCTGCCTCAGTGTATTAAATAATGAGAGGGAAAAACTATTCATGCAGCTGGCTGCTTGAGAAAATGCTGAAGTAGTCTCAGATGCACAGGCATTCTGTTAGCCCCTTCCACGAGCAGACTTCTAGGTGAGAATCTCCAGGGATCCAGGTTTTGTTGACGTGGATCAATTTAAATGGCAATTACTGTAGTCAGATAACAGCTTAAAAAGGCTTTTTACACACAGAAAAAAGATGCATAATCACACAGCATATGGAAGTTCAATTTCGTGAGCCGTGGTCTGTGGATTTACAATGTACTGATATTAAGACCTACTTTTAAGAGTGAATATTGTTCGGTTTTATTAAAATGCGTCATACCTTTGACACGTTACTTTCTACTCTGAAGCTGATTCAGGCTGCATCTATGTTGATGAAAGGTTGCGTTTCCAACTGTGAAAATGTTTTTTCCTTTCATGTAGAGTACAGCATTAAAAAAGAAAAACAACACAACAAATACAATACTAACTGACTGGTTTTAAATAGTGCATCAAATAATAAGAAGAATGGTAAATTCCTTAAAGGCCTTGGTGGCGCAGACTTTGCTTGTTATTTTCTCCCTTTCCCCACTCCACGTTTCCCCCCCCTTCATGAAAGCAGTCTGTCATGACAACATTTTCATGTTACGGTGTTTCTCTCTTGGGCTCTCCGACACTCAAAAATCCATTATAGAGAACTTCATTACAGTAGATACCTGATGAAGATGGAGAAAAGACCTGCCTCAAGTAGCAGACGCGTTGCATTGTTAGTGCCGGGGTGTTTACTGGGGCGAGGGGAGCTGCTCCTTTGCTTCTTTGATCGCCTTGAATTTGCCAGTCCTGTGTTTGGAATCTCTCTGCTATTTAAGTGAAGCTTAAGGGTGGCACTTAGATAGCGTTAAAAAGTTATTGTGGAAATATCAGTAAATTAAGTGACTCATTTGCTTCAAGTGAGAAATATTCATGAATTCAGTCCGGATATTGGAAGGGTTGTTATTTTTTGCTTAATTTCGCATGTGTGTCCTTTTCCTAACTAGATCTTTATCAGGCTCTGTGGCAGCTAGAGGAAGGAAGAGGAAGGCCTGAAAGCAGAGTTGTTTCTGCGTAGTAAAGGCAGAAGATGGCATAATGAAAATCAGGGAGATGCATAAATAAGTACAAAAGGATGAGTCTTGTACTGACAAGAATGCCGCTCCTGAAGATATCGCTGCCTTTCTATATGGGTTTGAATGTATACTGCAAGGGCAAAGTCAAAACCAGGACCTACGTGCTAATTGCTAGAGAAATACTCATTACTAAAGGGAGAAGCTTTTGCAAGTGCTAAACGGGAGCAGAGTTTTAAAAAGAAGATATTTTTCCTTGTGCCTGGAATTTTGTGCAAGGCTATACGTGCTACAGAAGGCATGCGAGTCAGGCGTATGTTTCTCCTAAGAGGCAAAGATGTTTTACAAAGGACTAAAGAGGGACTGCTGAGAAGAAAATAGCCAGCTTTAGATAAAGCACTATAACAAAGACTTGTAGTTTTATGTATCATGGTGTCCATTAAAGCTTAATAGGGAAGAGTGCATTGAACCTAGGCAGGCATACGTTATTCCTGTGAAGGATAAACATTTAAGGGGTGTGCAAAATCAGAAATTGGGAGGACATGATTGTTTAGCTTTTGAAAAAGCTTTACAGGGAAGATTTTGTTTTCATCCCCCATGGATCACCATGCAAGGTAAAGGAGAGTAAGCTGCAAATGTTTGGAACATATCAATGCAGGAATCCCAGGGGGTTAAAAGCACTATAGTAAAATAAAAGTGGTCTGCTTTCTAAGTGTGTTCTATTTTACACATACTACTGAGAATCTGAGAAAGGGAGTGATTTTGATACTCCGTTCACTATAGTAAAACAGCATAATAATGACAAAAGTGTGGGGAGGGGAGGAAGAGGAGGGGGGACCCTCTTGTATATCCTTGTGCACGTTTTGAATTTCCAGCTAAATAAACAAACGTAGTCCTATGGAGTGCAAAATTATGGCTGTTAAAATAAAGAATGAATTTGTTTCCACTTTTGGAGGAGAGCGGATTCGAAGCGATGCTTTTTTCTTGAATTGCTGTCAGCAGAAGAAAGGGTTAACTTTTAAAGAAAAAATGAATAATTCAGTGTTTGGCTTATCACTCTGCATTTTACTTTCTATTCTTTGGTCATCTGGAACTTGGTGTGAAAGGTAGAGTAAAAGGAGTCAGCTGAGGGGAGCCAGGGTTGTGATAATTTGCACACACATCCCTGTCATTGTTCTGCCTGAAGAGACAGGGCTGGGTTCAAGGCCACATGTGCTCCTGTCATCATTCACATTTCTGCTCCAAGTGCAATACAGAGTGTCAGCTCTCCATCTGTCTTTGCCTGGCAAACGCACGCGCCCAGCATCCTGCCTCCAGCTACGCTGCCACAGCCAGTTCTGATGGCCCTCCTCGCTTCTCTCTGTTCATTCCAGAACAGGAGGCACTGAGCCCTAAATAAGCTCGCTTTTAGGAGAGAGCCATTTACAGTGTGGTATATTTTATCCAAGGATGCCTGGTGAGTTGAAATTATTGCGGCTCTTTCGGTTTTAAATGAGGAAACGCTAATTGTTTTTTGATAGTATTTTTTCTTTTCTTTTCTTTTCTTTTTTTTTTTTTTTTTCTTTCTTTTCCTCTTTTAATGTAGAGGGTGATTTGCAAGCTGATACGGGTACGGAGCGATCGTGGATGCTAATTCTGTTGTGTATATGTTTGGGGGAGGGGAATTTGTGCGAGGGAACTGCCAGAGATGATACTTACAGCAGGACTGGATGTTTCAATGAAAAGGGATAGAAATAGCAGAAAGTCACCGGCTTTGTGGGTGCGGGTCTCTGCACAGGGGGTCATTTTTAGCGAAGAGAAACACAGCTTCGGGCTGGCTTTCATGACTGTCAGCTGTACCTTGAATCTGCAAACATTTGATCGGTAGAGATCATTCACAGCATTCACCCATCAGCTGAAATTATCTCTGTGAGAAGCTGTTTATGTTACAGAAGTGAAGGAGATTTATAAAACAAATTATTCCAGTGTTGTCCTAAATCGTAGTCCTTAACTGTCACCAGGCAGATCACTGAAATATGTTGATTCAAAATAAAACAATAAAAAAAATCTGCTGAATTGGAGGAATTGCTGTGGAGCTGGAAATTTTAATAGGTCGGTTTCCTCAGGAAAATATTATCCTTGGATCTTACGATCGCTTGTCTAATTGATAAGTATTATTGCCAATGAAAACGGTGCTTCTATGCAGGGTGATTTGTCTGAGGGGTTTTGTGAGATGCTTGACCACGACCAAGTGGATTGAATTTGGTGTGTTTTGGTTTTTTGTTTTTGTTTTTCCTTTTTTTTTTCTTTTTTTTTTTTTTTTTTCCCCTCCCCTTTGGTAAGGACTGAAGAAAGCCATGTGCCTGATTATAGCAGTCTGTGTCTCTGGATAAAAAAAGACAGGGCTAGAGATCCTACAGCTGGCTGGTTCTTGTGGATTATTTGGGTAGGACAGGCAGAAGAGGCTACGCTTGATCACAGAGAGAGTCTGTACACCTCGCAGATGGTGTTTTGAAACAGTATCTGCCAGTTTGCTGCAACCACAGTTGCATGTAGGTATTGCCAGTTGTTGGAAGAATGTTTTCCTTTTAGGATTTTTATACACGGTCATACCCTACTGCTGGCATGTTTGCTGATCCTCTGGTTGTAACAAAAAAGTAGGCTCTGTTTGCTCAGTGCACAAGGCTAAGAGGATTTATATGGTTGAAATATGGGCAAATTAATTTGCATAGATAACAACTGAGGACTGTGAAAGGTCAATTTAACCCTTTAAACGTCAAATTTGATTTGCATGCATTACATTCCTGAGAATGTGGTCTTCATTAGAAATATCACGGTAATTCATTAATTTGGAAAACTGTGCATTCTGCATAATACGAATCCACTGATGTTTCCCTTATATTTGTATGAAACTACTCGTGCAGTTTACTGTTCCTGTGGTTTATGAAGATATTTAAATGTACTAAAATGACACAATCTTATCAGTTTCAATCCTTGTGTGCATTATTTGGGGCTATTGGCAAACACTGTTGGAATGCCTAGAGTGGAGGTTTTTGAAAACCTATTAAGCCTTTGTCATTTAAATTACTTAATCTACCTGCTGGTTAAAATTTCATGCGTCTTTAATCAAAATGGCATGCACTACGCTCGAGTATGTATACCCTTATCGATACTCGTTAAGCTTTACCGTTAAATAAATCTTTAATTTGCAGCATTCTCTTAAAGCAGTAGCAAGCAAGAAGTGTGTTTTAATGTCAGCTCGGAGTGTTAGAAAACCTTGCACTTGGATACAGAGAATACACTAACAGCTGTGACTGGGAGCATGTGCCAGAATGGAGATACTTGAACAGATCTGACACTTGGCTATTTTTGACACCCATCTGCACTTTTTTACTCTCCTCTAGGATGAACTGCCTCTCAATCTGTTCGCAGCATATTTTAGCCCTTTAATATTGTGGTGTTGGGTTTTTTCAAATGGGCATTATTAGCCATCTGGGGCAGATTTTGTATTTTAAAAGTAAGCACATTATGTACAGGAGATTAAAAGGATGTGTATTTTTATGTAATTTGATATTATGTCAGTGCCTTTTGTGTATGTGTGAAGTCCCGATTTCAGAAGCATCCCTTTAGTGATTCTGACATCTGAAGTCCTCCTTCTTTTGGGGAAAGAACAGGAAGTAATAAAAGCGGGTTCTGGTTTATGTGTAGCGATAACACTTTTACACAAAATAAATTTGCCCTTCAAAGATGAACTGCTCGTACTGTTATAATTGCAACTGACCGCTCACCTCCTCGCTTCCCTGTCAGGGCAAAGCAACAGCAGCAAGGCTTGCTAATGAAATGTTGTAAAAGCGATTCAGATCTCTGTTAAGGCACTACTGCAACTCTGAGAAAAGTCTCTGGAAAGATAATCCTGTTAACATGCAGCTTGCAGTAACCAAGTTAACCATTTTGTCATTCTATGTAGTGAACTCTAGGAAGTGCTTATCTCTAAATAATTGATGCTGGAGGAACAGTGTTCAAATCTAATACTGTACACCGGTTCATCTGATTACTGTGAATGTGGTGTTTCGTTTGGTTTGGTTTTGTTTTGTTTTGTTGGTGTGTTGTCGCCCCCCCCATCCGTCCGTGTCCGCCCCCCACCCCCACAGCTGTTTATTCCGGACTTTATTTATGAAACATTACAAATCTATCAGTCATTTTATAGTACTTTCAAAGAACAGATGTTGGCCTACAAAATGCTTTATTATTGCCCATGGCAGTATTCAGCATGGTTTCCTTAAAAGGACAATCAGTGATCACAGTCATTGTAGCCCAGAAATAATGCTACTCTTTCAGAAGATGGCCTGGTATTAGGTCAGACCACCCTTTCTTTACTTCTGCTCTCCAGATGTGGCTGCAACTTTTTTTTTTTAAGTTCATGTTTCAAAAAAAAAAAAAAAAAAAAAAAAAAAAAAAGGGTTTGTTTTCAAAATCTGGTTTTACTTAGGATATCTCCATCCTGGAGTGCATTTCATAAATTGCCCACATATTTTTCTTAGCAGAGAACTTAACTGGCTGTAATTTTTAACACATGGCCACATCATGTGATATTTTCAAAACATTTGCACATAGCTTTAAGAAGGTCCCAGCAGAAATGATCCATCATCTCACAGCCAGCCCGTTTCTTAACAGCATATCTGCATTTTCCATTTAGCAGAGCTATATATTATTAGCTTACATTTTGGGTAGTAAAACAGTGCATTGCTGATTGTAAAACATGGACTTTATTATCTGCTGAAAATTGATTTGGCATTTATAGCCACTGTGTACTAGACTGGCTTTCTGGTTTTAACATTAGTGCTTGCAAGTGATGATTTGTTTAAAGAACAGAAACAAAATTGCCATGGACATAACTGTTAGTGTCCTAGTAACTGAACATTTGGATTATCCACCTGTTTTTTAAATACTTGCGTCTAAATGCTGTTACACAGCAAAAGTCTCCTAACAGTCCATTAACCAACTTGTTCTGTTCTAAGCTGCAGTTGCTATGCTGTTACATTAGGACAATTCTGTGTCTTACAAAACAAGTTTCCTGCCAAACGGGGGAAATGTGTCTGGAAATGCTTAAGTCCGAGTGTTAACCTTGCATCGTTATTCCAATCACCCTGCATAATGACTTTATCTTCTTCAGGATTCAGATAGGAGTGAAAGGCTCTGTCCCTAAGAGGACTGTGGGTCACAAGGTTCTTCGGATACGTATTGTAGGGTTTGGGAGACGATGTGTAATGATTTGCTTTTCAAAGTATTAAAGTTTCTTCTTCTTTTATGGTAGTAATAAATTCCAAAGTCTGCATGACATTATTGCTCTTACTTTCAACCCATGGGGCTGTGAACAGCATCTTGCTACGTATGCATGGAAAGTAACTAACGCATCATGGGATGCAGATTGTGCTGCAGAAATAGCTGTTGATATATATTTTTAAGCACGGTCCCAAACACTCTTTCACTGTGAAGATTTAGTGCTTTTCAACTCAGACCCTTAGCTGGAGAGGAACAAATGAATCAGTTTCTCAGGACTGGTACTTCCTTGGTGTTCAGAGGGTGTTTAGCACCGATCAGATCTTGATTTGAAGATTTTGGACTCCACGCTAATAAACAACTGCCAGTTAAGGCATGACCATTGTAGGTTGCAAATCAATGTGATCTGTGTATATGCAACTTAAAAAAAGACTTGAATAGCAATTTTGGGTAAAACAAATTCTAAAATGATGTGATATGCCAATTTGAAAAGTCTAAATAGAGAAGTTGATACTTGTAAGAGCAGAAGAAGACATGGTATGTTGTCATTTTCAGGACCTGCACCTATACCTGTACCAGTTTTCTGGTTTGTTTGCTGCATCCTTTTTTCATCCAAGTGCGCACTTCAAGGATAACTCTACAAAAAAGTCAGTTGAAGGCTGATCTCTCGCTACCAGGTCACAGACAAAAGCTAAGTGCACAAGATGACTTCTGCACTTGAAGCAGCAGCTGGTTTTCAAGTCCAGAATTGCATGCCTTTGAGTTTCCCGAGCATGTCGAGCTGCATCTGTGCTTGCTAAGATCTGTCTCAGTATCGACAGGGTTAAGCAGGCCGGTGCTGAGTTCACACCTGTGTCTTTTGGGGATTGAGGCATTTCTGTATCTGAGTCGTTTGGACAGTTGGATGTGGTAGGTAATCTCAGAGGATGCCTAATGTGTCTTTAGAAACGTTGGTCTTTTCACAAATGCAGGCTTACTTTTTGTTCCCAGAAACGTGTGTGGTGTAAAATGGAGCACAGAGCCAGCGATACTGAGGCAAGTAGAGATTAAATTGGGAAATCCATGGGGCACAGCAGTGCTTGGATTTTTACTTGTACGCAGACACAGTCTAGCCATATTGGCCTGCTTGGCAAGGCTGATTTCATTCAGTATCCCACTATGCTAACTCCACATTCACACAGTTCCTCTGTGAAGCTGGTGAAGCCCTTGCAGTGCTGTACCATGCTGTCTGTATTCACTGGCTCAACTCTCCAGGAGCTCAGCTGTCTCTGCACCACGTTGCATTTTGTGATGTACAGCTGTTCTTTCTGCCTCTTGTACACAAAAGTCACCAGACGAAGAGCAGGACCAGTGTAGGAGCTGCTTCCTTCTTGCTGCTGTTGATCTCAGGTCTCTTCTTGGTCCCTCCTGAAATGTTTCCTGCTCGGTCCTTGGAGAGGACAAGAGCGATGGAGATTGCTCCCATACCAAATAAGCCGCTGCTGGGCAGTAGCTTTCCCCCCAGCTGAGGGAATATGTTACAGACCTGAGCTTGGGCAAGCAGAAGGAGGATTTGAATTCCTGTCTTTCACTTCCAGAGTGAGGCTTCCACTTAAAAGACTTGAATAAAATCAAAGCTCACCTCTTCCGTCTCGCCTAGCTGTGCCTTACACAAACCAGTTCTACTTGCCAATCTTCTGAAGGTGAGGATATGGACATCTTTTCTGGAGGAGGGAGTAGTGCTGTGGATCCCATGTCTCCAAGTTACTGAGACTCTTGAAAGGCAGGAGTAAAGCATCCTATCTCTAGTATTTCCTTGTTGGTGAGCTGTAGGCAGTTGCTAGTTAAATATAACTAACTTGATAGCATCTTTTCTGTCATGAGCTGTCTACAGCTATCTAATGGGAGGGTGTAGAGAAGATCTATGGAGCCAGACTCTTCTCAGAGGTGCATAGTGATAGGATGAGAAGCAACAGGCACAAGTAATGGAGCATGATAAATCCCAAGTAGATACCAGGAAAAAAATTCTTCACCATAAGGATGGTCAGACACTGAAACAGGTTGTCCAGAGAGGCAGTGGTATTTCCATTATTGAAGACACCATATTGGACAAACCCCTGGCAACTTGATCTCAAAGCACATGCTTTGAGGCAGAAGGGCATGGACTATCTGATCTCCCAAGGTCACTTCAGCCTGCATGATGATTCTGTGTTCTACTGGATCCGTTAGCTGTTTTGGATACCCAGTCTGAGGTGCTTCAGCCCTGTGCACTGCAGGGAAGAGTAGAGCAGTCCATGGCACTGGCTTTTGTGTTGCGTTTCATGGGGAAATTTCAGCAGTGTTGAGCTTTTGGGCACCTAAAGTTAATTATTCATTGAATCTAATCTGAAAACATTACTTGATCTGTAATTTGCAGAATGAACTATGCTTTTGTGTGCCAGTAGAGGAGCAGAACTGTCAGACTCAGTGATGGCTGAAAGGGGTGCGCCTCCTTCCCGTTGTGGTTCATCAAGCTCTTCTTCCACATACCAAAGCTGAATTCATTTCTCCATGCTGTTGGGATTTTTTATTTTTATTTTTTTCCCTGCTAGTAATTTCTTCTTTACTGCCAGTTATAGGCAGAGTATGGAGAAATGGCCTCATTGTGAGCATTAATTGCAGAAGAACTTGAGACAACAAGTTTCTGGAGACCTTGGGATTTGAGAGGTGTCACTTCAACTGGAGATTTGCTGACCTCTTGGTTTTGTCCGTGTGCTGCAGCAGGCCACCTGGTAGTAATGTTCTTGCAGCTGGTTTAGGGCTGTAGTGTCAAAAGAGACACTGAACCAATTCCAGCTTTTAAAAATCTGCTGTCCAAATTCCTATGGCATGAAGCTACAGCGTTACTTGAGCTTGTCCATGAAATTGCATAATGAGTTGTGCATTTATTTCCACTTCTTAAAAATAAACCAACTTCATTTTCTTGCTCTTGGGATCTGGCAATCTTGTGAAACTTGCATGAGGAATAACTACCTGGTAGGACCCACGCATCTGAATTAATTTAAATTATCCAGTCAGCTATTTCAGTAGTAATGTGGATATATGTTCTGGAACAGTGCCTGCAACGTAACCATGCTTTTAAATGGGTACAAAGTGTAAGTCAAAGGTGTCAGGAAATCTTTCTGAAGTTTGAAAGGAAATACCATCAACAGTGGACACAATTATTAAAGAGTACTGCTCATATGGTTCTCATTCATTATGGACATCCCCTTAGAAGCAGACTGTAACAAGCTCTGTGGCATTTTACCTATTGACTGAAAGAAGTGTGGAAATAGAGTGAAAGGAATCGGTATTGATCACCTCCTGGAGGAGCAGCTGAGGAACAAGGAAGGAAAATATATTTTGGTAACCCTTCAAGCGTACTGCAAGTTCGTGCAGATCTGGTGTTAGGGTCAGGCCTATATCATTGTTGGTTAAAAAAAGGGGTTTGCTGTAATAAGTGAAGATTTGAGGAAGTGGGATTTGCATATTAACTATTTCCCAGCGAGGTTTGAAATGATGATTCAAGAAGCAGGAATATGTTTTACCTTTCAAAAGCCATTGCCCTTTCCAGCTTATTGATACATCTTTTCTCTTCTGGGGGTTAATGCGCTATTCCATCTTCTGTAAGTCATTCAAAAGCATCTCTGAAATTTAACTTTGTACCCTTTTGGTTCTAATGCTTTATTGGAATTTTCTTCACATGCTTATAACTCACTTCTCCAAGCCTTGGGAGCCCTCCTGTGCATCTCGGGTGCAGATTCTTGTAGTCCCCATTTCTCTGATTCTTCTAGCGATGCTGAGTTCACTGTCTTATTCTGCTCCTGTTTTGAAACCACATCCTGCTGAAGGAGTAATCTCCCGGTTTGGTGATACAGGGCCTTTCCCCTTCCTTCTTTCAGATCTCTCCTTACTATGTGTTCTGTGAGTCATGCAAACACACATGACTCAAATAGTCTTCCTGCCGCAAGATTACAGTTTGGAAAATGCATGCACTCGGATCATACAAAAATACAGCCATAATTTGATTCTTGCTTCTGAACTGTGCATTCCAAATATATTCTGGCGGCCCTTTTAAGCCAGGGCAGCAAGCATGTGTACACAGCCTTGAATTTTCATTCTAGCTATTTTATAATCCAAGTGAATGCCATCTCCTTTGACTTTCCTATATGTGACTTCCCAGAATCATTCCTTGAATTTTTAAGAGAATCTTTTTTTAAGGATTTTGTGCCTTGCAGAGCACCAGCCACATCATTCGTGGTTAGCAAATACAAATTAACATTTATTGTTTTAATTTTATTTTTCCAGTCCATTTCACCACGTAATTGTTGATTGCGTAATTATATCTGCTAGCTTTGCACGCACTTACTTGTATTCTAGTTAGGAGAAAGTTTGCTAACTGAAGTTGAGAAGAGGTCATTTTCTGTGGACTTTCTTTTGGATACTTTCTTTGCTTGGAACTGTACAAGGTACGTTATTTTTGACTTTTTAAACTATAAACACTGCAATGTACAAAAATGATCTTTAAAAAACAGGGATGCGATAACCTTGTTCTTTTTGAGAAGGAATCAGGGTTTGTATCGATTTTGAAAGTACACACTGAGAAATACTGAGTGAACCATAAGGACTTTGAGAGTTGCTACCATGGTAAAGAAAGCTGAAAGATGCTCATTAAAGCAGCCTTGGTTGTGTCTGTAAAAGAAAGGGTATAATTAGATGTCCAGTGAGGTCAGATGGCACTGTCATTGAATAGCTTTGAAAGTCATTGGTTTTCTTCTCGGAAACTGGTTTGCAACAGAGTTTATCGTGTCTTTGAACTTGGTGGTTTTAGTTTTCATTTCTCCACTGGCAGAGGGAGGGCAGTGATAAAACTCAGCTTCTGGGATTGAAGTGGTCCCCCTTGGTTGAGTTCAACCTTCCACAGCGCTGCAGGATCTCCTCACTGTGGGCTTCTGAAAGAGAGAGCGCTTCTGTCGATCTCACTCATATTACATCTTGGAAGTAATTTAAATTACTTTATTAAGGCCAATATTTGATTATTTTGCACTGAGATCGCCATTAGACTGTGTTCCATGTTCAGAAACAAAGGCAGGGTCCTTTGCAATTTTCAAAGGGGATCTGTGCTGTAATGAGTGTATATTTTACTTTTCCTAATAGTCAATGTGAGCACTTTATTTTCTCTTGGCAAATGGAGGAGAAGCAAGACGGTGGCCTCTCTGGGAATACTATTTGTTGTCTCTCTTGTTAAATTTTTAAAATATTTTGAAGAATGCTTTTCTTTTTGTTGTGTTAATTTCCTTACATCTCTCTCTACATTATTCTCTGTGGTTGTAGAAGCAAATCTGTATTTGGGTTTTCTATATTTAATAAGCAAGGCTGCTGCACAGGAGATGAATCTGTGCATGAAACTTTCATTGAGAGCTTAGTATGAAAGCAGAGTCTTCAGAGCGTGTGTAGCAAGTTCTCTGCCATCTGAGGGGAGAGCCTGTGTTGCAGTCTTTCTTGTCAGACTCTTCTGCATAGGCAGAACCACATCTGGAGAAGTAAAGGTTGGACTTGCATGATTGCTTCTCAGGACAGCTGACCAGCCAGGCTTCTTCCTCTGACATGTCAATTGGTAAAGTAGTAATTTCCAATTCCTTTCACTTTGAGGAAGAAAAGCGATGGTATTTAATCTTCAGAGACCGGCAGAAACAGAATTCTTTATTTTATGCTGCCTTAAAGCTTTTGCTTCAAACCACTCTTGAGAGTCTGTAAAAGCTCCAAAGATAAAAATACTACCTACATTTCAGGTATCGACCAGCATCCCTCCGTAGAGCCACAAGAGAAATGATACGCTCTTTCCTTAGTTAACTTCTATATTCTTTCAGAAAGAGCTTTGTGGATGCTGCTGAATAACTTGCTTTTTGTTGAAGGAAGAGAGAAAATCATGATGCCTTGATTTCATCCTGACACTAGCAAATATGATTGCACAGTTTTGTCTGGGGCATTGGTTCAAGACAGTCTTGAAAGAATGAGTGTCTATTACTTAATCACCAGGAATGCTTAATAGTTTCGTCACAAGTGTTTTTCTTTTTGGAGGCTGTGTCTTTGCTGTCTTGCCACACTAGATATAGAATAGATGCCTTGATTAATTACCCAATGGGGATTCTGCTGCAGAAATTGATGCTTGCTAAATCAAAATCAAAGCCTTTTTTTTGGTCTCCTTTGGTCATTACAGTAAAGCTACTGGTTTTTAAATAAGTCTGCTTACAAGTCTGGGATATGCACACATTGTTGCATGCAGTTGCTAGGTTTTGGAGGGCTCTTTGCCACAAAATAATATGATGATGCAGATGTTCTGGTACTGTTCTTTAAAACAGTTGATTGCAGATCTTATGGTGAAAGATGATCAGCAGCTAGCATATATCATCATCTTCTGATCCAAACAGGTTCCTTTGGGAGTCAGCTGTACTGTTTCAGTATGTTGTAATTAAATTGAGTGCTGTTTAGGTGTCAGAAATTACTTTATAATGCAGGATAATGGACTTAAATAGACTTATTTGCACAATGCAAATCATAATCTAGCAAATTACCCTTAAAGGCTATATATTAAGAAACAAAACAAGCCCCCCAATATTCAGTAGGAAGAGAAAAAGGAAGAAAATTGGTCTGATTTCTGACTTGGTCCCTAAGACATCCTTGCATTAGAGTCTATCTAGACTTAATAGATGCTAGAATAATGCCTGTTATTTGTGAATAACAGTCATAAAGTGCTTTGCTTGAAAGAAAAAGGTAATTGTTTTTTATTTTAGTTAGGATTGGATGGGTGGGGGGAAATCCCTGTCAACCAGACCTTTAATACTTGGAAAAATCCTTCTTATACATGCAACAGATAACTCGTGTAACTAGCTCTTGTGAGGTTTTTAGCAATGCTAATTCCCAGAAAAGTTCGTCTGAGTTGTGAATACTCAGTATCTTGCAGAGTTAGACTATTTATGAGAAGGCTAATGTTGTTAGCAAAATAATAGATTTACATGCATAGTGAGAGCTGTTTGTAAATCAGCAGGTGGTTTCTAAAATGTAAGAAATTAGCAAAATGTTTACTGATGTGATTTCTTTCTGAAAAACAAACGTGTTTATAAACACTAGAACGTTAAAACTGCAAATGCAAAAAGCTGATTTGCTTTTCTTCAGCCATCTCAGGTCTTTCTTACTTGTGGTTTGAATGCACAGACTCTTCATTTTCAGTCTGGAGGACCTCATTTTATCTTTTGAAGGGCCCAGTAGGAGAGGAAAAAAAAACATTTTTCTTGCGAACTATGTATTTCAATAGGATGCATATTTCTATGATAGGAAAAAATCAGGTGATACCAGAAAATATTTTTTAGTTTTGTACGCGTATGCACATGCTTTCATACAGAATACTAGATTACATTTCTATTTAGTCATATAAAACCTGCTTGGGACTGAATTAATTAATGATGCAAAGCAGAATTAAAATACTGTGCTTCTTTAGAATATACATACGGGTCTAAGCAATTCTTCAGTAATAAAAGTCAAAGAATGTCATATCTCTAATTTAAAAAAAAAAAAAAAAAAAAAAGAAAAGATCAAAATGCCATAAACTAATTTGTCTGTGTGCCATTTTCATACTCTGATTTAAAATTAAACCCTTCCCTCTACCTTATAAACGGCTGTTGAATTGTGTATGTCTTTTCTGAAAAGGTTTCCAGTGTGGTGAAAAAAGGAATTAAGTTCAAAGATCATTAATCCAGTTTCCTCTGTTTTATTTGGTTACACAGAAAATCTTACCCTTCGCCGCTGCCCCCCAATTCTTCACTCACCAATAGTACTGAGGGGGAAATTTGTGCCGCGCTACTTATACATAATTTAAAACAATTGTGCTAGCTTTAAGCCCGAAGTCTTTCTTCATCTATCATTTATCTCATGATGTTATCTTTTGTACTCGGTACCCTTCAGTAAGCACAGCCTGACACGTCTTGTGGCCTTTACCTTCTGCGATAAAAAAGATTGAAAAGATGCTTGGCACCACCTGGTGAAGATGAGGCAACCCTGGAGAACTGTGCTTCAGGAGCAGGTGACTGATGCTAAGAAATGTGCCAGTCTAGGGACACAGCTGAAGGGTTGTAGTAGGGAAGGGGGAGGGGGAAGGGAAGAAAAAAAAGAGCAGGAACATTAATACATCTTCCTGAGGTTTGATGGGACGTATACTGCCTACTGTTCCATCTGGTGCTTATGATAGCATGGCATATTAGCATGCTGCAAGTTCATAATGTATTCAGGGCGAGAAAACACCACTTGCATACCAATTGAGGCGTCCTCTTTCTCAGCGCTGCCTTTGAATTTCAATGATGTTTATGCCTCCTAAGCCATGACTGAACGGAGCGTTTCCGCTCGTGGAGGAATAACAGCAGTGAGGGACTCTGGCTCATGTGGGTTTTCTTTCTCTTCTCTTCTTATTTTTCTCCTTCTTTTTTTTTTTTTTGGTTCTTTTTTTCCTGCTCTCTTCTCCCAATTTATTTTGTTCGGGAAAGCTTAAAGGCAGGTTGAGGTTTTGGACTAGCTAATTACATAGCTTCTGTTAATATTGCATTAACTTCTTTTTAAGGTTGTAGTCTATTGTCTTTTTGCTTATCTCAAAATGCTTGAATGTTCTTTTTATGACATTTTGATGAAATGACTCTAAAAGCAGTGTCATGAAACATTTAAAAACAAGCACGTTGCAATTCTGCTTTATATTCAGATTTCCTGTATTAAATTAAAGAACAAACAATACCCTGAATTCCAAATTTCATGGTAAATCATTTGGGCCCTGTGTCTTCAAAGACTTGATTTTAACTTCAAGTGTGCTACCATAATAGGATAAGTATCTGAAGTTGAGCAGGTATGTAAGTCTTTGTAGGAGTGAGGTCTTTTTATCGATCTCGTGCAGGAAATGTACTGATATGTTCGTTTTATTTCTCCCTACCCTGTCCTCTTTGAAACGCTGCTGAGATTGACACTTGACTGCAGACAATCTCAAAACTGCGCCGTAGAAACTCTTGACTGCACGTTTTGTTTCTGAACTTGTCAAAGATTGTGATCCTTTTATGGCTCAGTGCTGTGAATCGCTTTGCAGCCCTCCTTCCAGTAGGTTTTGGAAGTGTGAAGTTTACATACAGGGTAGGGTATTTGATGTGGGATTTTCAAGCGTCTGGAGTAATGCATGAGTACTAGTCACATTTGCCTTTGTTGGTGACTGTGCTTCTAAACTGCTTCACGTGTTTTGAAAGTCCTACCCCGAAAAAGGAGACTTAAGTTTGCTGATGGAAGAGGGAAGAATATTAAAACAGTATCTCTAATACAGACCAGCTTAATGAATGCATTTGGTATCTGGTCCTCTACCTGCACAGCTGGACTCTTGCTCCTGCCCAGAACCGACTGTGGTTTGAGGCTTTAGCTTAACCTTTAATGCAGATGACTGTCATGCTAATATAACTTTAATAAAAATGTACTAGGTAGCACTTTGAACTCCTTCACTCTAATTTAGTATTAATCCACTTGATTACTAGAAAAGAGAAGATGTTGCTGTAGTTCTGATCCTTTCTTTCAAATACACCCAGCCGTTACTTTTATAAATATATATTTTCAGACAGTCATTTAGCCACTCTTGCATAGATAAGAAATGAAAAATGCATTAGTCATCTTGACAAAGAATAAATTGACTTCTTTGGGTTCACTATCTTACTATCTGTTGTCTGATGGCTTAAGAACATTCCTTGTTTATTGATAGTGCATTTAGACCTAGATATTAATGTCTTGGCTTAAATGCTAATTATTTTTTTTTTCTTAATACATTCAGGAAGGCTAATGTTACTGAATAGGAATGTGGAGGAGGTAGTGTGGGTAATTCAAGCAAGTTTAGTCAGCACTTACAAGGTTCTTGAAATGTTTCTTGATGTCCTACAGAACTGTTAACATCTGCACGGCTTGTGAGAAGAGCCACATTTATTACAGCTGTATGCTAGCTAGAATGCAAAAGAAAAGGGGGGGGTGTCAGAGTTAAGAATGAAGCAGCTGGCTTTCAGTACAGAGATTTATCATTTTACTCTCATTACAGACCAACAGTAAACTCTACTTGGACTCTTTTGCATCAGCTTCTTTGAGATGACAGGTTGAAGGCTTGGGAGTTTAGCTATCAGTAGATACAGTCCAACAAAATACACACAGTTTAAAAGAAAACAAAGCTTTTAGATAAATAATCACAAGTGAAGTTCAGTGTTTCGAGGAGCTGTTCCTATATGACATAACATGATGCAGAGCATGTGTTTGAAGTCTACATTTGAGATGGTAAAAAAAGGAGAAAGATAGATTGTTTTAAACAATAAGAAAAAGAAACAGATGAAGTGGGGGAGTAATAAATGAGAAGGCTGCTGGCTCCCTGCAGAACCAAGGAGGTTATACAGTTTCTTGTGCCCATTCTTGTTAGGATTTGGGCTTGCTGGAGGAAAGGAAGGTATGTCCAGAGACTCCCAAGATCCCAGGCCTGACTGAATGGTGTAATAGTACCTCTGTGTGTTTGTTTCACCTCTTCTCTCTTTTTGTGCTACAAGAGAAAACGAGGGAAGAACAATCAGTATCAGAATCCCATTTTCTGTTTTACTCCTTCCTGTAAAAAATCACATACATGTTTCTGGAATCAGGTTTTTTTGGTCCAAGTTTGCCCCCCCCCCCCCCCCCCCCCAATTTCTTTCTTAGCCATTGAGACAGATTTAAACCCAAGCTATGCCAATATCATAGCTATTTGTAAGTTGTCACAATCTTTGTTCATTTCAATTAAGATGAAAGATTTTTATAGTTTTGTTTTCTCATTCATCTATTTGATATGAATGAAAGCCGGTATTTCTTTTGTTTCCTCTGGTTAATGTAGCTTGGTATGCTTGCTCTTACCTTTTTCCCCTGCACATTTTAAGTGAACCGATTCTGGTTTTGCTCAGTTAACTTCTTTACAACGTGCCCAAGCCATTCACAGTGGGAGTGCCAGGATCTGTTTCTGTGTCTCCTACTGTTTCTTAACAACCTCAGCAACTGAGGAAGCTGCACATCTACGCTCCTGTCCTTTATTGCCCTCCTTAAATGGTGATTCTGAATAATTTTCTAATATTTTCTAATACAAAACCTATTGCGTGTTTACTTAATAGCGAAAGCACAAGCAGCTACCCATTAAGAAACAAGGCCAATTAGGACCGTTACGATGAAGAGCATCCTCTTGTTGCAAGAACTCTTTTAAAGAGTTGGTTGAGGTATCTTCATCTACTCACACATTTCTGCTGTCCATACTGTTGATCTATAGCAGATGTCCACTCTGATAACCTACTGTGCTCTTTATCCCTTCTATCTAACCTTAGACTTTTTGCTGTTACGCTCGTCATCATTTAATTACAGCATGTGGCATTGTAAGAGCTCGAACATATAATTACTGACTTCTTTTCATTCTCCTGACACCAGAGCACAGGCAAAAGCAAATTTTCTAACATTTCAGTTATGAAAATGATTGCATTTGATTCATCCGTGTTCACCACCTCATACCTTCTGAAACAGTTGGTTTAGTTTCTGAAGTTTATTTCCACTTAGTCTTGTGGAAACACATTTTATCTTAATTTTGTGCAGATTGTTGGCATTGAACAGAATTATGTGCAAAACCGAGTAGCTTTCTAAGTCAGAGCTCATAATCACCTTTGGAAATGACCTGTTAAGTTTCTAATAGGTCATTTGTATGCACAGTTACTGAAGCTACTTGCTCTGTTGGAATAATTATAAAAAAGATAATGGATAGGAAGTCATTTGGGGACAATTATTCTTGTTAACTGTTTATCATTTCATCCAGGTACTCCAATTTCCCCCCTTTTTAAAATTTTCCTTTCATAGTTCCAGAATTCGCCTTGGATAGTTGTTGCAATTCAGCATTTCTTTGTTTCTTCATATCCCAAGCAGTTTAAAGCCTACCGGACAACTACTGATGTGTTTTACATCTTCTATTCCAAGTGAAGACCATAAAGAAACATGTCCTCACAGGAGATCCCAGTGCAGTCAGTATCTCTCTATGCTTTTGAATTGTCTCTGCCATTGGTATTTCGCTTTCTTACTATATATGTGACGCCAGAAGGATGTTTATAAAGATCTATGTGAGCTGCCCTAGTATTTTTTTCTTTTATTTCTGCCCTGCTTGCCATTTGATCTCTTTGACTCATTATAGGTATGAAGAAAATCTCAGGTTTTGTTTGGTTCTTTGTGTTTTGGTGCAAAAAAGAAATGGTGTTAAATTTTGGTGGGGTATTTTAAAATTCGCATATCATTGTATGGCTACAGTTGTGTGAGCACGATCTGGGTTCCTGTGACTGGATGTAGTGTGCGATTTCAGGCATGCCGCTGTCTGATGTGCTGCCTGCTGCAATTTTGCTTTTTGAGTATTTCATATAGACAGCCATCTCCAAAACAGGGTGGGGTGAGGGAGGGGAGGTATAAGCTAAAGGAGAGGGGGAAACATCTGACTTGTTTGACTGGGGTAGGTAGGTGACAGTAGGAGGCACTGAAACTGGTCTTCTGTTGCAGCCAGTACTGCCCAGTTATTCTTTTGAGGAAGAAATCTTTATAGCCAAAACTTAGAGAGAGATACTTAAATATTATGTTTGGTACTGTGGAAATTGAATAGTACATACTGACGTATACATACACAGTATCATAAGCTTTCCTTCCCATATTGCATGGCTGAGGTTAACTTTTGATACGGGAAAGAACTTTTCTTAAAGCACCTCCCGTTGACTTTCTGAGTACCTTGCCATTTATTTTGAATTTTCCTCAGGGAAAGGCAGTTTTTCCCTGCGCGGCTGCACAATATCGGCTCCCTCTAGCGGTCAGCAGCCACCTGTCAAAATTTCCAGCGCCTGTTCGCCAAGGCGTGCTCCCAGCCGGCCCGTGTTTCTTGCCGCGTACCCTTTTATCCCATGCTCAAGCCAACGCTGAAGATGCATCCTGGGGCTGTTGCCCCCCCATGGAAAGAGGCTGCCCTGCTGCCCCTTCAACCACCCTCTGCCCCGCCACAGAGTTTCCTTCCTTCTGTTGAATATTCTTCCCTTTCTCGTTAAAAAATGGTTCCTCTTCTGGTTAATCCGCTTCTCAACAACGCAAAGTATATGTATCCAAGTAGACCCAAAGCCAAATGTAGGGTGTTTCCATAGCACAGAGAGAGTTAAATCTGCTTTTCAGAAGTGTAGTATGCACAAGAAAGCTTACTATATTACCAAGGGTTGAACGTTCAGAGTTCAAATGCATCAGACTTCTTTACTTTGTCAATATTTCTCTTGCACTTGTAGCAGTGAGTGGTTTCTCTCTGGTGTCTGACTTCTTGCCCTGCAGTTTCCCCTCCATTTAACACTCCCTTCAGTGTAATTGAAGACTATTTCTTTCTTAAAATTTTCTAAAGCAGAATGTTAAAAAAAAGATCAAAAATCACAGGAAGTATTTTTATATACAAAATCAAGTAAGTAAAACTTGATTAAATATGTGTATAAGTGCGCACGCACATACACGCACATGCACACGTATATGCACATATATAGAAGTAAGCCATGGAAGCTCTACTGATCCACAAAGGTCAATATTAAATTGCTGTGTTGGAGTAGTGGGTTTAGCTGGCTTGATGAAAATGAGGTTCTATAAATATAAAAACCATTTTTTTACATATTTTTTTTGGGGGGGGGAAAAAGAATACATTTAATTTGGATCTGCTGGGCATGAAATGAAGCATATTTTGTACAACAAGCATGGCAATGCTATGTGACCTGAAATTGTTTTAATATTTTACTTATAATTTCTGTGGATTCTGTAATATTTGCCGATTTTTTTTCAATTCAGGCTTCAGCTGTATGATTTTGTTGTTGTTGCTGCAGTCTGATATTTAAAATTCAAAACAAAGGGAAGATACTTTCAAAGAAGGAAGTTTTGAGTTTTATTGTGCGAGACTAAGACTGCTGTGATGCTTTAAGGTCTAGAAACCTTGCGTGTAATTGTATTCCCTGTGAGTGGTCTCATTAGTTTACCCACAGCTATTTTTCAGTATCTATAGTTAAGCACATATTCCTGAGCGTTTCTGGGGCTGGGGTCTGCAAGGCTAACCCAGCACCTCTCTTGCCGGGTGAGCTAACCTGATTTCTGTGCCAGTGTGAATTTGGGTGAATTCACTGGCTTCAGAAGTTTGATCTGGTTTTACATTTTTTAGTCTGGTTTTACATGACATACACAAGTTTCTTCCTTTCCCTCTTCATTTACAGGCTTATATTATTTCATATTAACATTTAAGTATGCATGTGATATATTAGGACAGACAATTGATTTGAAATATGCTTTTGTTTTTGCTAATGGTAACATTTGTTTTGCTTGTGAGCTTATTTGTCAATAAGTAATGTTACCTCATCTAAGAAAGTATTTGAGATGGAGGGTCTGAATTTCGTGTGAAGTTTCAGAGACTCTCTTTCCTCCCCTCCCACCTCCCCATTGCTGCATTCAGGTGCGATCCAGTGCCCAAAATAAAAAGCCAGTTAGTGTGATGTGCAGCATCAAGGAGGAGCTGACTTGTAACTAAAAATGGGTATTTTCTCACACTCATGAGAGAGTCAGTCATGTAAACACAAGATGTCTTTAATGACATCATCTGATGATGTGATATGATGGTCTTCCAAAGTGTGTATTTCCACAAATGCTGAAGTACCGATTAGGGTAATAAATTGCACTATTGTGTGCAAGATGGTCAGCATATAATATAGAGATGGGGAAAAGCCTATAGTTTCACTTGTCTGTTGCTGGTAGTGGCAATAAGTAACAGTGGCAGCACCTGAGGTGAGGGTTTCTGGGGGAAATATATTTCATTATATATTTTTCATTGGTGGCTTAATACCTGTCTTGGCTGGCTGAATAGAAACCAAGGAGTTAGTATGCCTGGCGAGTGAGGATCACCAATTCTCATGTACACCACCCGTACTGCTAGAGCAGTCTGAAAGCCTCTAGGCAAAGGACCTAGGTCTATACGGGAATATTTATACCATGTGACTTAGCAGCCTTAGGAATTAATAAATTAGAGTCTCTAACTCTTCTTTTCACTGATTATATGGGGAGTCTAGCTTGCTGATTTAGCTGTCTGTGTTAGATGGCAGAAATTTGCAGCCTTCCTTGGACTGGACGGGTACTTGCTGGAGAGGGAGTTTGGCTGCCCGTGCTTTCTGTCTTACGGGTAAGGTCTTGCTCCCCAGGCCTGCAGAGGAAGGGGGTCCTATCACTGGGAGGAACTGGGTCCTTGGATGGGTAAAATGGCACAGTCTGATAGAGCGGAGATTTGGGAGCTTGATCCATAAGGTGAGGAGCAGTCTGTCCCAGACTGGCCAACACCACTGCACACCTTTAGAGGATCTTGACTTGTCTGTGACTAATTCCACAGTTTTAGAACAAGCAAAGCCAGATGTATATTCATTACCTTCTTGGTAGTACCTATGTCATCTTTTCAGATGTATAACCATGGAAAATATCACCTCCTACACCCATGTTCGATTCTTTTTGAGCCTAAAGGACTTCTGGCATGTTTATAAATATAAGCGATGCCTTTTAAAAGTACAGCCGTAATAACTTTTTTGCTGGCAAAGTAATTTAATATCTAAAGTTGCCCTGAATCTAAATAAGTTATTTAAGATTATTTTTCCTAGTCTGTATTAGAGACTTAAGTTCTAGTTAAATCTAATGGAATACTGGTATCAGTACTCTCTTAGGACTTTTCTAAAATGGGTACAGCTATGCTTTACACTTCATGTAAGTGCATTAAAAATAAAGGCATATTTGTTTTGCTTCAGACTTTTAGCTGTGTGTAACGAAGTATTTACTGTTAATTTAGGACCGTACAAACTTTGGATTAAAAACATAAATATGCTTCTGGAGAGCAAGTTTGGAAATTTTAATTGGCATTGGGAGAGAAAATGTTCTTATTTCTGGTGGGAAGGACACATGCTATGTGTGGTTGAGTATGTAAGAGCATACAAACAATACCAATTCCATGCTAATGGCATTTGAGTTTCTTAGATAGACATCAGTCTAACTTCATCTGTAGTTTGTCAAATAACATACAATCATGACAAGCGTAGGTCTTCCAGAGCAGATGGTACAGAAAGGAAATGAATTACTGGTTGAGGAGCCTTTGGGAAGCCACAAAACCCTCCGGTGATTTCCTTTGTAAGTATAGGAGAAGCAAAGGGAGCGATTGTTAACGTGGAGGGGTTGTCACCTCTGTAGCTTGTAGGGGAGGCCAGGGAGTGGGTTTGGCCAGCGGCTCCTCTGACTGTTCTTGAGTTCTTCATGCTGGTGGTGGTGGGCACCTCCACTTCACTCAGGCCTCAACATTCAGTGAGCTGGTTTTGAAATAGCAATAATAGTTCCTGTGACGTGAAAGACAACTACTCAAAACACACAGTTCTTAGTTCGGTAGCTTGTCAACAAAATGAAGTAGAATTATAGAATCATAGAATCATTAAGGTTGGAAAGGACCTCTGAGATCATCGAGTCCAATCGTTAACCTAACTGCCAGGTCCACCTCTAAACCATGTCCCTAAGTAGAAAAGATCCAGGAAACAATGTAAACAGGAAAATAGTATTTTGATAATGATTGTGGGGCTATTAGGTTATTAACTGCATTAGTTATACATACATAGAGACATTTTCATGATGCTTGGTGGGATATTTAGAATAAATCCGCACTGTCTTCACCTTCGTTAAAAGCCAGCTGGTATGTATTGAGCCATGACAAGGGAACTTGTAGACTTTATCTTCTGGGGACTTACAGAAACTTAGGGCAGCTGCCACAATTTGGCCCTTACTTTGCTTGTCTGTTCTTGCTAAAGTATTTCATAAACCGTTATGGTGGTAGGAGATCTAGATTTAGAATGTATTCTTCCATGTGGTCCTTTGTATGTTCAAGCAATTTTACATGGTAAAATTTACAAAGCCAAGAAGGGGGAAGGAGAAAAGGGGTGTTTAAAAAAAGGTGCAATTCTGACAGGAGTCAGTTTTTAATTATTAAATAACTGAAAGTGAATTTATGATAGTTTTGAAACTGTCAAAACATGTCAGATTGTTAAATGAGAGGGAGAAGATTATTTTTCTAATTTTTTTCCTCTTTTTAAATGAAATTATATGGTAAGACAAGTTTATTTCTTTCAGGAGAAAATAATATGCCCAAGCAAAGCCAAGCCATAACATTTTTGTCTCAACTCTGAGACTGAACTCACGCATTGCTTATTTTATAATACGTGTAACTATCTGGCCTTCAGCTGCTAAGTCATGAGCGTGGGACATGTTTTTTTTGCCAGTCAGAACCTCTCACCCTAGAGAACTGAAATGAAAGAGAGTGCTTCTGCATTTTCGGTTTGTTATCATGATGGTAGGACCAGTCAAGGTACCGTTATGGATGAAGAACATGACGCAAAGCATTGTCCATCACTCACCTACTTTACATCATCCACAAGCTCTTCCTACCAAAACCGGGAGGCAGTAGCACAAAAATCCCTTTCAGCTTTTGGGAGATAGAGCAGAGATTGCATTATTCTCAAGGCTTTTTTTAGCACATCTGAAGAAAGCTCTGATAATTTGGCCTGAGATAACTTCAGTGAACTCCCAGGATGCAGAATTTCTTCTAGCTCCTGCATATTAAAAGAGAAGAAATGGGTAAACTGAGTGTGCTTTCATTTATTCTGAAGAATAGCTGGTGATATGAAACGTTCAACTATCTGAGCAGAGGAGAACCAAGATAAGACTGCAGTAAAGTTGTGATATTGCTCTTAAAAAAGGTCATCTTCAGTATGTGAGCTTCATACCCAGTGTGCTAACGGGGCAGTGAAATGTTACGTCATCTTGAAAACTTTGCTATGCCTGTCCGTCACTCGCCCCACACACATTCTCATTCCTGGTGGATAAAGCCTGCAGGGGTGATGTTTTGTGAACTGTTTTCTGATACTGCCCTTCTGCGGATCGCCTAGGGAGTAAAAGTTCTCCACTGGGTAACTGGAAGCTGGGTGATGGTTTTTTTTTTGGCCAATAATGTGACTGCATCTGGTGCTGACAGAAAGTTATGTCTATGTTATGCCTGTTTGAGTGTCCTCCAAATGTTGTGGTTTATGGCTGCATTCTAGGACTTCCAGGTTTCCCCAGGTGTGCAGTGCACAGGGTGGGTAGGCTTTACCATATATATCAGGCTTATACTGTGCATTTTCAACCAAGGCAGATACCTTGTAATATTGTCCTGTTCTGCATAGTGGCAGGTCTGAGAGTCAGGACTTCTGGGTCTCCACAAACACTGCCTTGTAACAGTGCTGCATGGCTTGGCCAAATCTGAAGGAGGGAAGGTTCTTTACTGATATATCTATAGCATGATAGCATTATGGATGAAAGAGCTACGTAATTTGTCCTCTTAGGTGGACTTATGGGTTTCTGTCTCCCCATTTGTCACTACTGTGACTCACAACCTGTAGTTACCTGCTTGCAAATTCCATGCGATCCCTGTCAAAAGAATCAAAATGCCATCTAGGTAACCATCATTAGTATTAAATCCCACAGATTTAGGTCTCAATTCATATCGTTTGGGTGGTGGAGGCAGGTTCTAATCCCTTGTGTCATATGCAGGGTTGATTCTTTCTTGTGAGTTTAAAGGAAACAAGACAATGGGCTCTTTTAATTTGGTAGTTTTTATTTTTATTTTTAACATGTTGGCACAGAAGTAGTAAGTACTGTACAATCAATATAGAGCGTCTTTTAAGAATCTTTCATGCCTGAATATACATCTGGAACTGTTTGCACTAACTAAAAGTAAAATAAATGCCACAGCGTATTATACCATACTTTTTTTCATTTAAAAAAGGAAATTGAAAACACACCACTCCTAGAAATGCTTGACATTGAATTGGCTATTGAAATGGTATCAGTAAAGTATTTATATATTCCATATTTTGTTCCATACATCAACTTTTCTTGATGCGTTAGACTTGGAAGGGTGCCACGTGAGCTAAAATGTTGCCATATATGAAAGACCGCCTTGTTTTAAACATGGCCTAAATCTTTTAGACTACAGGAAGTAAATGGGTTTGAATACATGCACATCTCTCTCTGCCCCTGCTCCTGCATGTTTTACTTTGTCTGTACCCTGTTTGTCTTCAGAAGCTGGCTGTGCTTACGGTAAATATCAGTGTTCACCTAACAGCTAAATATAGTGATAAAAAGAACTCCTACCATAAAAACTGAATGAATGACAAGAACAGTATAGTTTCACGAACCAAGAAATCCACAGAAGAAATATCATAATTTAAAGTTGGTTTTACAACATTCTTTAATTTAAAACGGAGCAAAATACCTCTGTGGTAAAATCACAGTTCTTCACTCTGTGCTGTAAAAGAGATTCAAGAATGTATATTTCAAAATGTTTGGGTTTTTTTAAAAATAAAAAATATAATCCAAAGCAAATGCAATAGATCTCTGCATACTTGAAACATATTTTCTGAATTTATTCTAAGTCTCTCACTGCACCAGAGGGTTGTGTGTATGGATTAGGACTAGACCATTATTTCACCATCTATCTCCATCCTGAATTGATTGCAGTGAACACTACAGAATGAATTACAGATGTCCCCTTTTCCCTCCGGTTTGGAGGACCTCTGGTTTCAGTCCCATTTGATCCGAACTGGGCTAAGGAGCGCAAGTCTGTCACTGCTTAGAGGGATTTGGTGGAAGAAATCTTTGCACCTGAAAGAAGTTACTCTCACTGTATACACAGCCTGCGCTCTGAAATGTGTGATGCTGTGGGATACTGCCTGTATGAAACTTTCTGGTGTGTCCCTGCTAATTCAGGATTATTGTTTGACATGTCAGAGCCCAACAGAAAGAAAAATCAGAACTAGCTTTGCAAATGAGGAGTTTGGTTTGACACAAAAGCATAAAAATGTTTTTGAATTTAAGAAATTAAGCAATTTTAAGACATGGTTTTCCTTAAACTTCTTCCAAATTTCAGGCAAATTTCAATGTATATGCTCCTGTATTATAAAACTGGAGCAAATGTACACGAAATCTTACACAGGCAGGTTTTCACATGTAAAAAATACCATTTTTCCTTTTGAGGGATTCTTTCTTCCCCTCCCAAACCCTCATCACCTCTGAATGTACGGATAGCAGAATATCCACAGAGAGTTTGTATGAAAAATGTCTATACATAAAAGTCCTCATGGAATAATATCGTTTAGGGGAAACTTGGCTCGTGAATATGATTTAAATACCAATTTGCCTTTAGCTTTCATATCATGAGGCTATTTTTCAACAATTAGAGTAAAAAGTGTTGGTTGTCAGGTTTGCCTTTTTTTTTTTTTTTTAAACTAAAAAAAAAAAAAAATAATGATTTGTAGAAGCTGGAGTTCTAGGCGAAGTATCAGACACTACAAGCTTTAGGAGTTCAGATCACAAGAACTGGTGACACTTTTATCAGCAGCGGCTCTGCTTTGTGCTCCATCACCACTCCATCCCCTGAGAGATCTATGTCTTAAAGACAGAGCTGCTGAGGTTCCCTGGGGTGGTGGGTGGTGGGAGAGCGGTGGGTGCAGAGCCGCTGTAGGCGGGTGCTCCCAGCCCCATAGCTCCCTCGGAGGTTCGGGAACCAGCTGTAGCGGCAAGGAACAGGTTAATAGTAGCAGTGAGAGCAGAATGGCTCCTGCAGGAGTTTTGCTATTAAAGAGGGTGGAAAAGTGGGATGTAGAGGCTGTTGTCCTGGGCGGTCGTGGTGTCATCCAAGCACGTGGAAGAACTTTGCATTTTGCATTGTGCTTCTTCAAAAGCCCTTCCACCCCCCCCGAAGAGTGTCTGCTCTGACAAGATAATCTTGTACCCTGGTTAGAAGTGTTTTGAGGTGTGCTTGAAAGGACCCTTATATTTCCTTACGGAAGGGCGGGCTAGGGAACTTATGGACAACCAGAGATAAATCTGTCTCCCTGCAGTCATACAGTAGCAGAGCGGGGGTTAGGGCTTTGCAAGGGGGAAAGAGAGGTTAAGCAAAGGTAAGTGGCCTGTAGAGGGTGGGTTTTTTCACCTCTCAGAGGTCCAAAGAAAGGTAATTAGGAAAATCAAGCCTAATGTCATTAGATTTATAGGAGAAGTACAGGGATCTGTGGATAATTTCAGCGATCTGCAAACTGGGTGGCAGACACTGTTCGAGGGAGTAAAAACCAGTTGGATCGCAGTAGAATGGCAATCTGAAATTGGAGGGCAAAACCAACACACTATTTCCCACTACCGTGTTCAATTTAAGTAACAAAACATTGCCAGCTTTTTGGGAAAGCCTCCCCCCTCCAATCTGAGCGTGTTTCTGATCAAACCTGAACTTTGAAATGCAGCAAAGGAGGGGAGCAGGAGCCGTGCAGTTGGTTACAGGCTCGGGATCGCTTTTAGTTATCAACAGCTGAATTGGAGGATACAGGCTGTGCCTGCTCGCTGCGAGCAGCAGACTGTTAGAGGAGTTCGATTTCTCTCACTCCTTCTTCCACCCACCTCCATCTCCTCTGTGCCTGTGTCTGCGCTCCCACATGCTTCAAATCTGTGTACCTGGACTGCCTTCCTTAACAGTTCAATGTGAGTGTTAGCAGAATGAAAACCAGATGGACCAGCAGTTCCCACTGTTATCTCCCCACCAGCTCTGGCAAGCCTCCCTTTCTCTCTCCTTTCTTGGCATGGCAGAAATATTTGCCTTTATTTAGGAGGGCTTGGGCTCACTGCTGTGCCTCTTTCCCTCTGTTGCAACATGAGCTGAAAGCTATTTATTCCCTTGTTGCTGAGGTTGGTTGAGGTGAGTGCAAGATGAATTCGGCTATTAAGGAAGCAATTAACATTTCAAGACGAGTTTTCATAGTTCTTTATATTAAATGAATGGCTTGTTGAAGATATAGATTTAACTGTTTTAGTATAGCGATATGGAAAGGAAATTTGTATAGAATATATTTAAAAACTTGCTTTTGTTTTCTAGCATGTAATAATTTACTGTTGCTTGATTTGCAAACCAAACCTCACCTGTCTATGTAGCAGCCTTAATATTTAAGCTAATAATTTTGGATACTGTTCCCTACACAGCTGAGGTTTACTTAACCTTAGATCAACACTACAGATCCTACAATACTGTATCTGTATTGCCCTCTTCCTCTTCTGGGGGTGTTTCACTGCTCATCCCCTCCAAGCTTGTCTCTAAATTCTATATGAAATGACTCCCTTTCCCTGAGAACTGAAGCATCGTCTGTAGGCACTTCTACAAAGGGTGAAGATGGTTTTTATAATGGCCGTACCTGACACGCTGCATCTATGGGACATAATTCCTCAGTTTCAGGCAGCTAAAGACTGGTATCTGTTATGCGTTGTTCATTTTTGTGGGATTTTTTTGTGTGTGTCTTTTTTTTTTTTTAAACTTTCTGATAATTAAGTGTTCTGATAATTAAGAGTTTTGAGGCTCTTTTTAAACATACCCTTTCTTTGTTAAATGTGTGCATTGCATTTAATTTCTCTTAGTGTCTCTTAGGGCAAATTTTAAATATGATATTTGGTTAAAGTTTCTATGTTGTTAGTAAGAACAAAGAAAGCACGTCGCAACGTGGAGTGACAGAATTTGTAGAACGTGACGGACTTTGCTATTGTCGTGAGTTAAAACCGCAGACTTACATGCTTACCCATTAGCAGTGACACTTACTTGCTTTGCAAAATAGTTTAATGGAGCTCAGGAAGACTTGTGTAGGACAGCATATAAAATAAATAACCCCAACCCCCCCAAAGAAGGGATGGAAGAATTTAACTTATGCCCATTAAAAGCTAAACTTGATCTTACTCATCTTTACTCAAGATGGCTCGCTAAACTCCTGGCATGAGCCAGGAAGCCTTAATTTTGCTTTCAGTTGGTAAATGTTGTCATGTTTTGCCCATTCTCGATAAATGAAACATAAGGGTTTGGGTGGGTTTTTTAAAATTTTAACATAGAGGTGTCCAAAAAGATGTTGGAAAAAGAAGATACTTCTGTAGCTTCTATATCAAATGTCTTGCATCTTTAGTTGCAAGAGAACTGTTAGTTTTTCTGCCTCTTTTTGCCTTTTGTTTGTTTTGTTTTGTTGTGGAGGTATGTTTCTATTTATGTTACAGGTTTTGAACATTAAAGTTGTTTTAATGTGTGAAGGTGCAAACTTAGATGCTTTTTAAAAAACAATGGTATGTATGTGTGACGATTGGCTTACTGTGTTGGCATGTTGTGTTTATTTTTCTGGTGAATGTAAGAATATGCAGGGGCAGGGTGGTAAAGTAATACAGGAGACGCGCAGTATTTAACATAAGTATCTCTCCATGATTACAAAGAGAAGGGATGGAGAGGGCAGCAGGTGTTACAAAGAAGAGCCATGAAGAGAGCTGGCTTCAACCGATGTCCCAGCCAATATCTCACCTGTACTAAAGAGCTTCAGGTTTTAGTTCTGGAAGGGCTGTCATAAGGGCATTTACTACCTTCCTGTCTCTTTCTCTGTTTTTTCCTCATGGTTAACGTGAGAGCCTTGAAGGGAGGTGGCATTATTGCAGCTCCAGGAGTGCTTGGGAGGTAGCATCTGTACATGTTAGAAATAAAAACAAAAGATAATGCAGCACTGCTACAAATGAGGTCTTACCATCTGTGTTACACCTTCTTAAGTAAGGTTTAGATGATATAATTTGGGAAGAGCACACTGGAGTAGATAATCAGGTGTAATCTTTTGCGGCAGATGCTGAAATGGCTCACTTCTTGCATTAGCTTTTAAGTTTTTGTCAGAGGGGGTGTGCTTGGGGAAATAAACCGGTGTGTTCCTGTGGTGTGTGTTGCAGATCGCACTGAGAAGCATTCCACAATGCCAGACTCACCTGTGGATGTGAAGACACAATCCAGGCTGACGCCTCCAACCATGCCACCTCCTCCCACTACCCAAGGAGCTCCAAGAACCAGTTCATTCACGCCCACAACGTGTAATTAGACCTATTTTTCTTCCTTTTCTTCCATATTCTTTCTATTATGTGTGTCAGAAACCAAAATATGTGAAGGGAAACCTGCATGACATGTCAGGAGCAGCATTTGGTTGTACTGCGATAAAATAATAAAGCAAAACTAAGATCACAACAGATTAACGCATCTTTAAGGTATTAAGACATTCAGCTCAGAGTTGTGTTGTTATTTCATTGACAGCTTGGCTGCAGTATCAAAGAACAGTGAGCGCTGGTTTCCCTTGTACTTAATGCTCAGATCACTCCTTCTGTGAGAAGTACAAAAATTCTTCTTCTCATCATTTATGCCATTCTATTGTTTAAGGGGTCCTGTTCCCTTTTGTATAGAAACGTAGGGGTTTTGTTTGTTTTTGTTTTTAAAGTGGGGGTAATTCATAGAGAAAATACTTATCTTCATCCCACTTATGAATGAATGAAGAATTCTGTTTTAAGTGCTATATAATGTCTAGTCAATATTGATATAAAACAAAAAATAAAGGCCTTTTATTGTTTTATCTAGAAATTTCTAGTCTGTGACCACTTCACTTGATTTGGGTCACTTGGGGCTGCATCTCTGTCTCAGTTTATTGATGTAAACGCACAAGAAACTCTACTAGTCTTGATGGAATTACTCTGCATTCGTGTCAGTGTAACTGAGATTTGAATCTGGCATGTTGTCTGGACTATTCTTTTCACAGCCATGAAATGATCCACATTTCTCTTACCAAGATTTAGCTGCAAATTTTTGGTGTCTTTTATACTGCCTTGTAATAGTATAAACATGAGAATGTGTTTACATTTCACATTTTAAATAAAACATTTTTAGAACAGTAGAATACATATGCCCAAACAGAATGAAGGCTGCATCTTCTATTTGTCTTGCCTATGTCTGCTTAGTCCCTTTCTGTCTGTTAAATGCCTTATTTAAAATTCACCTCTATGCGGAAGGCCAGCTGGAGGCCGTTGTGCTACTTATCCCAGGGAACCCTGTCCTGACGATTTACATCGAATTTAAACAGCAAGGAGGGTTTGTGCCAGCTATTCGCGTAAACTCAAATTTAACCCAGTGACCTTGATCCTGCAAAGATTTGTCTGTTTTGCTTAACTCCAGCATCTGAATCATCCTAGGAGTTGCTCCAGTCTAAAGTTAAATTGTTTCTAGGTTTTTGCAGGATGGGGCTCTTACAGATAAAGCTTTTTCAGGGTAATCTTTGGTAATCATAAAAGTAATAGGACAATGTTCTTCTTTAATCACTTTTATAGTATTCAGTGTACTCACAAGATTTCTGGATGTTTGTTTATTTGATTGGGTTAAGCACTTTGGAAGGTGTATGAACCATAGCTGGGTTTTTGGGGCTGTTTATATGAAGACTAAAATTCTTTAAAAAAAAATAAAAAAATCTGATTTTAATTGCCCTTACACTGTTTGGCTTTAGCAGTTCCAGCTTGTTCAGTAAACAGTCGCTTCTGTTGGAGTGTCTGTTACATTTATTATTACTACAGTGGGAATGCCTGTAGTCCAGGAAGATCACACTTGTTCTCTGGTCAAGAGTATGCTTGTTTTCTTTGGTTTAGATGATTAAAAACTCTTGACTTATATTAGTTTGAAATTTTAAATGCTAAATGCTGTTTTATTAATAACATGGGTTTGTTTTAGAAATGACGTAGATCTTTGCCAGTTGGCAAATTCAGACATTATAAAGAAAGAGGTAAAATCATTAGTATGAGGTGGGCTATTTAAAAAAAAAAAAAAAAAAAAAAAAAAAAAAGAAAGTTTTAGAGAAGCTGCATTTGGGGAGTATTTCTATATTTCTTTTGTTGTGGGAGAAGTTTTACCTGCCTTTCCCCTCCTCGTATCTGTCCTAGGAACTCTGCTGTTCTGTGCTTTCTTGATCGTAGCCTTTCTTGACCCTCTGCCTAGGGCAGCCCCTTACCGGTGACTGGGTTGTTGGGTGGTGTCGGGCTAGAGGAGGACATGTTCTTATTCTTCGCAGTCCTCATTTACTGAGTTCACGGTATGATGACTTTTGGCTCTGCAAGTTCCTTGCAATCACGGTGTATTTGTTTACTCAGATATCTCACTCTACTGCAGTGCTCAGAGAGCATGGCTTGGAGCTACACGTGGAGCTGAACTTGCTGAAGCCAGCTTCTTTCTATTTCTGCTTTTTCCACTTCTTGTTCTCGCTAGCCCACGCAGCTAGAATAGGCAACCAAAAACTAGGATGAAACACAAGCAGAAACGAGATAACCATTCAGATAGCTTTTTCTGTGGTATCTCCAGAAGGGCACTTCAGTCATCAGGACAAAAGCTGCTTCAAAAGTATTGTGGTAGTGATTTAAATCTGGTAATAGCGTAGTGATTTAAATCTAGTAATAGATGTCCACCCTCAAAAAGGATTTGCTGTCTGAAAATAAAGATGACTGATTAAGAAAGTGACAAAGAGAAAGGGAGGTTTGGCTTCAGAGAGGCCAGTCATTAAGAAACAGAGAAAGTTCTTTAAGTTGCTAGCTTGCCATGGTTATGCTTTTAAATAGGAAGAAATTTAGAGTAATATTCCTATGCATTTTTGATTGTAGACAAGTTCCTGGCTTTTGATGGTTTTTGGGATGGGTTCTGAGTGAATTCCCAAACAGCAGATTTCTCCAGGGCAACGGCCAGCTGAGCACAGCTGCCAGTGCATTGGTACATTCGTATTTCTAGGGAGCCGTCCTTTTTCTTGACATTCGCTGTCATTTTGGCGAGTCAGACTCAAACAACCTCAACAGAGTGTGTTTGACTGTTGCTGTTCCAAGTAACCTGGGTGGAAAAGGATGTCCTCAGTTTGATTCTCTTCTGGAGTGTGGATAAGAATCAAACTGATGTCGCTGCCAAAAACTGTCTGTTGTTGTCTTCAGTATGTCTGCATGAATATCGTTGCCATAAATTTTGAACACTTAGTACTTTAGATAGTTATTCTCACAACAACCTTGCAACAGGAGGGGAATGCTTTCCTATCCTTTTTAGAGATATGGTATTGGCACAGGAAAGCCGAGTGATTTGCTCGTGGTCTCTGAGAAGTCTTCGGAAGTCTAGCTTCATGCCCTAGCTGCAAGGCTTCAGGCCACAGTGAGCATGGCACCATTTGTACCTGCACAGATAACTTCGTGTGCTCCGTATGTTAGCAGCTAGGAAATTTGTATTGGCAAAAATAACCTTCTCATTGGGTGGTGTAAGGTTAAAACGTGAAAGTCCTGTTTTATAAACACAGCTGTCAGTTGTGTGTACAAAACACAAGTAAAAATATTCAGAGATAAACTGAGGCTTCGTGAAATATGTCTGCACATTTTTTTCTACCCCAAAGAGCAATTTTTTTTGTCTTCAGTCATACATGCACTCATGCTCTTTCTGTCTCTGTTCTCCCCCCCCAATCCTCTGACAAAAGGCTGGTATTCAAATGATGCTTTTCAGGTCCAGGAGCACTTTGGGGGGGGCTGTGCGAGAGGCAGCTGCTGTTACTTCCAGTCTATACACCGTTCAGTACCAGCTACTGGGAAATTGATATAAACTGCAGAGTGTCGCTCTGTCAAAAGGCTAATTATCTTTGATTGTGCAACTTAATTAATTTTGAGGTCAAGCACAGAAAACATAAGCTGATGGATTTTCCCCTCTGTCTTCTTTTTCTCTCTCTCTCTCCCACCCTCTTTCTATTTTATCCTCCCTTCTCTCTTTTTCTTTCAGTAACCAATGGCACTAGCCATTCGCCAACAGCGTTAAATGGAGCTCCATCTCCTCCTAATGGCTTTAGCAATGGGCCATCCTCTTCCTCTTCCTCTTCTCTGGCTAACCAGCAGTTACCGCCAGCTTGTGGAGCTAGGCAACTCAGCAAACTGAAGAGATTTCTTACAACCTTACAGCAGTTTGGCAATGACATTTCACCAGAGATTGGGGAGAGAGTGCGTACCCTTGTGCTAGGACTTGTGGTAAGCAAAAAACCAATGATATAATAACTGTGATCTTTTTCTCTTCTTTTCCTTCTTTTATGGTTGACATGTTTATTATATAAAAGAGTGGGCCACATACACTGCATATATCATACTTTAAGGATACCAAACGTGCAAGAATGAAGTGCTGGCTTTTGCTGCCAGAGCTAACACGAGTAACTTGACTAGCTGTCCATGAGTGGCAGCTATTCCCAACCAGATACAGACTTGACTCTTTTTGCCAGTATAGTATTATGCCGTAATGGTGTGAAAGGGTTTTTGTTCTATACTGGCAGCACCCCTAATGTAGACATACCTTGAATTATGTAATGTAGTAAAATATGGTTTGGCTTGCCTAGTTTAGTTGGCTGGGGAGAGTGTCCTATATCTATAGTGGCAGAATACTGGTTAAAAGCATGAGCTGAAGATATGTTTAGACTGCGGTTACGCAGTAGAAAACCCTTCCTCAGTATTCATTGAACCCAACAATGAGGGACCTGACAGGGCATTGCTGCTGCTTAGGTCACCTTATTTATAAGGTTATCTTTATGTGATTATATGGCCGAATGATAATTTCAGCTTTTTCTTGCCTACATCTGTCAAGTTGGGCTGCTGTTTTACAAACAAAACTGTTGTGAATCTGGACCAGGATTCTTTCTATTCCCAGTAAAGCCTCTCTCTGCCAGACATTGTTGTGCCCCATGTATCTCCTTCAGCAGTAATTAGATGAGCCAGGAAAAATGCTGTTGTGGTGCTGTAATTTACGTCTGTTCTGAGCAGCTGCAGTTGCCATTGACTTCATTTGGAGCAAAGACTGCCAGCACTGTTTAGTACTAGGGCTCAGGTGTCCTCTGCTTGTATCTTCACAAAACACTACCTGACAGCACTGGGTACCCCTTCACTCAAGTCTGTGTCAAAAGGAAGTTTAATGTAGGCAGTGTAACT